>NC_090731.1:72722588-72735088 GCF_036898095.1 Palaemon carinicauda | reverse complement strand
CAGCGGTTGAGAGGATATTCTTCGCGTTGCAGAGGGCCGCTTCTTGAAAGGGGCCCCACTTAAGGTCTTTGCGGTGGCCTAAGAATGACACTTATTTGGCACCAAAGGTACACTTGTCGTACTGAACTACAAGGCCATTTTATCGCAGGCAGTCGAGCTAGATGAGCAAGGGACAGAGGTGTTCCTCTTTTGAGGAAGAGAGCACAAGTATGTCGTCCGCATAACATATACAGAAGGGGAGGTTCCCTAAGATGCGATCCATAAGACGTTGAAAAGTGGCCCCAGCATTACGAAGGCCAAAACAGGAGTAATTGAAGGTGTATGTACCAAAGGGACTAGTGATGGCAGTCTTGGGGATGTCTTCTGGGTTCATAGGCACCTGATAATATCCCTTCAGGAGGTCAAGCGGGGAGAAAACCTTCGCTTTGTGCAGGTAGGAGATCATGTCGGCGATGTTTGGGAGGGGTTAGTGATCCGGTTCTGTTAGCATGTTCAGTCGCCTGTAATCCCCACATGGACGGAGGGAGCCGTCTTTCTTCAGAACGATTTGTAAGAGTGATGACTATGGGCTGGAGGCCTTTTGGCAAAGGCCCATTTCCTCCTTTTCGGCGAACGTCTGTTTAGTGGCTGCCAATCAATACGGTCCCAGACGTCTGAATTTGGCGAAGACTGGGGGTCCTGTCGTCTTGATATGGTGATAAATAGCATGTTTGGCAGGAGCCATGGGCGTTTGGCAAACTTCTGAACGGAAAACCTCCAGGTATGACGTGAGAAGGTGGGCGTAGGCATCCGTGGGTGTGCTGATGAGGAGAGCGAGGCTGGAGGTGGCGGGTTGAAGAGGTATCGACAAATACGAGCCTGCGTTACCAGTCATTGGTGGGTGACATCGACCAGAAGGTAGAAATGAGAGAGGAAATACTCACGTAGGATTGGCAATGTGATGTGAGCAACGAGTAACTTCCAATTAAATTGTCCATTCCTAAACGATAATATGAGGTTCTCGAAACCGTAGGTTGGTATCACAGATCCATGGGCAGCTATCAGGTGGATGGCGGCAGACTTAGACAGACCATGTCGTGTTCTGAAGAGTTCCCTTGGCAAAAGAGAACCATGAGCACCCATCTCTACTAAAAATCATACACCTGTTCCTGCATTATGTAAAAAGAAATGATTAGAAACACAGGACACCACCGCCACAAGCAATGGCCTACTTACACGTTTTTTGGCCACTGACAATCCTTGGCACATTTCTTCGTGACAGCCCCGAATCTGGAGTGGTAGTAGTAAAACTGCGGCTGATGGGCGGCAGTAATTGGCTGTAGAAGTTGTTGGGTGGGGCGTGAGTGAGTGGTGGGTGATGGGTGGTTTTGTCGTCGCTCCTGCATGTCACGGGGTAGGCGTGTGTATCTTACAGCATTCACGTCAGCTTCGAGTGACGTTGTATAGGTGTCAGGAGTGGAGGCGTTGATGGAGGTCTTGAAGGTCATGAAGTGCCTGTCCATAATGGCGTCCGCATTTGTCATCAAGTCTTTTATGGGTAAACTATCGCCATCAGGTATGGCAGCGTCTAGATGTTCAAGTAAACGGCGTACCCAAAGAACATGAAGTAGGTTCACCTTACGAGGAGAGCCCTCTACTGCAGGTGGCAGGCATGTGATACTAGTCATTTCACAAAGGGTAATCGAAGCCCCTTGGTCCCCCAACGGTTTTTGAGAGAGCTGAAAAAGCTTTGCTATACGAGCAGCTGGTGACGGTGAATACTGCAGCAGATGGTATATTTTTAGGGCGTTATACACTATTGTGGTGTCTCCTTGTTCACAAATCTTGCAATCCATCCTGAGAGTAAGGCAGATGTACGTGAGGCGGACGTTGTAGTTTCCATGGGAATGGCCTCAGGCCAATGAGAGGAGCGATCAATGATGGTAAACAGGTAACGACGTTCTTGTGATGTGGGTAAGGGGCCTAAAAAGTCGATGTGAATGTGTGATGTAAGTCGTAGTATATTGTATGTATTTTTAGAATTCCAATTTGGGCGACGAAATTATATTTTCAATATTATGCCATTTTCCAAAAAAAATTCTTTATGGAGACGTCGATGTCAATCAAACCTTTAATCATAGTATTTTGATGGAAACAACAGTCAAAAGTAGAGTTTTCCAAACACTATTGACGAAAAGAGGGTAGTGAAAAACATCACTCCATGGAAAAAAGAGTATTTCAATTGTATTTTTTAAGCCAATAACTGGGACAACAAATTTCAAAGGTTCTCTAATGTTATATAAGGGACATATATTACTTTTGTGAAACTATGACTTGTATTTATTTATATATTGAACTGAAACTGATGTCTCCTCCTTCTGGATGAGGCGGAGAACATTCATTTATTTCCTTGTTATTGTTGAATCTGTTATTTACTTTCCGGAAAAACTTCATTGGATAAGGGACTATTGTACTAATTTCTAAAGCGACTATTTACGCCTAATAATTTCTATTGATATATTGCGTGAACCCCTTGCCAATACAGGATACTGTCCCAGCTATTAGAATTAGAAACGTATTTCTACCTTTACTATTGATGTTAATATAAATATAACGTATGAATTATATATATATATATATATATATATATATATATATATATATATATATATATATATATATATGCGTGTGTGTGTGTATGTGTGTTTATTATGTATGTGTATAGAGTATATATATATATATATATATATATATATATATATATATATATATATATATATATATATATATATATATATATATATATATATATATATATATATATATATATATATATGTGTGTGTGTGTGTGTGTGTGCGTGTATAAATATATATATATATATATATATATATATATATATATATATATATATATATATATATATATATATATATATATATATATATATATATATATATATATATATATATATATATGTGTGTGTGTGTATATATATTCTTGTGAGTCTTTATAGATTATTTATATCTTAAAGTCATATAAAAGCTATTCGTATGATAAACCATCAAATGAACAAAAACTGTGCGAGCATGCAGTAATTAATAACTGAGAGGCAAACAAGTGCAACTAAAGTTTATTAAACGATCGTCGAGGTTTTGCACTGTGACTTGTAATCAAGAGCCTCACAAATATTCAAACATGAAAAATCATGAAATAGCATGATAACGCAAGTTGGTCCATTAATAGTGTAGGGAAAAGCGAGTGATAAGATAAAAAATCAAACCCGTTATAGTATACGACCATGTATGAAATACGTGCAGTACATGGCTCCCCCCATAAAGAGGTTTTAGAGAGACGTACTGTTGGTGGGTCATGAGGCAGGAGATATTTAGGTTTTAGGTAGTCAATAGAGACCCATTCGTCTTTGACCCAAATGCTTATTCAGAAAGTGTTTGACTTAGGACAGATCTCGAGGAAAGGGCCCATGTAAGGGGGTATTAGCGGTGGCTTCTTAGTGTCGTTGCATAAAAAAGTGTGCGTTGTCGAATGCAGATCTGTTGATATGTGTTACTTTGCCGAGGATTTGTAAGTCTGGCGGTATACTGTAAATTTTCCCACCACGTGATGTAAGAGGTGGATATTGTCAGAGGAGGTTGCAGATGGGAAAAATTTTGCAGGCTGAGCCAATGGGTTGCAACGTACTATTTCAGCAGACCACATATCAAGGGCGTCTTTAGGAGTGGTCCTTAGTCGCAGGAAGATACTGGGAAACTGGGCAAACCAGTTGGAGTCCTTACAGCAAGACATCAAAACTGATTTGAAGTTGCAATAAAAATGTTCAACCATTCCCATGGCAGCAAGATTGTATGCTGTTGTCAGATATATGGTGATTCCTAGTAGACTTGCTAATGTTGACCAAATTTAAGAGGTGAAAGCGGTGCCCCTATTAGAAATGATATGCTCTGGAATACTAAATCTAACTATCCATCCTGAGAGTAAGATAGATATACACGAGGCTTAGGTTGTAGTGATATTGGTGGGGTACCTACTAAGTCTACGTGAATGTGGACAAAGCACCTATGAGTTTGAGGAAAGGTGTAAACTCCTGATTTCAAGTGTTAATGTACTTCTGAAAATTGACATGATATATAGGTGCAGACCAAATCTTCAGCATGCTTAGTAATGCCATGCCAAATGAACTACGTCTTCCAAAGCTTTGCAGTAGATTGCCGTGAGGCATGTGAAAGGCCAAGAATGAATTCAAACGCCTGTCGGCTCATGGGTGTAGGTATCCATGGTCTAGGTTTATCAGTACTAACGTGATAGAGGAGGGTGGCGTTAGGGTATTCAAGAGGAACATCTTCCCATTGAAGGGATGTGCAAGATTCTCTATATGATTGGTACTCTGGATCTTTTCGTTGGGTTTCGGCTGAGGCATTATTATCCAATCCCAGTTAATTGGTGGACAATGTCTTTCTTGACAGAGCATCAGCAATGGGATTAATTCTCCCATGGACGTGGTAAAGTGGGCAATTGTATTCAGTCCAGGCAGAGAGACTTCAACACTGACGGATGAACCAGACAATGGACTGTTGAGTGAAGGTGTGTACCAGAAGAATGTGGTCGGTGCAGTTGACAAAGGTCATACTCTGTAAGAAGTGGAGAAAGTGACGGACAGCTGAGTACACCTCCAGAAATTCGCAGTCAAAGGTAGAGTAACCACATTCAGCCTTGGACATGTTTTTTTATTGAAGAAGGCCAATGGGCAGGGCAAACCATTGACCACCTGCTCCAGTATTGCACCAATTGCAATGTCACTGGCATCGATGGAGAGCAGGAGAAGCGCATTTGGCATGGGAAAACTGAGAGCAAGAGCGGTTGATATGGCATTTTTTGAGTTGTAGAAGGCCGCTTCCCGAAGGGGACCCCACTTCATGTTTTTTCACTTGCCCTTGGGGGAGGTGTAGAGGGAGGCAAGAGTAGTGGTAATGGCTGACAGGAGAGAATGATAAATTTTTCATCATGCCCAAGAGTTCTTGCAGTGCTTTGATGGTTGAGGGAGTGGAGAATATTTGAACGGCTTCTACCTTCTCATTGATACACTTGTTGTACTGGACTACAAGGCTGTTCTGTTGTATGCACTCGAACATGATGTGTATGTGATGGCGATGTACCTCTTTGAATGAAGAACATACAATCCTGTCGTCCAAGTAACATACACAGAAGGATAGGTTCCCTAAGATGCTATCCATGAAATGTTGAAAAGACCTCCAGCATTACGAAAGCCAAAACAGATATAACTGAAGGTATATATATCGAAGGGGTTGGTGATGGTAGTTTAAAGGTTTGAAGGTTGTTCATGAATGGGAGAGGCAAGAGACAGTGACATTGCCCTCTCAAGTAGGAAAATTCCCTAGAGACTGACCATATAGCATACGATCAGCACCTAAGCACCCTGTCCAATCAAGCTAGTAACAAGGAGGGCCAGACAATTGAAAACTGACGACTTAGTAGATAGACCTATAGGATCCTCCAAAACCCCCATCCATAGTTCCAAATCATGGTAAGTCTGCATCGACCTAAGGAATTAGGCTCGTCAAGGAATTAACAAGATTAAGCAGGACTTAAACCACACTCTGGTAATCACCAGGCAAGAATTATTTTGGGTTCAGGGGCACCTGATAATACCTCTTCAGAATGTCGAGTATGGAGAAAACCATCGCTTTGTGCAAGTAGAAGGTTGCCGATGTTTGGAAAGGGGTAGTGATCCAGTTCTATCTGCATCTTCAAACAGTTGTAATCCCCACACATATAAAGGGAGCCATCTTTCTTCAGGATGATGTGTAAAGGTGATGACCATGGTCTGGAGGCTTTTTTGCAAAGGTCAATTTCTTCTATTTCGGTGAACGTTTGCTTAGCGGCTACCAGTGCTAGACGTCTGAATCTGGCAAAAACTGGGAACCTCATCATCTTGATAGGGATATAAATAAAATGCTTGTAGGGAACCGTGCACATTGGCAAAGTTCTACGCGGAACACTTCTGGGTACAATATGAGGAGGTGGGCATAGGCATCCGTGGGTACGCTGATGTGGAGAGCGAGGTAGGAGAGGCCGGATTGAATTGGTATGGAGGAGGTAGGGACTGTGTTGACTAGAAATAGGTGAGTGACACCGACCAGGAGGTGGAAATGAGAGAGGAAGTCCACGCTGAGAATTGGCAATGTTACGTAAGCATCGAAGAAACTTCCAGTGATATTTGACACTTCCAAACGACAATGTGACGTTCTCGTAACGATAGGTGGGTATCGCAGATCCATTGATAGCTACCATCCAGACGTCGGCAGATGTAGACTGGCTATGTCATGTCCTGGAGAGTGGCTTTGGCAGAAGTGATCGTCAACACCCTGTGTCTACCAAAAATCGCACGGTCACGCACCCGTACCTACATCATGTAAAAAGAAAAGATTAGTGACATGGGAGGTTAGCGCCAGAAGCGATGCCCTATTTCCATGTTTTATGGCCACTGACAACATTTCGAAAATTACTTCGCGGTAGTCCTGAATCTGCAGTGGTAGAAGCATAACTGCAGCAATTGGTCATTAGTACGAGGCTACAGAGGTCATTGATTGAGGCGTGAGCAAGTGGTGGCATATGTTGAAAGCCACTGTTCAGGCGCATCACGGGGTCAACATCTGTGACCTATTGCATTTACTTCAGCTTCAGTTGATGTCGAATCGTTGTTCTCTATGTCAAGAGTGGAAGCATTTATGGAGGTCTTGAAAGTGGTCAAGTGGCTGTCCAATGATTGGTCATCAGGTCCTTCATAGACAAAATATCTACATCAGGTATGGTAGCGTGTATATAGCACAAAGTAAGCTCACCTCACGAGGAAGCCTGTCTCTGATATGCTGCAGGCGAGCGATACTGGTCATTTCCCTGAGGGTGAGTGAAGCCTTTTAGTCTCCCAACAGTTGTTGAAAGAGGTAAAAACGTTTGGGTATACGGGCAGCTGGCGATGGAGAATACTCCTCCAAGAGGAATGATTTGAGGTCGACGTACGCTATTAGAGTGTCCTCTTGCTCGCAAAGCCAATCAGAGATTTCCGAGAAAGTGTCCTCTGGATCTCTGTGAGAACATAGTCTGCTTTAGTGCTCCACTTAGATACGCCCTTGATGCAAAAGTGAACGTCAACACGATGGAACCAGGTGAACGCTTCTCCCTTGGCGAAGTGTGGTAGTTTCATGGATGGGGTATTAAAGGATAGTCAGTGTTAGAAGGCGGCATCATTAAATAATAAGACACAGCAGTGAGGGGGCAAGGCAGGAGAGCTGATCACTTCATTAGTCACCAGTGTGCGAGCCCGCAGTGAGTGTTAACTGATAAAGAAGGTCAGAGCAACTAAACTTGATTAAACAATTATCAAGAGTTCATACAGCGACCTGCGAGCAAGAACATCGTTAAAACTAAAACATAAAAACTAAAACATAACAAACTGATGCTTGCATGATAACGCAAGATCTTTCACTAACAGTGCAGGGAAGAGCGAATGATGAGAAAAAAAAAATAAAAACCGTTACAGTGTACGAACGTTTATGAAACACATGTGGTACACAATATTAAAAAAGTCAGAAACAGGATTGCATTCTTATAATCTTCTGGTGAAGCCATAGTTCCCTAAACCAAGGGGGGAAGATAGGCGATTTTCATATCGATAAGCCAGTGCGCAAATATTGATATCATATCAGTTTTGCCTTTTCAGACAGGAAAGTAAAACACAGAATGAGATCAGCTTTTTTTCCACGTTCTCTAAGAATTGATAAATATTAGTTCTTACATAAAAAAGCATTCATGTTAATTACTAATATCCTTGAATGCTTCAATAAATTATATTTCTTTTAGAATACATATCCGACTCTTTTTGGTAATTATTTAACATATTCAATAAATTTTTCGACGAAGAGTCTTTTAACATTACCCCAAATGGAAAATTAGTTTATCTAATGTTCGAAATATCGATATATATTACACTTTGGTGGACATGAAACGATATTTTATTATCCGTCTTTGAATAATAACTAGAAAAAATTGCTATAGAGAAATCGAATCTCTCATATGGTGAGATAAAAGGACGAATTTCTTTTGTTACTATTCACTGATGATATTAATTCACTTCTTCACCATCCCTATATTGTAATCTTGATATCATTTGTTGATGTGCGATTCGAGATAGATTAAGCAGGAACGAACCAATATTTAGATGGCTTTTACACAGATGTAAGACCTTTTGCGTTATATTCAATGGATACTTTCTTTTTTCTTCCCTCCAAAACAGTAATTTTTTAAATCTACCAAATCAATATGTCTTAAATATAAAAGTAAATATAATTTGAAATTTACTGAGAGTTTTAAAAAAAAAAATTTCTTAACAAAACCATAAGTTGTGAAGTCCACAATAACATACTCCTTGAAAAGCTTTTTATTTTTATGTCTGTCAAGATTCTTCTAAATATATATAAAAATAAATGCGCTAAAGCAGCAAAGCCTGACATTCTTTATGCCTCAGAAGTACTGTCAATTAAATTCAGTAACATAGGCTAAACCTTTTTCCATAATCGTGTGATAATAACATAATCAAATTTTTTTTTTTTTTTTTTTTTTTTTGTCTTCATGTAGACGTAAGTGTATTATGTAAATTATGTAAGATTTTCGTCATGATTTTCATTGTATTCTTGTGTTATCAATAGATTTCCTCTTTCAGTATTTGTGCATTAAATGATAGCTTTTCGATAGACTCGTGCAAAAATAAATATATAGATAAACGAAATTAAAAGGTAGATACATGAGAAATTACTAAATTGAATTTAGCAGTAGCAGATATATGCCTTGCAATGGTTTCCAACCAGATTTTACACTAAACCAGTCACTCTTCCTTCAATGTATGCTAGCATGTTACATTTTTCTAATATATATATATACATATATATATATATATATATATATATATATATATATATATATATATATATATATATATATATATATATATATATATATATATATATACATATATATATATATATATATATATATATATATATATATATATATATATATATATATATAAATTTCATTCTCAAATTTTCTTATTAATTATACATTGAAATAATCGTTCATATTAGCAAATCAAGTCTATTTCGAAATCATAAAAAATTCATAATACTAATGAAGATTACTTAAGATTATGATAAAAGTTGTGTGCAGAACTAGGCACCCATCTCCATGTAATCAAAAGCTTAAACACGCCCCTTTCCTCTATCAATACGAGAAGACACGGAAACGCTGGTTAAAAGAAAAATAATGAGACTTCTACCTAACATAACATAGTCCTTTTATAGTAATGAATTTTTCTGCTCACTCTGCAACTCTTTACGCCTTTACCTTTATTTTTTATTTCATGTTCAAAATCATATAAGTCAAATTTTAGATATTTTATGAACCAATTTAGGAATAGATCAGGAAAAATAATCATATGCGTAACTAACAAAAATGGAAAGAGATTACTTCTTCTGTATTGCCTTGCAACTGAAATCCTTGGGCAGAATTACCGAAAGAGTAATTATAATTTGCTATTATAATCAATGAAATGAATTGAAGAAGGAAGGAAAAGAAACATTTCCCAGCGAAAGAGGTAAACACAAAAGAATTGCGTGTAATTTCGAATATCTTTGTCCGTTAATTGTTTTCAGAAAGTGCTGATATTCAACTTTCAGTTCGATGTTTTTAAATTTTCTTCTATAAAAAATTCATAGCTATAGACGTTTCTGGAAATATGAGGGAAAGTCTCCTGAAAAGATAAAATTCATAAAAAGAAAATAACCGCTTATAAATTAAACTTTTTATTAAGCATAATCTCTCTCTCTCTCTCTCTCTCTCTCTCTCTCTCTCTCTCTCTCTCTCTCTCTCTCTCTCTCTCTCTCTCTCTCAGCACTTTGAAATAGTTTTATGGTAAGTAGGTCTATTTAATCTCATGACCCGAAAAACTAATTATTTTAGCTTATTTCCTTTTAAAAATAAGTGTTTCAGCCAAAGTACTTTTAGCTAATAACTGAGATAAAAACAGGTCACTTGATTATATTGTCTTTAACCCACTTCAGTTGTATTCTAAAATGGCTTCAAAGTTTTGTTTTCCTCATATTTATTTATATATAAATGTATATATATATATATATATATATATATATATATATATATATATATATATATATATATATATATATATATATATATACATATATATATATATATATGTATATATATACATAGATATATATATATATATATATATATATATATATATATATATATATATATATATATATATATATATATATATATATACATATATATATATATATATATATATATATATATATATATATATATATATATATATATATAAATATATATATATGTATATATACATATGTATATATATATATATAAATATATATATATATATATATATATATATATATATATACAAATATATATACACTTATATATATATATATATATATATATATATATATGCACACACACACACATATGTATATATATATATATATATATATATATATATATATATATATATATATATATATATATATATATATATATATACATGCACACACACACACACACACATATATATATATATATATATATATATATATATATATATATATATATATATATATATATATATATATATATATATATATATTTATATATATATATATATTCTTATGAAGCTGGTCTAGTGTAGAGTAAATACAATAGTTTGTTAATAATATTACTTATATTGTATTTGTGCATCAAAGAGAGCTTAGCCAGCTCTGAAGATGAGTTGTCGTCATGTAGACGTAAGTGTATTATGTAAATTATGTAAGATTTTCGTCATAATTTTCATTTTATTCTTTGTTCAAGTCAGTATATGTAAATTTGCGTTATTTTTAAGAATTAACTTTTTATTTCACATATTTTTGTTACGAAGTCTTACGTAATATGTTTAAAAGGTTTTTGGTGACCATATGAAATATGAGGAAGGGATGTAATGTTCTTTTATATTTCTATGAGGTATTGCGTCATGTATGAGAGAGAATACACAATTGTTTTGGGCACCCAGTGCTTTGGAATTTTTGCTTAAAACCAAGTGATAGGATATCATCTTTTGTTTTATTTCGGGGACAAAGGGTGGGCGGAGGTAGCTGACTGAGAGAGCCGTTAGGCGTGGCGTTATTACACGTTCGAGAGAGTGATACCTGATAACTTTGACGCCTTGCCCTACTCCCACAATTCAAGAACTTGCTTTCCTGGATTCTTCTGGAAGTAGCTAAGTCTTATATAAGCACACCCTACCCCGCACGGCTGCATAGCAATAGTAGAGAAGCAGCCGTCTTGTGAAAGCCAAAATTCCCTCTCTCTCAGAGTACCTATAGTGTGTGTTCTCCTAATTAACTCTGTGCCCCAAAGCAAATTGTATGTTTGAAAAGATACGAAAGACAAAACGGTGATTTTGAATTCAATGTATTTTGGTGATTGTTTGTATTGTGTAAAGTTTTTGTAACTGGCCCTGTAGCAAGGTAGGGTATTTTTATTTTGATCTGGTTATCTATGTTCATTAAGTTTCAACTTAAAATATTGTATTCAGATTTAATTTCAAGTGAAAGAAGTATCATTTTCGTAAGCGTTATTTTCTTTTTCTTAGTCTGATGTTATTCAGATTTAACATTATAGAATTATCAGAACGTAACATTTTTGTCTAAATATAAGTTTGGTTCAGACTTAATATTTCGAGTGATTGCATTTATCATTATATGAATTCTTTTCCATAGTGTTTCAATATTCATATGGTATTATTCCAATCACCATTGTTTACAATAGTTATGCTCATATCCCGCTAATGAACCGTTGTAAGTTTAGTCATAAAAATAATTACCAAGTCTAGTTTTGAGTGTACTTAAGAGACCTTTTGATATTCAGTATTTTATATATTGCTATCTGGAGTTATTTGACTGTCTCAGAATTCATATATTACTGTTTTAAAGAATAACAGTTTTAATGTAAAAGAAAACAAGAGAGTTTGGAATTTGAGAGGTTGATTAACTTACCAGTTGTAGTATATATTATATTATATGTTTGGTTCACGAGCCATAGTATATATATATATATATATATATATATATATATATATATATATATATATATATATATATATATATATATATATATATATATATATATATATATGGATAGATAGATATATAGATAGATAGATAGATAGATAGATGTATACATATATAGATATATAGATATATACATATACATCATACATACATATACCAAAGGCACTTCCCCCAATTTTGGGGGGTAGCCGACAACAACAAGAAACAAAACAAAAAGGGGACCTCTACTCTCTACGTTCCTCCAGCCTAACCAGGGACTCAGCCGAGTTCAGCTGGTA
>NC_090731.1:72705088-72712588 GCF_036898095.1 Palaemon carinicauda | reverse complement strand
ATAGTGGGAAGAATTTAAGAACGAGAATGAAAGGAGTGCCATTCATAAGGTATCTCTCCTATCCCATTTTTAGGGTGTATATGACGATGACGGCAGCGCCATCTTTATTTCTTTTTGTGTAGCTCTTCTACTCGGTGTTTTCCCTTGTGATCTCTCGTAAATTTGGATATAATTCAACATTATGATGCTTTCTCCTGCCTCTTTTGCCTCTCGGAAGTTGAGTATTATCTTTACTTTGTATAAATGTAAGCTCTTGTCGTTATGAATTAAATAAAAAGTGATATTAACGTAAACAAGAGCTGCAGCCTACCGGAGGCATCCTGGATGCTGTCGCTCGCTATGCATGGGTCATTTAGTTAGCCAGAGCGACATTCCATGTTATTATGCTTTAATAAATCTAGCTATTTAGCTCCTCTAGGAATTCTTATATGATGCCGTTAGTATTCAGTTCGGCGATTTAGGTAACCGATCTTACCCTTCGCGAGGCTTAGTAGCCTAGGCGTCTGGCCCTAGTACTTTCATGCATGACATAAGTTTTCCGAGTCTTATGCTATTGAAGCTATAGGCAAATATTTTATACATGTAAGATATTGTTGAATTTTCTTCAAGATTGTATACGAGAGAGTTTCGGTGATTTAGGTAATTGATTCTCACGGCACATAGGCTAGTAACCTATGGGGCTTTAGTATACTTTCGCACACATCCCCGGTTGGTCTTTTCTCCTCCGGAGACTAAGTTCAATCCTTTTCTCCCTCTTAGTAAGCATTAGGCTCAGTCCTAGTGGTTCTATCTGAATAATATTCAGGTATAACTATACTAGGATATGTCTGTCCTGACCCGCTAACCAGAGTGACTGTTTTTTGGGTTTGGGGCAGAACATCAGAGTTCTAGTCTGTGGTCTGCGTCTTCCTAGCAGAGAGAATGAGTTTCCTTTGCTAGGTTAGGTGCGGACACAGGAGGCTTTGCTTCCCTAGCCCACATCTGATCTGAAGGATTCTGTACGAGATGATTCCTTCTACTAGTGGTCTAGCAGACTGTCGTGTGTTGTTGTTCTCGAGCTGGAGAATGAGTTTCCTCCATTGCCTGGCAAAATAACTACACCTAACTTTGTTCTGGTATGGAGGAGGATAGCAAGTATTGCCAGCCTTCCTCCCTAATAGACAAACTCTAGGTTAGGATGAGCTTTCCTATCTGCTGGGTGTGTCTCATACTAGAACAAAGTTTACAGGACCCTTATCCCATTCCCCCTCTCTTTCTTAGTGATGGCCTAGCCATCATATGTTTGGCCGCAGTCCTACTTCTGTACCTAGTGTAGGTTAGGAAGTGGGACCGGCTCAGCTCTCTGCTGTGCGGCACGTTATTGCCGTCCGCCAGGGACCTTTTTTCTTCTGCAGAGTGAACCCCAGACCTCCCTTGGTCTCCCTTCCGTGTCTGCTGGTAGAGCCCGGCAGGCTATGGATATATAGGAAGCCTGAATGCTATATTCTCCCCTTCCATATGTTCACTCTTTCTGGATGAAGGTTGTATGGCTATGCCGCCTTATAACCTTACACCCATACTGTTTTTCTTGCTAGTGTATTGTACTCCTACACCAGCTGCCGGCTTAAACGGCTGGCAGCCGGGTAGGTGGAGGTTCTCTGTTTCGAGGTCACTTCCGGCCGGCATGGGTAATGCAACCTTTAGCTGCCTGCAGTAAAAACACATCCCTAGATCTGCCGGCCGCTACGATTAACGGCCGGCAGTCGGGTGCTAGTGTTTTCAGTTGCCGGCCGCACACATTTGCGAACCAGAGACCTGCTGCCTATTAGTTAAAGGTAGCATACCTTTGAACTATACAGGGGTAAATGCCGGCCGGCACGGTCCGGCACGACAGCATGCGATGTACAGTAGTTAATATATTTGTGGTGTAGTACACACTACATTAATAAAACTATAATACAGAGTTTGTTGTAACACTAAAGTTCTTCCAACATCTTAATGTTATCTTGTAGCCTACAACCTTTTTTTGAGACCGTACAATATATAGAAAGTGAGTTCTTTCTGTATTAATTCTATCCTGTATATTAAAACTTTATTTCAAGGTGCGAGCTATACCTTAACTTTCCGCTTAGGAAAATATATAAGGTATTCTAGCATAAGAATTAACCTTAGATTTAATATCTTGGGAGGTTACAGCAATTGGCTGGGCAGGAAATACAAGTATGTGTCTTTCCTTCTTTCCTTTCTAGCTTTATTGTATAAGCTACGTATATTAACAATAATTGAAAAGCCTCCACTTGATACTCATGGATTTTCTTCTCTTTACAGGAGGACCATCCGAAGTGCCGAAGTATGTTCTGCAATGTCCGCATCTAGAACTTCTGGGGACATGAGTTATGCAGGAGGTACGCAGCATGCATAGCCTCCAAAGGTGATCTCCGGTATCGGGACCCTCAGGTATGTATCATATTTTCTAACCTGATTACCGAGGCATTTGACACCCCTAAGTTGGTGGAGTCAAGGGATGCTGCTAGGGAAAAGTTGCAAACCCGGGTGAGGGGTTTTCAGAAAAACACTTCAGGCCCCTATCTTCCAAACGAAAGGTTGAGGGCCTACCTTTTCCCTAACGCATCGGCTGATGCAGTCATTCCTCAGCCTCAGGAGATGATACCAACTGTCCAGAATAAGGTAGATTCTGAAGTCTCGGCCGCCCTTCTAGACATCCAATTGGACTATAGGATGTCAGAAGTGTCGGATTATACAGAGAAAGACCTTCTGGGAGAAGGTCAGGAGGAGGAGCTGACCCAGGCTCCAGAAATGAAAGAGGAAGAAATGGACGAGGTGTCGGTCACATCGGTTTCGGCCCCGGAACCTGTTCCCTCTACATCGTCTGCTATCCCAGGTGATCTGGGAAGGACTCTTTCTTCTATTCTTGAGATGATTCAACAACTACAAAAGAAGAATGATGAAAAGGAAGTTGCAATGAAACTGGAGATACCTAAATTCGCAGCATCACGTGGGTTCCAGAAGCGACTCAACGTGAAGGATCTTCCTTTGCGCTCGGATACCAATCCTTGGAGGTATGCCGAACGCATGCCAATGACAACCGGGAAGATTGTTATATCGGAGAAGTTGGGCTCAATTCCCCTGGAAGATGTGGAATTTTGGCCAACAATGACTCTTACCCGGACTGCTATGTCCGTCTTAGGAAGGAGCTAGCCTCAAAGGAGGAGATGGAGCCGAAGGAGGTCATAGTCCTTGACCATAGTAAAGCACAGTCGTTACTAGCGAGCTCGATGAAATAGAGGGGCTTCACGAACTCAAAGGTGCCAGCCTTGAGTAAGAAGCTTCCCTCCTTTGTGGCCTCTCCAACCAGAGCCTTTCCCTTCATGGAAAAGGGATATAAGGCAGCCTTGAAGGCGGCGGAGGCAGGAAAACCATGCCCCTCCTAGGAGGAATGCAAACCGTTATCCCTGACCTTACCCTTGGACCAAAAAAACTGGAAGGACGTCCACCTTACCTTCTCAGTCGGGAAGCTGGAAACTGATATTGCTGAACGTCATTTTGGGGAGGAACTTTCAAAGCTGTCGGAGTTTCTCTTGCGCAGAGAGCAAGAGACGAAAGAAAGACTTGCGGCATCGATGTCGTTGCAAACGACATTGGAAACAATGGCAATTGACCCCAAGTACCAGGACATGTTCATGGTAGTGGCCAAAACCCATCTGGCTACAGTTACGAAGGATCTCTATAGCTTTATTAAAGCTAGGAGAGCCTGTAGAGAGTTCGTGTTAGCCTTGGCTGCGGTGAGGCACAAACCAAGAAAGCTGATCTCCTCTTGCATCTGGAGTAAGGACCTCTTTCCCAACGAAGTGTTTAAAGAGGTAGTAGACAAGGCCGCCACGAAGAATAGGAACCTTCTCAAAAAGTGGGGCTTAAATCTTAAGAGAAAGTCTTCTCCGGATGAGGGTCCCCAAAACAAAAAGACCTAGGCTATCCTCTCGGCCGGCTAATCCCTACCGACAACAACAGCAGCAACTTCCTGCGACCGAGGTGCCTCAGATAGTGGCACAACCTCCAACCACGTACCAGTTGGTACCTCAACAAGTGGCAACACAGTCGCTGGTTTTTAACACAGCTTTTGAAAGGCAGACTTCTTCCTTTCGCTCCAAGCTTGAGGAACCGCCAGAGGTTCTTCTAGACGCCCTTCAAGCGGAAGAGGTTTCAAGGCCTCAGGTCCACAACAGCAAAAGTAAGATGCTTCCAGCACATAAGGACCCTACTGCCCAAAAGGGCATATACAGTCTCTATAGACTTGTCTGACGCTTATTGGCACGTTCCAATTAATCGTCATCTCTCCTCCTACCTAGTCTTCAAGTTACAAAGAAGACTTTACGCCTTCAGAGCCATGCCATTTGGGCTAAACATAGCCCTAAGGATTTTCACGAAGATTGCGATCGCAGCCGTCCATCAATTACGCCTAAGGGGGATCCAAGTAGTGGCCTACTTGGACGACTGGCTGGTGTGGGCAGCATCCAGGACAGAATGCATGCAAGCCTCCAAGATAGTGATCCAGTTCCTGGAACATCTGGGATTTAAGATTAACGTCAAAAAGTCTCGACTATCTCCAGCTCAAAAATTTCAGTGGTTGGGAATCCACTGGAATTTGGAGTTATATCGACTTTCCATTCCTAGGAAGAAGAGGATAGAAATAGCAGAATCTGTCAAGAGACTATTGAAATCATAACGGATATCAAGACGCGAACAGGAGAGAGTGCTGGGCTCTCTACAGTTTGCTTCGATAACACATCCAGTGCTAAGAGCACAGCTAAAGGATGCAACAGGAGTCTGGAGAAAAAACGCATCAAACGCGCGAAGAGATCTAATGAGACCACTACCGACTCGACTGCGAACGCTTCTCAAGCCGTGGTCCAAAGCCAAGCAACTGAAGAAATCAATACTTCTTCAACCTCCTCCCCCGTCAGTTACTATCCACACAGACGCTCCAAAGGAAGGCTGGGAGGCTACTCTCACCAGAAGAGAGTCCAAGGAGCTTGGTCCAATCTTTTCAAGTCATTTCACATCAACTTTCTAGAAGCCATGACAATACTTCTGATACAAAAGAAAGTATCTCCTTATCACTCGACCCACATAAGATTGGCTCTAGACAACGAGGTGATAGTGAGATGCCTAAATCGACAAGGGTCGAGGTCGCCTCAAATCAACCAAGTGATGTTGGCCATATTCCGTTTGGCGGAAAGGAAGAAATGGCACCTGTCAGCAGTTCACATTCAAGGGTTCCGCAACGTGACAGCGGACGCTCTATCCAGGTTTACACCAATAGAGTTAGAATAGCCCCTAGACGCAGGATCGTTCTCCTTCATATTGAGTCAAGTCCCGGAACTGCAGATAGACCTCTTTGCGACAAAAGACAACAAGAAAATACATCGTTATGTGTCCCCATACGAGGATCCACTAGCGAAGGTAGTGGACGCTATGTTCCTAGACTGGAACAGATGTTCTAGGATTTTCCTGTTCCCTCCGCACAACATCCTTTTGAAGGTCCTCGACAATCTGAGATCCTTCAAAGGGAAAGCGGCAATAGTGGCCCACAAGTGGCCAAACAACATGTGGTTCCCTCTGGCATTGGAACTACGACTGAAGTTTATACCGCTACCGGATCCAACCCTGTCTAAGCGAGTACAGAAGTCGACTGTCTTCGCTTTATCACAGAAAACCCGGAACCTGCATCTCATGATTTTCTCTCCCTAACGATGAGAAAAAGCTGCGGTATATAAAGAGACAGTATAGACTTTTTGGAGAAATTTAAGTCCAAATCTACCAGAAGACAATATGAGTCATCATGGAAGAGTGAGTGTCTTTTGTCAAGTCGAAGAAACCAAAAGAATTCTTCATAGACTACTGTTTATTTTCTTCATTCACCTTCATGAGTAAGGTTTAGCAGCAAACACAATATCAACGTGCAAGTCTGTCTTGACAAGACCGATACTATATACCTTTCAGGTCGACCTTTCTAACGACATTTTTAATAAAATTCCGATGGTCGGTGCTAAGCTTAGACATTCAGCGCCTCCAAGACCCATTTCATGGGCACTAGATAAGGTTCCTCATTTGCAAGAATAATGAATAATGAGGAGTGCGCTTTGAAGGATTTAACTCAAAAAGTTATGTTTCTGTTTGCACTCGCTAGAGTTAATGAAATAGTGTCTCTCTTTACAGAGGGAAGCTACGTTCAGTTCTTGAAAGGGGGAGAACTGAATCCGTTTCCAGACCCAACGTTTCTTGTCAGGAACAAGCTACCCACCAACAGGTGGGGTCCCTAGAGAATCTTCCCTCTGAAGGAAGATGCATCTCTATGTCCAGTGGAGTACTTAAAGGTCTATCTTCATAGAACTTCAAACTTTAGAGGAGGACAGCTGTTCAGAGGGGAAACCTCGGGTTAAAATTTATCTCTGAAACAACTAAGGGCAAAACACACCTATTTTATTCACAGAGCGGATCCAGACAGTACACCCGCAAGTCATGATCCGAGGAAAGTTGCCTCTTCCATAAAATTTCTTTAATTATATGAACTTTGAACATCTTTGTATGTACACCGGCTGGTAGTCATCCAAGGTGTTCTTTATGCATTATGCGAAGCAAGTGGAGCAACTCAAGAGGTCTGTGGTAGCAGCAGGTAGAATTCTTAAACCTTCTGTTTAAATCTGCGAGGAACAGTGAAATTAATTTGGGACGATTAATTGAGAGGGTGGGTGTGTAGTCACAGACTTTTACTACACATTGAGTGATAGGCCACTAACGTGTCCTGACGAACTGTTCCATTGACTTTGGTGAACTAAAGCATAATACGGACACTTGTGCCAAGTGTTTGTTACGCTAGTGTAAATAAACAGTAATACACACTGTATCAATAATATCAATAATTCGATTAAAGTGGCAAATCTGTTTCCTTTTAGACGAAACAATATTTTCTGTTTAGTGTTTTCTTTATGCTTTAATGGATATCGTCAACATTTTATAAGTTTTATAAATGTTGACTGATATACATGTTTATTGAATTTTTAATAAACTAGTTCATAGTCTTATTCGCCCACACTCATTTTATTAGAAATGTACTGAGCATTAGGTTTAAAATATGGATAATTTTAACATGAAATGTCTTTTAAGATTGTTCCTTTCTTCAAGCAAAAATCCACTCGCTTTAACCCTTCCTTAGGAAGGATTAACGTTGTACCCTAAGGGGATGGTGGTAGAGATACAAAATTTGTTCCTATAATGAGAGAACTGTTATCCGATAGTTTAATAAGAGTAGACACACTGGGGGAGATGTCAGGAATTCATACTGACATTGGTGACTCTTATACAAACTTTGCTTTATAATGTATAGGGTGAGACCACTATACAAGCTTGTCATTTTTTCATCCATAGTTAATATGTACTCCTCGAGACTTTTTCCAGAATTTAGTACGACTCTTCCCTGTAGGGGGCAGGAAGCACTAACAT
>NC_090731.1:72677588-72700088 GCF_036898095.1 Palaemon carinicauda | reverse complement strand
TTATATTGTTTGAATATACCATTAAAAATCCCTAGCAAGGTTACGTATGTATATCAAAATAAATCAAAGTCTGTGTAATTCCTTACCAAGATTTCCAAAATACTGAAACCAAAATATTAGTATTGATAAAATACCTAAAAAATAAAGCCAAATAATTTTCTCAATCATACATAAACTCAAAGACTTCAATCAGTTTTTTATCAGTTGATTGATTGATATAGCTTGTAAATTTTTTTTTTTATGTGTAAATCAAAATGTAAGCTGTGTGAGTTATTCATTATCGTTAAAACCCCAAACTATGAAAACAAAATGTACATCCATATAGAATGTTAACTACGAAATATTTGCTAAAATATTAAAAAGGATATGTCACCACAAAAAAAAAAAAAATAACTGATTTTAAAAGGATTCTCGATAACGATTTTAGAATATCTATACAATAAATATAATGCCAGACAGCCATCCATATATCAAGAACTCCTACTAATAGAATAAGAATAATATATCTACATAGATTATTATAAATAACTATATGAAATCATTTACTATAAATTCCTTTCACAAATTTTATGATTCGTAACAAAAAAAAAAAAAAAAAAGCTATGAATATGATCGGATACTTTTTGGAAATATGGTGTCATTTGGAATTAATGAACACTAATGATAGGATGTAACTTAGTATACCATTCACAAATGCACGGCTATTGCATTCGCTTGAATTTTAGGATATGGACTTCGAAATAAAATTTTGAAAGAGAACAAGGCTGTTGATGATGATTTATGGTATGATGATATAGATATGAATTGAGTTGAATTGAGCAATGTGGTGAAGCATAACGAAGGAGAGAGTATTTAAACCTCTTAAATGCATTGATAGGTATATCTATAATGAGGGCCAAAGTTGTGATATATATATATATATATATATATATATATATATATATATATATATATATATATATATATATATATATATATATACATGTGTATATATATTTCATATCTGCAATATATATATATATATATATATATATATATATATATATATATATATATATATATCATATATATATATCATATATGCAATATATATATATATATATATATATATATATATATATATATATATATATATATATATATATATATATATATATATATATATATATATATATACATGTGTATATATATTTCATATCTGCAATATATATATATATATATATATATATATATATATATATATATATATATATATATATATATATATATATATATATATATTGCATATATGCAATATATATATATATATATATATATATATATATATATATATATATATATATATTTCATATATGCAATATATATATATATATATATATATATATATATATATATATATATATATATATACATATTTATATATAGGCATATATGATTTTCATACATGTATAAATATATATATATATATATATATATATATATATATATATATATATATATATATATATATATATATATATTTATATTTGTATATGAATATATAAGTTTCATACATGTATAAATATATATATATATATATATATATATATATATATATATATACATACATATATATGTATATATATATATATATATATATATATATATATATATATATATATATATATATATATATATATATATATATATATATATATATATATATATATATATATATATATATATATACATATATATATATATATATATATATATATATATATATATATATATATATATATATATATATATATCGGCGTATAGGATCATATTAACTAAAGCACCACCGGGCTGATAAAAAACTGTTATAAGCCCCGCCCCCGTGGGTAAAACAAAGATTCTTCTATCTAATTATGGCATTGGCAATACTGATATCCAAGTCCAGAAGACTGAAATCTCTTCTTAAGCCTAGGTAACTTATAAAGACTTTATTCTAAAGGAAGATAAGGAGGCTCAAAATACGTTTGTTAACCCTGGATAGGTACGGTCCTCGGACACCCCTTTAAGGGTATACTCGGACGCGAACGACCCCGACGCCAAAAAAAATTCTTGAAAAATCAGTTTTTGCAGTAACCTCCTTTTTTCTTTTGCCAAAAAAAACTTCAATGAATGCTTAAAACAACTGTAAAGATAAATACTACTCATCTGCAGAAAAACTATTTATTATAAATATTTTAAAAAATTAAGTAGAAAAAAAAAAGACCTGACATAAAAATTCATAAAAAAAAAGTTTATACATATATACACAAATCCTTTTAGGAATTGATTCTTGAATGTTTAGGACACATCTTGATGTATTTTGGATGAAGTCAGACCCATGGAGGTGAAGATCTGAAATGAGAAGAAAATGGTAACTTTTTTTGGCCAAAAAAAATTGTCCAAATTTCATGAATTTTTTTGGGTACCCAAATGAAATAGGAAGTGGCTAATTTTTTTAGGGAATAAACATATGTTATCCTAAAATAGAAATATGTAAAAAAATCTTCATTATTTTGTAAATTACATTTATATCAGGGGCCATATCTAAAGGTAATTTTTTGAGTACTTGGAAATTTCGTAAAAAAATACATATATTTAATATATAATATGATATTTATGCAGGTATAAATATACCAAAATATCACAAATTCTATAGGGAACAAGAATATATATAGATAGGGCAGCTTACGCTTCGGATATGTCCACAAAATGGCCGCCAACCACACTGACTCAGACTCCCTAATCTGCCACTTGAAATGTAGGAAGGGTATGTCAATTTCAAGGTGTTATTTACTAATCTAATTATTATTGGATATGCATAAAAATTGTATGGTGGGTTGCTGGATAATTGTCGATTATTTTACGACTATAAAATTAAAATTCTGACCCAAAAATTTTTTTTGAAGGGAAATAAAATCGAAAAAAAAAAATGTAAAACAATATTTTAGCTAAAAAAATTTGATGATATTCAATCAAAAAAAAAGTAAACAAAATTTTCCGACAAATAAACATCTAGAGGAATCATTACTCTGTGATAGTTCCTTAGTACGTAGTAATTTTGAAAGAATTGGGAAAAAACGAAAAAATGGCAATCACAGGAAAATCGAACACATACCTATATATACGCCATATCTGGCTAAAAAAAAGATAGGCATGGGTAGCCAGATCATCTAGAAACACTTTCCAACACTATAAAAATATAAGTTTTGCGACACTACTTGCCAATTCCTTACGGTAACATGACTAAGCAAAAAAATGCAAAACAAATAAAAAGGGGCACTCGTGGAAAAATGGCCATTCTAATATACGGCATTTCAGAAAAAAAAAATTTCAGCCACGTGCTAGGCAAACCATCAAGGCATATTTTCCGACAAATAAACATATAAATGAAATATTACTCTGTGATAGTTCCTTAGTACGTAGTAATTTTGAAAGAAATGGGAAAAAACGAAAAAATGGCAATCACAGGAAAATCGAACACATACTTATATATACGCCATATCTGGCTCTAAAAAAAAAATAGGCATGGGTAGCCAGATCATCTAGAAACACTTTCCAACACTATAAAAATATAAGTTTTGCGACACTACTTGCCAATTCCTTACGGTAACATGACTAAGCAAAAAAATGCAAAACAAATAAAAAGGGGCACTCGCGGAAAAATGCCCAACATTCTAATATACGGTATCTCAGATAAAAAAAAAAGACATGCTCGTGTTAGCCCAACCATCAAGGCACACTTTCTAACACATAAACATGAAAAAAAAAATCAATAATATACGGCAATTCCTTACTACGTAGTAAATTTTTACAAATATTGAAAAAAAAACAGAAATTGGCAACCGCAGTTAAATACCCAATATACCAATAACTACGTCGTATCTGACAAAAACAAAATCACGCATGGGTAGCCAACATTAAAAAAGCAAAAGTTTTACGACACTATTTCGCAATATCTTACGGAAAAATGACTTGGCAAAAAAATTAAAAAAAATTAAAAAGGGACACTCGCGGTAAAATGCCCGACATTCTAATATACGACATCTCAGATAAAAAAAAAAGACATGCACGTGTTAGCCCAACCATCAAGGCACACTTTCTAACACATAAACATGAAAAAAAAAGAATAATATACGGCAATTCCTTACTACGTAGTAATTTTTACAAATATTGAAAAAAAAACAGAAATTGGTAACCGCAGTTAAATACCCAATATACCAATAACTACGTCGTATCTGACAAAAACAAAGTCATGCATGGGTAGCCAGATCATCTAGACACACTTTCCAACACTAAACAAGCAAAAGTTTTACGACACTATTTGGCAATATCTTACGGAAAAATGACTTGGCAAAAAAATGAAAAAAAATGAAAAAGGGGCACTCGCGGTAAAATGGTCCTCGTGGTGATGAACGACATTTTAACTAAAAAAAAAAACATGCACATGGTAGCCAAACAATCCACCAAGACTTTCCACAACTGATAACCTATACAAGTTGCACCATTCTACGACAATTTCATAATACGTAATAACTTTGATAATTATGCAAACTACCTCAGAAGGGTAAACTCGGACGCGAACGACCCCGACGCGTCTCAGAAATCGGGGAAGGAGTACAGCTACAGCAATGCACATCTGGACACTACTAGAGCGTGTAGGGGAGACACCTCCTGCAGGTCGATCACCCACAAATTCAGTCACAGGGGTGAGTCACGTGAGAAAAACCTGTTTTTTTTTGACGCTCGGGGTCGCAAACGACCCACCGTACCTATCCAGGGTTAATACACTAGTGGGCAACTCCAAAGTAAACACGATAGTTTGACCGCTCAGTGGTCAGATGGCATTGTAGGTATATCGCATGTTGTCTGTTTTTTTATATTAAGAATTTGACAGTTTACACAAACGAAATCATGGCTCCAACAGTGAATAAGTTACACAAGTTTGTAGTTTGCAGTAAACGAAAAGAAACTGATCCTCATTCGGTGTTTCGCAGGTTCCCTAAGGACAAAGAACAGTGAGTACTAACAGTATAATACATGAAATATGTGCTACTAATGAGTAAGCCCCAGTGATATTGGATATAGGATTTAGGCAAGGCAACCGCAGTACACTTTTTTCACACTTTTTCTTATTTGATCATAAAGCTATTGAAATAATGTTTTTCTCAGGAGCTGACATATTTAGCGTTAGGAACATGTTTAGTGGTATGTATTATATTCAACTTTGATTCAACTTATAAGTATATGAATATCTCAGCATGTGTGCAAACCTGAGTAGCATTAAAGGAGTATGCTGATTCAACATGTTAATCTGTTATATCATTCCCCGTCTTCTTATATATTTTTTTTTATTTCCTAAATAAAGACTAATATTTTACAGTATTTGTAAACTATTTGTTTGTATTTGTTTTAAGTTTGGATTATGTATCAAATTCTTAAAAAAAAAATCTTTTTATTATTATTATGTTTTCTCATAGTTATAATTATATTAGAGTTTATTTTCATGTAATTAATAACGCAATTTTAGTTTGCTTGTGTGGTTGTGTGTGTATTTTTTTTCTGGGGGTGGGGTCAATTTTTATATGTGCAATACTATTGAATGGGTTCATTTTATCTTATTTATGTATAATTTAATAAAGTTAATTTGCATGTGATTTATATAACGCTTCTGGTTGGTTTGTATGCTATCATTTCTTCCTTTTGTTTTTATATGTATACATTTATTGGTTTATATTACTAAAGAGTATACATGAGTGCATCATGCATTTCCGTTTCAATAAAAAAAATTACAAATGTGTTTTTATATATACCTTATATCTCCATTCTACAGTGGCCTTCAAACTGTAATTAAATGTAAGCCTACACATATGCACTTGTGGCTAAGTTTAACAAATCAGATATACAATATGTTTTACTTTATTCGAACATGATATTGGATAGAACATTTAAAAATGATTGCAATATACAATACTTAAATTTTCAAGAAAATTAACTAAATTGAAAGAGATATAGCTATTAAGTTTCGGAAAAATAGACTGAGAAACCTAGGGATATGTATTCTTAATCTATATAGGTACCTATTTGTAAAATTGTAATTTAGTTATCAAAGTTTTAATAATGTCACAAATATAAAAATAGAATATACTGCAAATTATAAACAGACATATCGCATAATTTACAATTGAATTCCATCATATATTCCCGTAAGCATTACCGCTCTGAATGTTTAACCATCCGCTAAATACCATTCGTTTTGCATGGGAGTATCTGGTATCTGTTACTCGCACACTCATCCAATCGGCCAATGGGAGGAAGCGGTACACAGGACATAGCTTTCTCTGGGCTAATCAAATTTGTTCCCTTTAAGACGTGATTTTCGGCGGCCAATGATCATCCGCCTTACATACCACTCACAGAATCCACGCCAGTTTGAAGTGTGAATCTGTGTTTGTAACCCTTTTCGCGTTGTTGATCTTGCGTTTTTTTTTTTTTTTTTTTTTTTTTTTTTACTTTTTACTCGTTTCTCATTAATAATGTCGTCTGATATGTGTGACGTGAGAGATATTGACGCTGTTGGGGTTACTGGGCCATCATGTGGCCGTAAACATGTCCGTAATGCACTGCAGTGGAAGAAATATTTACTAGAAATTCAGCATGATGCTGATCAAGCGTAAACGAGTCGAGTGACCGTGAAAGAATTTCCCGCCAAGGAAATTTTAAATCCTTGCAAATTTGGATGTTTTGATAAGATAACGATGCCAGTGATACAGGAAGTATTTAGTGTTTTCTTGGGTGTCGCTGAATATTACAAACAGAACGCCTACATGAGGTCGTTAGTGTGTTTAAAACCAGTGAAGTACTAGCCTATTTGGCACATTTATTTTTCATTATTCTTGTTACTAATAATAATTACTTAGTATTTATCATTATTTTCCATTATTACTATTCCTGTGATTATTATTATTGATAATAAAACTATCCTTGATGCAATGATACATGGAAGATGTATAGAAATAAACACTATTTATCTATGTCTATTGCAATTGAAATTGTTTATTTTCATTCCAAAATAAGTAATGTTTTACATTGCATGCAATTGCGCGTGTGCGCGCAAACCGAAATTTTTTTTCTTATTTTTTGGTCAAAACATTCTTAAGGATAGAGCTTTCATCTGCAACTTGTTTGATTAGAGGTGAAATCTTGTTCGAAAAACTTTAAATGGTTTATTTTTTATTCACGTTAGGGAAGTTTATTTACATGATTTTTTTTACTTAATTGGTGGGGGTGGGGGTCATTATTACGTGCTGGGTTTGGCTTTCTTTCCGGTATTCTACACTAGCAATTCACAGTAGTCCTGACGCAATTTGCCACCTTCATCTTTCATTACTCATGGTATTAATATTACATAGAGATGTTATTCCTCATTATTTTTCATTATTATTACTACTGCCATGATTATATTTGGTAATAACACAGTTCTTGAGGCTAAGATACATGGAAGGTATATGTATATTTAGAAGTGAAAAAGAAACCACTATTTATCTATGTCTATTGCAATTGATTTTTTTTTTCAAATCAAAATGAATATGTTTTACATTTTGCTCACACCATACGATTTTTTTTTCGGTTCTAAAAATTCTGAAACAGAGAGTTTCCATCTGCATCTTGTTTGAAATTGATATCTCTATCAGAAGTGAAGTTATATTCGAAAACCTATTAGATGCACTTTTTTCCTTTTTTAAAAAATGGTGCTGGAGACAGGGCGATCCTAAACTCCTGCTGCCACTGTGTTTACGTTAGTGTTTGTGTGTGTGTGTGAGTGTGTGTGTGTGTGTGTGTGTGTGTGTGTGTGTAAACTATAACAACAAATGCAGTAGTTTCTAGTCCACTGTAGGACAAAGCCTTGGATTTGGTCAATTTTCTTCACCATACGGACACCAGCGATTTGCTGATGGTGAGATATATTTACCTAATCGATCAAAACAGATTAACCATTATAGGTGGCACTGGGTAATACTGCTTTGCTAATCATATGTATATATATATATATATATATATATATATATATATATATATATATATATATATATATATATATATATATATATATATATATATATATATATATATATATATATATATATATATATATATATATATATATATATATATATATATTTGGGCTCAGGCCATGTCCTCCTGATGGAAGTTCCTAATAGGTAGCTTTCGAGGGTATATTTGACTACAGTGATATTCCCAGAAAATTTTACCTTAAGGTATCCAGAATCCTAACTCCTGGAGCGAATATCCCTAAATAATCTCACAGGGATATGGCATAATATCAGAGGATGTATTCTTGACACGTCACATAGCTATCTTCACCCCGAACAGTATTAACGCTTCGAGGGGTTATAGTGACAAGAATCTGAAACGAGAATGAAAGAGAGTCGCTCATAAGGCATCTCTCCTATTCTGTTTCCAGTGTGTATTTGATGAAGGCGGTAGCGCCCTCTTTATTCCTTTTCGTGTAGCTCTACTACTCGGTGTTTTCCCTTGTGTTTTCTCGTTATTTTGGATTTTATTCAACATTTTGATGACTTATCCGGCCTCTTTTGCCTCTGGAAAGTTGAGTATTATCTTTACTATGTATAAATGTAAGCTCTTGTCGTTTTGAATGAAATCAAAGTGATATTAACGTAAACAAGAGCTGTTGCCTACCGGAGGCATCCTGGATGCTATCGCTCGCTATTTATGGGTCATTTAGTTAGCTAGAGCGACGTTCCCGGATTGTTATGCTTTAATAATCTAGCTATTTAGCTCCTCTGGGAATGCTTATATTATACCGTCAGTTTTTAGTTCAGTGATTTCGACAAGGGTCGAGGTACCGATCTTGCCCTTCTCGAGGCTTAGTAGCCTTGGCGTCTGGCCCTAGTACTTTCATGCATGATATAAGTTTTTCCCAGTGTTATATTATTGAAGCTATAGGCAAATATTCTATACATGTAGATATTGTTGAATGTTTTTTCCAAGATTGTATACGAGAGAGTTTCGGTTACGTAATCGATTCTCACCTTACCTAGTCTAGTAATCTAGGTACAGTAGTATACTTTCGCACATCCCCAATTGTTCTTTTCTCCTCCGGAGGCTAAGTTCAATCCCTCTCTCCCTCTGTAAGCCTTCGGCTTAATCCTAGTGGTTCTATCTGTATAATAATTAAGGTATAACTATTCTAGGATATGTCTGTCCTGACCTGATAAGCAGAGTGACTGGTTTTTTGGGTTAGGGCAGAACATCAGAGTTTCTAGTCTGTGGTCTGCTTCTTCCTAGAATAGAGAATGAGTCTCCTTTGCTAGGTAAGGAGCGGACACAGGAAGCTTTGCTTCCCTAGTCCATGTTGGAAGGATTCTGTAATAGATGATTCCTTGCTCTAGTGGCCTAGCAGACTGTCATGTGTTGTTTTTCTCGGGCTGGAGAATGAGTTTCGCTGTTGCCCGGCGAAATAACTTCATCTAACTTTGTTCTGGTTGGGAGGAGGATAGAAAGTATTGCTAGTATTCCTCCCTATTAGACAACTCTACGTTAGGATGAGCTTCCCTAACTGCCGAGTGTGTCTCTTGCTAGAACGAAGTCTATAGGACCCTTATCCCTTCCCCACCTCTCTTTCTTTTATTTTCTTTTGGCCGCAGTCCTACTTCCGTACCTAGTGTAGATTAGGATGGAGGACTGGCTCAGCTCTCTGCCACCTTACATTACATGCCGGCCGGCAGAGACCCTTTGTTTTTTGCAGAGTGAACCCCAGACCTCCCTTGGTCTCCCTTCCATGTCTGCCAAAGAGCCCGGCAGGCTATGGATTCTTTGGAAGCCTGAATGCTACATTCTACCCTTCCATAAGTTCACTCTTTCTGGATGGAAGGTCGTATGGCAATGCTGCTTTATATCCTTACATCCATACTGTTTCTCTGACTATTGTGTTGCACCCCTAACCCGGCTGCCGGCTTAACAGCCGACAGCCGGGCAGATGGAGGTTCTCTGGTTCTTGGCTACTGTCGGCGGGCATGGGTATTATTACCCATGCCTCCCGGCAGTGGAAAAACAGCCCGAATCTGCTGGCCACTATGATTAGCGGCCGGCAGCCGGATATTAGTGTTTTCAGCTCTCGGCTGGCAATGATTGCCGGCTGGCACATAGTCGCGAATCAGTGGGCTCCCGCCTATTAGTTAAATATAGTATATCTTTCAACTATACAGGGGTAGATGCCCGCCGGCACGTTCAGGCGCACGTCGGAACGCATCGGCGCTTGCTGGCCGGCACAACAGCATGCGATGTACAGTAGTTGGTATATTTGTAGTGAAGTACACACTACATTAGTAGAAACTGCTGTACAGTGTTTGTGATAACACTAAAGTTCTTCTTCATACTTAATGTTATGTTGTACAGCCTTATGTTGAGACCGTACAATATATAGAAAGTAAGTTCTTTCTGTATTCTTTTTATCCCGTATATTAAAACTTTATCTCAAGGTGTGAACTACACCTTAAATTTCCGTTTAGGAAATTACATAAGGTATTCTAGAATAGAATCAACCTTAGTTTTAACATCTCGGGAGGTTTCAGCAATTGACTGGACAGGAAATACAAGTATATGTCTTTCCTTCTTTCTTTTACAGCATTCTATATAAGCTAAATGTTTCAATATAAGTAAAAGCCTTCACTTGATACTCATGGATTTTTCTTCTCTTTTCAGGAGGACCATCCGAAATGCAGGAGTGTGTTCTGTAATGTTCGCATTAAGAACTTCTGTGGACATCAAAATTTCAGGAGGCACGCAGCATGCGCACCCTCCAGTATTGGGACCCTCAGGTTTGTACAGTTTGTTCTAACCTGATTACCCGAGGCTTTTGACGACCCTAAGTCGACGGAGTCAAGGGATGCTGTCAGGGAAAAGATACGTTCCTGGGTGAGGGGTTTTCAGAAAAACATCTCAGGCCCCTACCTTCCAAATGAGAAGATGGGGGCTGATACAATCATCCCCCAGCCTCAGGTGGAGATACCACCTGCCCAGAATCTGGTAGATTCTGAAGTCTCGGCCGCCCTTCAAGACATCCAATTGGACGATAGGATGTCGGAGGTGTTGGATTCTACTGAGAAGGACCTTCTAGGAGAAGGTCAGGAGGAAGAGCTGTTCCAGGCTCATCAAGTAAAAGAGGAAGAAATCGACGAAGTGTCGGTTACATTGGTTCCGGACCTAGAACCTGTTCCTTCTACATCGTCTGCTATCCCAGATAAACTGGGAAGGACTCTTTCCTCCATTGTTGAGATAATCCAACAAATTAAAAGGAAGAATGATGAGAAGGAAACTGCAATGAGACTGGAGATACGTAGACTTGCAGCATCACGTGGGCCCCAGAAGCAGCTCAAAGTGAAAGATCTTCCTTTGTGCTCTGATATCAATCCTTGGAGGTATGCCAAACACATGCCAATGACAACCGGGAAGATCATGATCTCAGATAAGTTGGGAGCAATTCCCCTGGAAGGAGCAAGCCTCAAAGGAGGAGACGGATCGAAGGAGGTCATAGTTTTTTACAATAGTAAAGCTAAGACGTTACTAGCAAGCTCGATGAAAGAGAGGGGCTTCAATAACTCAAAGGTGCCCGCCTTGAGTAAGAAGCTTCCCTCCTTTGTGGCCTCTCCTACCAGAGCCTTTCCCTTCTTGGAAAAGTGATATAAGGCAGCCTTAAACGCGGTGGAGGCAGGGAAGCCATGCCCCTCCCTGGAGGAGTGCAAGCCGTTATCTCTGACCTTGCCCATGGACCAAGGAGACTGTAAGGACGTACACCTTACCTTCTCAGTCGGGAAGCTGGAAGCTGATATTGCTGAACGCCAGTTCGGTTAGGCACTTCCAAAACTGTCGGAGGTTCTGTTGCGTAATAAGCAAGAGACAAAGGAAAGACTTGCGGCATCGATGTCGTTGCAAACGACACTAGAAACGATGGCAAGTGACCCCAAGAACCAGGACATGTTCATGGTTGTGGCCAAAACTCATCTGGCCACAGTTACTAAGGATCTCTATAGCTTTATTAAAGCTAGGAGACCCTGTAGAGAGTTCGTGTTCGCCTCGGCTGTGGTGAGGCACGAACCGAGGAAACTGATATCCTCTCGTATTTGGGGTAAAGACCTCTTCCCCAATGAAGTGGTTAAAGGGGTAGTAGACAAGGCCGCCACAGAGAATAGGAACCTTCTGAAAAGTGGGGCTTAGATCTTAAGAGAAAGTCTTCTCCGAATGAGGATCCCCAACCCAAGGGGAATACAAAAAGGCCTAGGCCATCTTCTCGGCCGGCTAAACCCTACCGACAGCAACTTCAACAACAACTTCCAAACACGTACCAGCTGGTACCTCAACAAGTGGCAACACAGTCGCCAGATTTTAACCCAGCCTTCGAAATGCAGACTTCTTCCTTTCGTTTGAGAGCTAGAGGAACAGCCAGAGGTTCTTCTAGATGCCCTTCAAGAGGAAGGGGATACAGGGGAGGATGCGGTCAAGGAGGCAAGGCCTCAGGTCCACAACTGCAGAAGTAAGATACTTCTAGTTGGAGGGAGACTACAGCTATTTGGGATCGCTGGACCTTCAATCCCTGGGCCCACAGCCTAATTAAAAATGGACTAGGTTGGAGCTGGAGCAGTCCTCCACCTCAATTCCCTCAATTCTTCCAACACTCATCCCCCGTTCTGGAAGAATATGTCCGAGAACTCTTAGACAAAAGAGTAATTCGGAAAGTTAAGTCCATAAAATTCCAAGGAAGGCTGTTTTGTGTTCCAAAGAAGGACTCAGAAAAACTCAGAGTCATTCTAGACTTGTCACCACTCAACAAGTTTATAGTGAACTCCAAGTTCAGAATGCTCACGCTTCAACACATAAAGACCCTACTACTCAGAAGGGCATATGCTGTCTCTATAGACTTGTCTTACGCTTATTGGCACGTTCCAATTAATCGTCACCTCTCCTCCTACCTAGGCTTTAAGTTACATAGAAAACTTTACACCTTCAGACCCATGCCTTTCGGGCTAAACATAGCCCGAAGGATTTTCACGAAGCTCGCGAACACAGCCATCCATCAATTACACCTAAAGGGGGTCCAAGTAGTAGCCTACTTGGATGACTGGCTGGTGTGGGCAGCCTCCAGGACAGAATGCATGCAAGCTTCTAAGATAGTGATCCAGTTCCTGGAACATCTGGGATTCAAGATCAACATAAAAAAAGTCTCGTGTTTCTCCAGCTCAAAAATTTCAGTGGTTGAGAATCCACTGGAATTTGGAGTCACATCGACTTTCCATTCCTAGTAAGAAGAGGAAAGAATTAGCAGGATCTGTCAAGAGACTATTGAAATCCAAACGGATATCAAGACGCAAACAGGAGAGATTGCTTGGCTCTTTACAGTTTGCTTCGATAACAGATCCAGTGCTAAAAGCATAGCTTAACCCTGGATAGGTACGATGGGTCGTTCGCGTAAAAAAAAAACAGGTTTTTCTCACGTGACTCACCCCCGTGACTGAATTTGTGGGTGATCGACCTGCAGGAGGTGTCTCCCCTACACGCTCTAGTAGTGTCCAGATGTGCATTGCTGTAGCTGTACTCCTTCCCCGATTTCTGAGACGCGTCGGGGTCGAGCGCGACCGAGTTTACCCTTCTAAGGTAGTTTGCATAATTATCAAAGTTATTACGTATTATGAAATTGTCGTAGAATGGTGCAACTTGTATAGGTTATCAGTTGTGGAAAGTCTTGGTGGATTGTTTGGCTACCATGTGCATGATTTTTTTTTTAGTTAAAATGTCGTTCATTACCACGAGGAACATTTTACCGCGAGTGCCCCTTTTTCATTTTTTTGCCAAGTAATTTTTCCGTAAGATATTGCCAAATAGTGTCGTAAAACTTTTGCTTGTTTAGTGTTGGAAAGTGTGTCTAGATGATCTGGCTACCCATGCATGACTTTGTTTTTGTCAGATACGACGTAGTTATTGGTATATTGGGTATTTAACTGCGGTTACCAATTTCTGTTTTTTTTCAATATTTGTAAAAATTACTACGTAGTAAGGAATTGCCGTATATTATTCATTTTTTTTTCATGTTTACGTGTTAGAAAGTGTGCCTTGATGATTGGGCTAACACGTGCATGTCTTTTTTTTTATCTGAGATGCCGTATATTAGAATGTCGGGCATTTTACCGCGAGTACCCCTTTTTCATTTTTTTTCATTTTTTTGCCAAGTCATTTTTCCGTAAGATATTGCGAAATAGTGTCGTAAACCTTTTGCTTTTTTAGTGTTGGAAAGTGTGTCTAGATGATCTGGCTACCCATGCGTGATTTTGTTTTTGTCAGATACGACGTAGTTATTGGTATATTGGGTATTTAACTGCGGTTGCCAATTTCTGTTTTTTTTCAATATTTGTAAAAATTTACTACGTAGTAAGGAATTGCCGTATATTATTGATTTTTTTTTTCATGTTTATGTGTTAGAAAGTGTGCCTTGATGGTTGGGCTAACACGTGCATGTCTTTTTTTTTATCTGAGATGCCGTATTTTAGAATGTTGGGCGTTTTTCCGCGAGTGGCCCTTTTTATTTGTATTGCATTTTTTTGCTTAGTCATGTTACCGTAAGGAATTGGCAAGTAGTGTCGCAAAACTTATATTTTTATAGTGTTGGAAAGTGTTTCTAGATGATCTGGCTACCCATGCCTATTTTTTTTTTAGCCAGATATGGCGTATATATAAGTATGTGTTCGATTTTCCTGTGATTGCCATTTTTTCGTTTTTTCCCATTTCTTTCAAAATTACTACGTACTAAGGAACTATCACAGAGTAATGATTCATTTATATGGTTATTTCTCGGAAAATGTGCCTTGATGGTTTGCCTAGCACGTGGCTGAAATTTTTTTTTTTCTGAAATGCCGTATATTAGAATGGCCATTTTTCCACGAGTGCCCCTTTTTATTTGTTTTGCATTTTTTTGCTTAGTCATATTACCATAAGGAATTGGCAAGTAGTGTCGCAAAACTTATAATTTTATAGTGTTGGAAAGTGTTTCTAGATGATCTGGCTACCCATGCCTATCTTTTTTTTTTAGCCAGATATGGCGTATATATAGGTTTGTGTTCGATTTTCCTGTGATTGCCATTTTTTCGTTTTTTCCCATTTCTTTCAAAATTACTACGTACTAAGGAACTATCACAGAGTAATGATTCATTTAGATGTTTATTTGTCGGAAAATGTGCCTTGATGGTTTGCCTAGCACGTGGCTGACTTTTCTTTTTCTGAAATGCCGTATATTAGAATGTTAGCCATTTTTCCGCGAGTGCCCCTTTTTATTTGTTTTGCATTTTTTCGCTTAGTCATGTTACCGTAAGGAATTGGCAAGTAGTGTCGCAAAACTTATATTTTTATAGTGTTGGAAAGTGTTTCTAGATGATCTGGCTACCCATGCCTATCTTTTTTTTAGCCAGATATGGCGTATATATAGGTATGTGTTAGATTTTCCGGTGATTGCCATTTTTTCGTTTTTTCCCAATTCTTTCAAAATTACTACGTACTAAGGAACTATCACAGAGTAATGATTCCTCTAGATGTTTATTTGTCGGAAAATTTTGTTTACTTTTTTTTTATTGAATATCATCAAATTTTTTTAGCTAAAATATTATATTGTTTTACATTTTTTTTTTCGATTTTATTTCCCTTCAAAAATTTTTTTTTGGGTCAGAATTTCAATTTTATAGTCGTAAAATAATCGACAATTATCCAGCAACCCACCATACAATTTTTATGCATATCCAATAATAATTAGATTAGTAAATAACACCTTGAAATTGACATACCCTTCCTACATTTCAAGTGGCAGATTAGGGAGTCTGAGTCAGTGTGGTTGGCGGCCATTTTGTGGACATATCCGAAGCGTAAGCTGCCCTATCTATATATATTCTTGTTCCCTATAGAATTTGTGATATTTTGGTATATTTTTACCTGCATAAATATCATATTATATATTAAATATATGTATTTTTTTACGAAATTTCTAAGTACTCAAAAAATTACCTTTAGATATGGCCCCTGATATAAATGTAATTTACAAAATAATGAAGATTTTTTTACATATTTCTATTTTAGGATAACATATGTTTATTCCCTAAAAGAATTAGCAACTTCCTATTTCATTTGGGTACCCAAAAAAATTCATGAAATTTGGACAAATTTTTTTGGCCAAAAAAAGTTACTCTTTTTTTCTCATTTCAGATCTTCACCTCCATGGGTCTGACTTCATCCAAAATACATCAAGATGTGTCCTAAACATTCAAGAATCAATTCCTAAAAGGATTTGTGTATATATGTATAAACTTTTTTTATGAATTTTTATGTCAGGTCTTTTTTTTTTCTACTTAATTTTTTAAAATATTTATAATAAATAGTTTTTCTGCAGATGAGTAGTATCTATCTTTACAGTTGTTTTAAGCATTCATTGAATTTTTTTTTGGCAAAAGAAAAAAGGAGGTTACTGCAAAAACTGATTTTTCAAGAATTTTTTTTGGCGTCGGGGTTGTTAGCGTCCGAGTATACCCTTAAAGGGGTGTCCGAGGAGCGTACCTATCCAGGGTTAAGGATGCAACAGGAGTCTGGAGAAAATAAGCATCAAACTCGCGAAGAGATCTAATAAGACCACTACCGAATTGACTGCGAACGCTTCGCAAGCCGGGGTCCAATGCCAAGCAATTGAAGAAATAAATACTTCTTCAACCTTCTCCCCCGTCAGTAACTATCCACACAGACGTTTCAAAGGAAGGCTGGGGAGGTCACTCTCATCAGATGAGAGTCCAAGGAGGTTGGTCCAATCTTTTCAAGTCATTTCACGTCAACTTTCTAGAAGCTATTGCAGTACTTCTGACACTAAAGAAAGTTTCTCCTTGCCACTCGACCTACATAAGACTGGTTCTAGACAGCGAGGTGGTAGTGAGATGCCTGAATCGACAAGGGTCGAGGTCACCTCAAATTAACCAAGTGATGTTGGCACCTGTCAGCAGTTCACATTCAAGGATTCCGCAATGTGACAACGGATGCTGTATCCAGGTTTACACCTATAGAGTCAGAATGGTCCCTTGACGCAGGATCGTACTCCTTCATCTTTGAGTTAAGTCCCAGAGCTGTAGATAGACCTCTTTGCAACGAAAGACAACAAGAAAATAGATCGCTACGTATCCCCATACGAGGATCAGCTAGCGGAGGCAGTGGACGCTATGTCCCTAAACTTGAACAGAGGGTCCAGTATTTATCTGTTCCCTCTGCACAACCTCCTTTTGAAGGTCCTCGATAAGCTGACATCCTTCAAAGGGAAAGCAGCAATAGTGGCCCATAAGTGGCCAAATAGTGTGTGGTTCCCTTTGGCATTGGAACTACGACTAAAATTCGTACCGCTACCGGATCCATCCCTGTCTCAGCGAGTACAGAAGTCGAATGGGCTTCGCTTCATCACAGAAAACACGGAACCTATATCACATGATTTTCTCTCCTTAACGATGAGAAAAAGATTCGGTGTTGAAAGTCAGTTCAGACTTTTGGAGGTAACCAGAAGACATTATGAGGCTTCAGGGAAGAAACAGATATCTCTTGTCATGGCGAAGAAACCAAAAGAAATCTAGACAGATTCCTATTTATCATTCTTCATTCACCTTCATGGGCAAGGTTTAACAGCCAACATAATTCTTTTGTTCAAGTCTGCCTTGACAAGACAGATACCATATGCCTTTCTAACGACGTTCTTAATGAACTAAAAAGGCCCATGCTAGGCTTAGCCCTTCAGCCCTCCAAGGATTCTTTGCATGTTCAGTAGATAAGATTCTTCATTGTGTATAAATAATGAACAATGAGGAATGCGCTTAGAAGGCCTTAAATTTTAAGTCATATTTCTGCTTGTACTCGTTTTTGGGGCCAGAGTTAGTGAAATAGTGGCTCTCTCTAGAGAGGAAGCCCACATCGAGTTCTTGGAGGGAGAACTGAATCTATTTCCAGACCCAACGTTTCTTGCCTAGAACAAGCTACCCACCAACAGGTGGGGTCCCTAGAGAATCTGCCCTCTGAAGGAAGATGCCTAAGGTCTATCTTCATAGAACTTCAGACTTTATGGGAGGACAGCTGTTCAGAAGAGAAACCCTGGGTTCAAAGTTTTCTATAACTAAGGGCAAAACTCACCCTTATTATTCGCAGAACGGATCCAGACAGTATACCCGTTAGTCATGATCTGAGGTAAGTTGCCTCTTCACAAAAATTTCTTTAATTATATGGACTTTGAACATCCTTGTTTGCACACCGGCTGGTAGTCACCCAAGGTGTTCTTTACGCACTATGCGAAGCTAGTGGAGCAAATACAATTCTGTGGTAGCAGCAGGTAGAATTCTTTAACCTTTTGTTTTAAATCCGCGAGGAACAGTGTAATTAATTTGGGACGATTAATCTGTAGTCACTGAATGTTACTACACACTGAGCGATAGGCCACGAAAGTGTCCTTACAAACTGTTCCATTGTCGTCGGTGAACTATAACATAATGCGGACACTTGTGCCAAGATTTTTTATGCTAGTGTAAATTAACAGTATACAGACTATATCATTATTATTGATAATTCAATTGAAGTGGCAAATCTGTTTCCTAGTAGACAAATCAATATTTTTTGTTGACTGTTTTTTTCTTTATGCTTTGACGCATATCATCCACGTTTTATAAATTTTATAAATGTTGATCTAATATGTACGTTTATTTAATTTTAATAAAATAGTTCATAGTCTTATTCGCCCACACTCATTTTATTAGAAATGTACTGAGAATTAAGATTCAAATAGGGATATTTTTATCACGGTATGTCTTTTAAGACTGTTCCCTGATTCAAGCAAAAGTCCACTCACTCTAACCCTTCCTTGGAAGGGTTGACGTGGTACCCTAAGGGGATAGTGGCAAAGAGGCAAAATTGGTTCTTCTGCGGATACAACCATTACCCAATAGTTTATAAGAGTAGTCACATTGGGGAAGGTGTCACAAATTCATACTGACTTTTTCCAGAGTCTAGTACGACTCTTCCATGTAGGGGGCAGGAAGCACTAACATAGTTCATGCTTAGATGAAATGATGTATGACTGTAACATCATAGGTCTCTAGGTGTAGACGGACCAGGAAAATACTTACTTGAGAGTACGGCACTGATTGAGAATCCACATATACAGTAATGCTCTATTAAACTTCCATCAGCACGACATGGCCTGACCCTAAAAAACGGATTTTGATCAAAGCGAAAAATATATTTTTGGGTGAGGTAGCCATGTCGTCCTGATGGAGCCGCCCTTCCTTTTATTGTAAAAGGGCTAAATTGAAACTATCCCTATAATACAGTATCTGTAACACCTCGTATATCGCTACAAGGAATAAAGAGGGCGCTACCGCCTTCATAAGATACACACTGGAAACGGAATAGGGGAGACGCCTTAAGAGCGGCTCTCTTTTCATTCTCGTTTCATATTCTTGTCACTATAACCACTCGAAGCGTTCATAATGTTCGGGGTGAAGATAGCTCTGTGACGTGTCAAGAATACGTCCTCTGATATTATGAGATATCCATGTGAGATTATTCAGGGATATTCGCTCCAGGAGTTAGAATTCTGGATACCTTAAGGTAAAATTCTCTGGGAATATCACTGTAGTCGAATATACCCTAGAAAGCTACCAATTAGGAACATTCCATCAGGACGACATGACTACCTCACCCAAAAATAGATTTTTCGCTTCGCTCAAAATCTGTTATATATATATATATATATATATATATATATATATATATATATATATATATATATATATATATATATATATATATATATATATATATATATATATATATATATATATATATATATATATATATATATATGTATATATACATATGTATATATATATATATATATATATATATATATATATATATATATATATATATATATATATATATATATAATAAACTTACGTTAATTGGCAAAAGAAAAACATTACTGACAAAATAAGATACCTATATTATTTTGAATAGTTGCACATAATAGTGAGTTATTTAAAGATTCAAACTAAGAAGTAGAGTTTTTAACAGATAATAAATCATCAGTAAAATTCCTTGGAACATGGCTATGCACATAATGTTCAAAAAATACTGTACTGGTTTTCCATCTACCTACTTTTTGTACCATATTAGGATCAAATCCTGCTGAGATAGCTGTGGTAGCAGCTGAAGGTCAGAAACTTTTTGCTGAGTAAACCTTCCTAGGTAAACCTACTAAAGCAATAGATTCATTTAATATATTAGTGATAGCCTGGCTCGATAGAGCACCATATGGGTTCTTCAAAGATATAAAAACAGGTACATTAGGCTTTCTAAAGTTCTGTGTTCTATACAAATAACATCTCATGGTACGAACAGGACATAAGTTTATTTCACTTGAGGGTGTTACATCAACTACAAACCCATGCCTCTTACTATCATTTTTATTACCATGAATAATTATAGACATGCTACCATTTTCATTAAAGATTACCTGATTATCTGTAAATGAATAGTTATGAACTTTGCCTGACTCATCGACCATCACAGCCTTGGTGGCAATGTCCAAGGGCCGTAACATGGTAACAATGGTTAATAAACAAATACATTTTAATCTCAACTTTTTTACATCAATAGTGTGATTATCCCATTTAATGAAAAAATTTGAAAATTTATCAAGTGGCATAACATTGGAAATCATTCTCGGGGTTTTAGTTCTTGATTTTACAATACTTAACACCAACTGCTTGATAAACACATCATTAGTAATGTCAATTTTGCAATGTGCAGTATATACATGAGACAGTGAGGACAATATACAGTTAAGCATTGATGAAGGTCTGTCACTCTCTGATGAAATAGCTAATAAACATTCTGCCAATATACTAGAAGTGGAAGGTGGAAAATCCTCCCCAAAATTATCACATAATAATTTAATTTTTCCAAGATACATATTATAATTATTTATTGTTGACTGTGCCCACCCAAATTTCAGTCTTGATGCTGCTTGAAGTGACCACCCCTATTGAAGTGCCTGTTGTTTCCACAAACTCTCCAAGCAAACATTTTCCATCTTCTGTTTCGCAGTGGCTCTGGTATAGCAGGATTCAGTTGAATTATTGCTTTCTTGGACACCCTGACGGGTGGACATATTGACAACTGGGTTAGAGTTTTGAACCATGTCTGAGCTGGCCACCATGGGGCTATTACTGTAGCATGTGCTCTCTGACTTTCTATTACTGAAAGAACTTAGTCTAAAAGTCTTATAGGTGGATTTACAAAGTTGTTCTCCCTTTTCCAATCCTTTTGTGCCAGAGCATCCAACTTCATACCATTTGGGTCGAGAAATCTTGTGTTGTAGATTGGTAGCTGTGTAGATGTCGCAGATGCGAACCTGTCTATTGTGTGAGGTCCCCACATCGAGTCCAAAAACCGGAACATCGGTCTTGACAACATCCACTCGTGTTTGTCCAACATTCTTGATAACATATCCGCTTGGGTGTTTAATTTGCCGCTCAAATGACGAGCAATAATTGTTAGATTGTTTTGTATAGCCTCGGCCCATATTAACTTTGCAATTTCTGTCAACTCCACTACTGATCCACCCATGTGATTGATGTACGCTACTGTAGTGATGTTGTCTGATAAAACTTGAATCGTTTTTCCTTTTAGACCGGGAAGAAAGGCTCTTACACTTAGAAGAACCGCCATCAACTCTCTTACATTAGAGTGTTGGTAAGACATCTCTGGGTCCCAGAAACCCTGAGTTGTCTGTTCTTTGTAATGCCCTCCCCAACCAAGTTGGGATGTGTCTGTCACCAGCTGACCGTCGACTTCTGAGGGTAATATTACTTTCCCATTCCATTTTGCTAATGATTCATACCACCACAAGAGATCTTTCTTGGCACATGAGTCCAGTTCTAGTTGAGATTCCCATGTATTATTTTGTTTGATCAACTTGTACACATTTCTTAGCATCAATCTGCCTGGCAATACTGCTTTACAAATAAAATTGCACTGGCCAGCGATTTTTGACAAAACTCAAGCAGACACTGACTTTTGAGTTAACACCCTTTTAATGTCTTTCCGAACTTTAGAAATCTTAGTACTAGGTACCTTTAGCATTGGTATTCCATTATCTTGAGTTTCTAAGAGTAGGCCTAAATATTCTATTGTAGACTTAGGAATTAATATGGATTTTTCAAAGTTGATTTTCCAACCAAGATCAGTAAGTGTGTCTACTACCACTTCAGTATCTAGTAGTAGTGTGGATTTAGGACCACATAACAGGAAGTCATCAACATAAAGTATTAACCTGATGCTGCATTCTCTTAGATACTTCACAACTGGCCTCAAAACTTTTGTAAATATATG
>NC_090731.1:72670088-72672588 GCF_036898095.1 Palaemon carinicauda | reverse complement strand
TTTCAATTCTAAGTACAGAAAACCTGAATTTGACAGGTATATGTATAGAAGAATTGTCATTGACTTTTATCTTTCTTAGTGGCCGAGTGGTATGGTCACTGGCATACAGATATCCTGGACGAGGGTTCAAATCCCAGCTGGTCTGATATCATAGTCTTTGGGCGGTAGTGCCTGGGGCTCTGATGCCCAGGTCGTTAAGAGAATCCACACTTTAATGTAGTAATATATATGGCTTATTTGAAATATGAAAGAAACACGTTTAAATGTGCAAAAATTTATCATTAATCGAATGCCATGTCCTAAACCTACCAATTAGCTACGATGGTGAAGATGGGTTGATTTCAATTCTGAGTAGAGAAAACCTGAATTTGACAGGTATATGTATAGAAGAATTGTCATTGACTTTTATCTTTCTTCGTAGCCGAGTGGTATGGTCACTGGCTTACAGATATCCTGGACGAGGGTTCAAATCCCCGCTGGTCCGATATCATAGTCTTTGGGCGGTTCCGCCTGGGGGTCTGATCCCCAGGTCGTTAAGAGAATCCAGACTTTAATGTATTAATATATATGGCTTATTTGAAATATTAAAAAAACACGTTTAAATGTGCAAAAATTTATCATTAATCGAATGCCAAGTACCAAACCTACCAATTAGCTACTATGGTGAAGATGGGTTGATTTCAATTCTAAGTACAGAAAACCTGAATTTGACAGGTATATGTATAGAAGAATTGTTATTGACTTTTATCTTTCTTCGTGGCCGAGTGGTATGGTCACTGGCATACAGATATCCTGGACGAGGGTTCAAATCCCCGCTTGTCCGATATCATAGTCTTTGGGCGGTTCCGCCTGGGGCTCTGATCCCCAGGTCATTAAGAGAATCCAGACTTTAATGTATTATTATATATGGCTTATTTTAAATATGAAAGAAACACGTTTAAATGTGCAAAAATTTATCATTAATCGAATGCCAAGTCCCAAAACTACCAATTAGCTACGATGGTGAAGATGGGTTGATTTCAATTCTAAGTACAGAAAACCTGAATTTGACAGGTATATGTATAGAAGAATTGTCATTGACCTTCATCTTTCTTCGTGGCCGAGTGGTATGGTCACTGGCATACAGATATCCTGTACGAGGGTTCAAATACCTGCTGGTCCGATATCAAAGCCTTTGGGCGGTTCCGCCTGGGGCTCTGATCCCCAGGTCGTTAAGAGAATCCAGACTTTAATGTATTAATATATATGGCTTATTTGAAATATGAAAGAAACACGTTTAAATGTGCAAAAATATATCATTAATCGAATGCCAAGTCCCAAACCTACCAATTAGCTACGATGGTGAAGATGGGTTGATTTCAATTCTAAGTACAGAAAACCTGAATTTGACAGGTATATGTATAGAAGAATTGTCATTGACTTTTATCTTTTTTTGTGGCCGAGTCTTATGGTCACTGACATACAGATATCCTGGATGAGGGTTCAAATCCCCGCTGGTCCGATATCATAGTCTTTGGGCAGTTCCGCCTGGGGCTCTGATCCCCAGGTCGTTAAGAGAATCCAGACTTTAATGTATTAATATATATGGCTTATTTGAAATATGAAAGAAACACGTATAAATGTGCAAAAATTTATCATTAATCGAATGCCAAGTCCCAAACCTACCAATTAGCTACGATGGTGAAGATGGGTTGATTTCAATTCTAAGTACAGAAAACCTGAATTTGACAGGTATATGTATAGAAGAATTGTCATTGACATTTATCTTTCTTCGTGGCCGAGTGGTATGGTCACTGGCATACAGATATCCTGGACGAGGGTTCAAATCCCCGCTGGTGCGATATCATAGTCTTTGGGCGGTTCCGCCTGGGGCTCTGATCCCCAGGTCGTTAAGAGAATCCAGACTTTAATGTAGTAATATATATGGCTTATTTGAAATATGAAAGAAACACGTTTAAATGTGCAAAAATTTATCATTAATCGAATGCCAAGTCCTAAACCTACCACTTAGCTACGATGGTGAAGATGGGTTGATTTCAATTGTAAGTACAGAAAACCTGAATTTGACAGGTATATGTATAGAAGAATTGTCATTGACTTTTATTTTTCTTCTTGGCCGAGTGGTATGGTCACTGGCATACAGATATCCTGGACGAGGGTTCAAATCCCAGCTGGTCTGATATCATAGTCTTTGGGCGGTAGTGCCTGGGGCTCTGATCCCCAGGTCTTTAAGAGAATCCAGACTTTAATGTAGTAATATATATGGCTTATTTGAAATATGATAGAAACACGTTTAAATGTGCAAAATTTATCATTAATCGAATGCCATGTCCCAAACCTACCAATTAGCTCCGATGGTGAAGATGGGTTGATTTCAATTCTGAGTACAGAAAACCTGAATTTGACAGGTATATGTATAGAAGAATTGTCATTGACTTCTATCTTTCTTCGTGGCCGAGTGGTATGGTCACTGGCTTACAGATATCCTGGACGAGGGTTC
>NC_090731.1:72662588-72665088 GCF_036898095.1 Palaemon carinicauda | reverse complement strand
ATGTGCAAAATTTATAATTAATTGAATGCCAAGTAACAAACTACCAATTAGCTACGATGGTGAAGAGGGGTTGATTTCAATTTTAAGTACAAAATACCTGAATTCGACAGGTATAAGTACAGAAGAATTGTCATTGACTTTTATCTTTCTTCGTGGCCAAGTGGCTTAGTCACTGTCTATACAAGCATGCCGACCAGGGTTCGATTCCCGGCCGGAGCCAAGCTCTTGTCTTTGTGTGATTTCGCCTGGGGCTCTGATCCCGAGGTCGTTAAGAGAATCCAGACATTAATGTATCAAAAATATATATGGCTTATTTGAATATGGAAAATACGTAAAAATGTGCAAAATTTATCATTAATTGAATGCCAAGTAACAAACTACCAATTAGCTACGATGGTGAAGATGGGTTGATTTCAATTCTAAGTACAAAATACCTGAATTCGACAGGTATAAGTACAGAAGAATTGTCATCGACTTTTATCTTTCTTCGTGGCCAAGTGTCTTAGTCACTGTCTATACAAGCATGCCGACCAGGGTTCGATTCCCGGCCGGAGCCAAGCTCTTGTCTTTGTGTGATTTCGCCTGGGGCTCTGATCCCGAGATCGTTAAGAGAATCCAGACATTAATGTATCAAAAATATATATGTCTTATTTCAATATGAAAAACACGTAAAAATGTGCAAAATTTATCATTAATTGAATGCCAAGTAACAAACTACCAATTAGCTACGATGCTGAAGATGGGTTGATTTCAATTCTAAGTACAAAATACCTGAATTCGACAGGTATAAGTACAGAAGCATTGTCATTGACTTTTATCTTTCTTCGTGGCCAAGTGGCTTAGTCACTGTCTATACAAGCATGCCGACCAGGGTTCGATTCCCGGCCGGAGCCAAGCTCTTGTCTTTGTGTGATTTCGCCTGGGGCTCTGATCCCGAGGTCGTTAAGAGAATCCAGACATTAATGTATCAAAAATATATATGGCTTATTTGAATATATATATATATATATATATATATATATATATATATATATATATATATATATATATATATATATATATATATATATATATATATATATATATATATATATATATATATATATATATATATATATATATATATATATATATATATATATATATATATATATATATATATATATATATATACACACATATATATATATATATATATATATATATATATATATATATATATATATATATATATATATATATATATATATATATATATATATGGTAAGAGAAAGAACTATAATTGGTTTTTTCTGATTTTATTGACACTGTCAACAGAAAATTAAAAATGTATTGTGGGGTCAAATGGTAATTTTCTCCAAAAAAAAGAAAAGTCCTCTCAGTTCCACACATGTTTTAGATTCAACCATCGAATAATGGCTTTTCATGTTAGAATATATAATTCAGTTTCATCGGTTTTTTATTTTTTTTTTTTTAATGGCAGCATTTCACCAATATAATTTATCCTGTTTATTAATATTTGTATATAGGTACACAGCCCCATCGGGCTTTTCAGCCACTTGAATTTATAATATACTATGAAAAACACTTTCTTAGTTTTTCCTTTGTCATTGTTAAATTTTTACTGTTATCTCTGCTGCTGTCATATCTCTCTGCCTTTGCATATCCGTCAAAATTTATGATATATGAAAACTATATATATATATATATATATATATATATATATATATATATATATATATATATATATATATATATATATATACTATATATATATATATATATATATATATATATATATATATATATATATATTTTTCCATATCAATTTCTTACACATTGACTCCATACATCATTTCAATCCTTACTCCTACTTTTATATAAACATCATTTGGTGACCGCTTTGTTGTTTTTCCTTGAATATCTATCACCACCTATCTGTGAAATAAATTGAAATGTGAATCATATTTCATGTTCAATTAAATAGAAAAGCCAGAAAGTTCATATGTCAGGGCTTTGACATGGGGATATTTCAACTTTTTTTATTCAGCCGCTTCATATAATAAGCTTAGTAATCTTTTTATGGTTAATAGGTAGAGCAATCTAGTCATGCACAGGCATTTCTAAGTTTTCCATGTTTAGAAATAATCTAGTTTGTACTAAGTTATTTTGTTATCCTGAATAAAATACAGCTTTTTATCTAATATCATTTAGAGTACGAGGGTAAGGACGGAATCGTATTTCAGCTCAAATGACAATTATTGTCTCAATATACAAGATGAGAGTCAATAATACTTTTTATGTGGAATACTAAATCAAAACATGTATAATCATGATATAAAACAGGAGTTTTCGAGATAAGACAAGTCTTACTCAGTAAGCAATTTGAAGCCATACTAGTCAGAAAATATGAAATATGAATATAGATGATTTATTCAATACAAATATTGATAGACGCTCAGAGAAAACATTCATTTTAATTATGTATGATCCTAACGAT
>NC_090731.1:72635088-72655088 GCF_036898095.1 Palaemon carinicauda | reverse complement strand
GATTAATGAATTAATAAGATAATTCCTCATCTTTTAAAAGGAATTAAATGAGCTAATTGTTGTCAACGTTAGCTACGTCATATGTTCAAGTAATGACCAATAACATATCTTTTTATAAAGCATCCAAATTCAGAAACATTCGCTTCAAAGCCATTTTTGTGAGTTGTGAAATATAATACAAAATTTCTTAACAAATATTTATATAAGATTATCTTTGATGATTAAAACACATTTGCACAAGTATTGGTACGTTTTCAAGGTAATATAAGTTAAATCTAAACCAATTATTACCAATATGTAATAGGCAATCCCCTCCACCCCCCAAAACAAAATAATCAGGTGTAATCATATTCTTTTCCACTGAGAATAAGAATAACTATATGAATTCATCTACCCACCAAAAAAAAATTATTCATATCTGATCAATATTACATTACTTAATATTGTTTTGCTTAGTATTCTGCTTTGAAAACATCATGTACTACTGGTTTAAGCTTTAGTGTATATAGACCAGTTGTAAAGAAGCACATTTATAATTGATTCTTAAATCTTTTGCATTCTCTGATAGTGGTGAGAAAATCTTACATATAAGATATAACCATAGAGAATGAAAGTTTTCAGCTAAGGATTTATCTTGGGATAGGAAACATTTGCTTGTATATGATTTGGGGATTCTCAGACTAGACCGGCCTGTAACTTCAGAATCATGGGTCCCAGTAGGCGTTTTTGTGGAAAAAATGGGTAACTATCAAATCTTAAAAATTCTAAGTGTTCCAAACCAAAATCCACAGGTTATCCTTCGAATAAAGCCTATGAATTTCTGTTCCCTCCTCCAAGATAACCTACCCCTCAAGGTAAATTTGTTAAAAAAAAAATAGCAAAACATATTTTAAGATATGGCAATCATTTCCTTTCTAGAACTCAATTTCTTTGTTTTCTATTGAAATACCAAAAAATAATGGCCACGAGACAAACTGTGTGATACGGGTAACCGACCAACAATCAATTACATAAAGTAAATATCCATAAATGATGTAGAAAAACTGTGGTGGAACAAATCCCGTTACACGCAGTTCACCAGAAAACTTAAAAGTTGAAGAATAAAAAAAAAAAAATTCAAACTTCCAGGTCTATGTATGATAGCATTAAAAACCCAATGCTGAGAAGTTCAATTAAAACAGGGAAACAGGGCCTATGCATCTTCTGCCTAGGTTTGAATTTCAAAGAGGCTGTATACTCTGTTACTACATTCAAAATGAGCGGAACAATTCTTGGATTTATCCAAGAATGATCAAGTGACCGTTGTGCACCTTGCATAATTTAGTGACCTCATTTTTTTTGGAGAGGGGAAGTACCATCCCAACTGCTTCAAAATGTTCAAACGAAAGGCGACAAAGATCCAATATTGTTAAAGAATACAGGTCTTGCTCTGGAATAATTTCTGAGTGAGATGAAAGTCTGCCAAGATGAGGCATGTTATTCAAATATCTGAATTGTAAGACAGATATTATGAGTTAGGAGGAAAAGCCAATATTGAAGTCCAAGAATCATTTTGAAGCAGGAAGCTAACTTCAAAGAAAAACTTCGTGAATATATGCAGGACATGTATGACTTTATAACTGTGCCTAATTAATGTGTATTGCTTGTTACTAGAATATTGTTACATGTATCATTTTTAGAGTTAAAATCCTTATAAAGCCCTCTCCTAATGAAGGACCCCAGAAGATGCTACATGTTGCATTAAACTTAAGAGAACACATCCTGACTTGTCCTAAATATACGGAATGTGTCATCAATGAGGGGAAATGATGACATGTGTGTGTGTGAAAATGTTTTTTTTTATGCTTATCTCATTGGTTTTGGTGGCCATGGGCTGCTGAAAGGAAGCCCGAATGATGAAGATGCCACAGTTCAAAGAGACAAAGCTTCTGTCCATGGCCTCCTGGAAGGAAACCCAAATGATAAAGGTGTCACACTTGAAAGGGAGTAAGCTGATATGCAGGCAAGAAATCTAATTGTTCCTCAAGATCTTGTCTATAATGTAAATTGAGGATATCATTGGACACCGAAGCATGCGGGATTGACCAATAAATTGTACCAAGCAGCAAGATTAAAGGAGTTGGTGTAACTGTTTCACAAAGCAGGACACAATCAGTTACCACGGCATGCTGTAACTTGACACAGCTATGGCAGAGAAAAAGTTAAACACCATTGATCCAGGAACTTGAACTGGGACTTCATGTAACCTTTTAGATAGTAATTTACATATTTAACTGAGGCAATAGTGACATACTCGTAAAAGATTCAACGTTTAATGGGAAAAAAAAGTATTCCATGCTGCCAAAAAAAAAAAAAAAATTGCAGGGTGTCAATGTGGTCCAAGAGTAGACATGATGTAAGATTTGAGAACATCAAAAGTGGAAATCCTTGAGATTCCCAAGGTGATGGAGGCTCTATTTTCAGCTAGAGTAAAAAGGAAAAGCCTTGCCAAAATCAATAGAAAGTACAAATAAAAGGAAGAGTGGCTAAGAAAAATCAGATGTGAAAGGATCATTCATAAAAGCTACAACCTAAGAGATGGCATTTTTTCTCAAGCACGTAGATGAGGGACATATAAGGAAGGATGGACTAGCTTCAAGCAAAATTACAGTGAAATCTCACCTGAGATGATTAGCATTGGTTGCATGCCAATTATCCAGGTACCCCAGACCTAGATACATTGAATACTGCCGCGCTCAAATGCAGAAATGTAGTTAAAACACAAGAGCAGCCTTTTCTTATCATCACAGTGGACGAGACATTGTTTTGTAAATTGACGGAGCTGAAGTGGGCAATTGCCGATACTCGGATCACCTTATTATAATGTTAGGTGGCCTTCATAGTGCCATAAAATTCATGTCAGTCATCAGAAAGGGTATCCAATTGTCCGGATTGTTGGAAGCAGGGGTGGAAACCAGTATACTTGTTCAAAAACTGTGCAACTGACTATAACCTGAAAATCCTGAAACAAACACACTCTGCAATTATTGTAGGGTATGTTTTACCTCAGATGCTTAGTATCCTGAAGGACAGGAATCCTTATCTGAAAGAAAAAATGTTACAGATAAAAGCAGCCCGCTTGTAACCAGAGTTTGATACTGTAACAGAAGCCTCTATTACAGCCAATGACAACTAATACTTTTCTCTATCTCTCCCTCTTGTTTTCCGTCCATCTTTCCATTTACTCAGAACTTCTCCCTCTCTCTCTCTCTCTCTCTCTCTCTCTCTCTCTCTCTCTCTCTCTCTCTCTCTCTCTCTCTCTCTCTCTCTCTCTCTCTAAATTGTCGATTACCGGGTATTGTCTTCGAGGTTGCTGCCCCACCTTATTCAACCTTTGGTGGCCGTCAAACAAAATCATACTAAATCGTAAACTCCCTCCCCCCCCCCTATACCATCTTATTGTAATACCTATCTCTCTCTCTCTCTCTCTCTCTCTCTCTCTCTCTCTCTCTCTCTCTCTCTCTCTCTCTCTCTCTCTCTAATTTGCCCATTTCCACGTATTTTCTTTGAGCTCGCTGCCCCACCTTTAGCTACCTTTGGAGGCCGTGAAACAAAACCATACTTAATCTTAAACTCCCTCCCTCCCTCCCAGTATCATTCATCGCTTATTTCCCTTGCTGCGAGACGATATGTTTCTCTGTTTTTACATCGTTAAACCCATTATATTACGCCAATATATTGTCAATGGTTTATTGATATTTATTTTTTATTAATACTAAGAGATATTTGTGTGTGACTGTGGTCATTTATGAAAAAAAAAATAATGTAAAACACCCTCTCTCTCTCTCTCTCTCTCTCTCTCTCTCTCTCTCTCTCTCTCTCTCTCTCTCTCTGCTGCAAAATTAATCTGTGTAGGGCCCCAATAGCAACTTGTAATAATTTCAACAATAGAGTGCTTACTAGAATAAAAAAAAATTTCCTTTCTTGAATAACCCCTATAGACTACCACTCGTAATCCAGGAGTCGTAGGGAGCAGATGTTAGCCTGCCCTTTGGATACTACTGTTGGATTGTATTGAAGTATCAGTTAGTTGCCCACTTTATGGTTTATTGGACTTTTGATTGATAGTGAGGTATCGATAGCTGAAAGTGTCGTCCAGAAGGATTTAGCAGTGACAAGCAGTGATTCAGGTGAAGCTTTCTCTCCAGTTGAAAAACCGAAGGAAAAGAGATGGAAAAAACGGGAAAACAAGGATAGTCGGCAAAGCAAGTTGTCTCATTTGTTAGTGGTCGATCAGGTTAGTGAGGAAACTAATGGTAGCAAGAGGAAGAGAGTCTCCACAAATCAAGATGATTTTGAGAGTGTTTCTTTAGTTAGTGACAACGATCATGAGGAGTTTCTTGAAGGAGGGACCATACCAAGGAAACGGCTGTATTTTCCAAGTGATCTTCGAATGGACTATAATAGCAAATTACAGTAGGCATTTAAGTTGTATAAAGCACATCCATATTTTGATGTATTATTTAAAGAAGGAAAGTATAAAGACTTTGTTACAGTGAAGGATGAAAAAGCAGTGGAATTTTTAACGATGGATGGTTTTGAAAACGTCATCTTAGAAAAGCCTAGTGAAGAAGGAAAAGCTACCAAGGTTATTATTTTTGGCATCCCTTTGTGTTTGGATGCTAACCTCCTTATAGAAAATAAGAATATAGTAAATGCTTCACGTCGTGATATCTAGTCTTGGGGCAAGGTTTTCCCTAAACTCCAATTAATTGCTTGGTTAAAAGGTAATGTTCCTGAAAAGAATATTGTTCCCTGTCTTGGGTATAAAAAGGTAGCTGTATTTGAAGAACACGAGCCACTTTGTTTTAATTGCAGCAGGTGGGGGCACATGGCATGATAGTCGATGTAGGTACTGCAGTAAGTTCCATGAGTCTTGAGAATGGGTCCAAAAGATTAAGCAAAACATTAAAATCACCCCCAAGTGTTGCAACTGTGGAGGGGAGCATAATGCAAATTCTCGTTTGTGCAAGAAAAGGCCTATTGTTAGTGTAGACAGACCACATGACTCGTGGAAAAACCCCACAGGAAGCCCTGAAAAATTTATCTCTGATCAGACTTTGAATGACTGAGGTGGTTGTGTGGTCAATGTTTGGTAGCAAAGGACTAAAAATTCTTCTGATTTGAAATGATAAAATAGTGACGCAATAGCTGCTCTTCGTATTGAAGTAGAGCAACTAAAGAATTTGATTATGACACTGCATAGTCAGGTTAATAAAGTTTGAAACATTCAAGATGTCTCTTCTAGAGATAAATCCAATTCTAAGGTGAAGCCAACGAAGGATTGATCTCTTGCTCAAAGTGAAGTTGAGGTGCACACCCAAGAATCAATTTCTAAAAAATCTGAATCCCCTAGTAATGGAAAGCATATCTCTCTGAATTATCATCAATCTGAGGTTATTGTTTAAGTGGTCATATACAGGAGATGACAAATTTATTAGATGCTGTATTGACTGACATGCAAGCTCCAAATGATATGCTGGGAAGTGATGTTATTGCATTTCCCAAAAGGTTTAGAGAACAAGCAAACAAAAATGGAGGTATCTAACCTTATGTTGTTATCATGGAATATAAATATTATTCATAAAAGGGCGACTGATATTCATGCTCGTGTTTTGTCTCATAATGATGACGTAGTTACTTTGCAAGAGGTTGGGGGTTAAAGGGTTAGGCTTTAAACTGCCGGGATACCAAAGTTTTGAATTGCCACCCAACCAAGAATATAATATTAGAGGCTTAACTACATTTATTGAGAATGGTATTCCTGCCACATTATGTGAATCTTGTTTTGTTGATAGCACCTAACTTTTGGTTCTCAAATTGTATGTTGACAATTGCTATATATATATATATATATATATATATATATATATATATATATATATATATATATATATATATATATATATATATATATATATATATATATATATATATACATATATATATATATATATATATATATATATATATATATATATATATATACAGTATATCATTAACGTCTATATTCCAATTGATATACTTTCACTTAAAAATTTTCCCTCTTACATATTTGATCAGAAAAGTTTATTAATGGGTGATATCAATGCTCGTCATCGAAGCTTACAAAATTTTGGGAGTCCGAATAGAAATAGTGTTGTTTTACATAGTATTCTTAACTTGCTTGATAATGTCTGTATATTAGGTAATAAAGAACCCACTCACACAAGAGGAGGGGGAATTGATTATATACTACTTTTTAATATGGCGGAGTATGAAGCTGTTGCTTCCGTTGTTGGTGACTTTGTAAGTGATCATTTTGCTCCTGAGACGAATTTGGCAATTCAACGGATGGCATTCTGCCTTAAGCGTAAAAGATTGAGAATTAAAGATGATGAAAATTTTGAATTTATGTTCAAAGTTGATAAATGGTTAAAGGAATATAAGTCTCTAAATGGACATGCAAATGATGAGAATAAATTTATGGATGATATGCTTGATGTTTTAGATACATCTTTATTAAAGTCTGAAAACAACAATAGTAACAATTTCAATAAGAAATCTATGTATTTTAATGACAAAATAGTTTGAGGCTGGAATAAAGTTTTGAGGAATGTTCAAAGAAAATGGAGTTTGAATCCAAATGATAGGTGTAGCAGGGAAACAATGATATAAATTGCCTAAGGCACCTCTGAGATACGAAAGGAGGCAAGAAGAAAGTATTTTATTAACTTTTTAGAGGATATTTCATTTATGAAATCTCGGGGTGGTGTGTGGAATGCAATAGATAAAGTAACAGGAGTCAAAAAGAGAATTGTTGCCCATCCAAATCTTAAAGGTAAAGCAAATAAATTAAAGAGAAAGTTGGTAGCTGCCTCTAGTAGTAGCAATTCACCAGCTAACATCCAGTCTTGTTTGCGTGATTGCCGTATACAGAGACGCCAGGTGTGGGTGATAGATGAAACTTGTGTGCCTTTTACGAAAGGTAAATTATAATTAGGAATGAAAAAAGGGAAGTCGACTGCCCCTGGAATGATAGGGTTACATATGATATAATGGATTGCATAATCATGATGGAGAATAACCCTTTGCTGGATTTTATCAACATTTCTTATAAAAATGGCAGGCTGCCTATCAAATGGAAAATAGCTTTGATTGTTTTAGTTCCTAAGGGCAATGGGAATTATAGACCTGTTTCTTTGACGTTTTGCATACGTAATCTTAAACACAAGACTTACCCGGTGGTTATATAAATATGGCTTTAGTCTCTGACGTCCCAGCAGAAATTGAAAACTCGCGGCAATCGCAGATTGAGTAGCCAGGTGTAACACCTGCGCGCCTTCTGGCGAAGGTACTAGAACCCAAAGTCAGCCGGCACGCAGATTATAGTTTAAAGGTCTCGATTGGTGACGTCAGTCCCGCCAAGCCCAGGATTATTAATCCTATCCAAGCCAAAGGTGAACCAGGAATCCTATCATCAGTGTTGGCTTTGATGAAGTTAAATTCTGAAACTTTTACTGAACGAGAACGATTAACTGTATTGTCATTTGACGAGATGAGTATATTGAGTGAATGGTGTTATGACAAGAGCACTGACATATCATATAAACCACAAATGAGGGTGCAAGTGGTAAAGTTCAGAGTTCTGATAGGTAAATGGAAACAACCAATATACTTTGATTTCGACGAATCCAATATGCAGGAAAAAATAATTGATTTCATGAAGGAAGTGGAATACGCAGGTTATCCAGTGGTGGCAATAGTGCATGATTTAGGGCCCTGCAATCTTAGGTTATGGAAAATATTTGGAATCAACCCTTTATGTACGAAAACATCTATCCAGAATCCATGTGCAGACAGACAAATATTCCCTTTTGCTGGTGCTCCTCATTTACTCAAGTTAGTCAGGAATAATCTTCTAGATTTTGGGTTCACGTTTCCAAACGGAGATCGAATTTCCGATCATCCGATAAAAGAAATGGTGATGGAATCTAAAACAGAGCATGGATTTGCTTACAAAATAAGTCAGATTCACTTAAACGTTCAAGGGTCAGAACGGCATTGGGTTAAATATGCTGCACAGTTGCTGTCAAGAAGTTACCGTAATGCTCATAGTTTTCTAGGTAAAAATTGGCTTTTCAATATTAATGAAAGGGAAGCAACAGGTCAGTTCATATTGTTAGTGGATGAATGATATGACATTATAAATACTTCATCCATGAATGGCGACAAACCTACTCGATGTGCTTTCGATATAAATTTGGAGTATCAGACAAGTGTTATGAACAAAATTAATGGCATCATGTCAAAAATGCGAGTGATTAAAGTTTTCAGTAACAAAATCAATAGATTGCTAGAAAAAAAGGATATCTCTATCCATTTCAAAAAGGAATAATTTTATCTTACTACTCTCTTCTAGGCTTGTTTGAAATGCCCAAGACGTCTTATGAAGTCGATTATATCGTACCAAGGAGGCTCAATCAACACAGTCTGGAGCATTTATTTGCTTGTATTAGGCAGATGAGTGGCCCACATGATCATCCTATCGCAGTAAATTTTAAATACAGACTGGAAAAAAAATATTTGTTAGGGAAAGAAGTAGCCCTGACAAAGACTACCTGTCTAATACATTAGTGTCCAAGTGTTCATCTATACAGGGGAAAACATCAGATAAACAGCGAGAAATTGCCTTGGAAATTTGTCTTACCAGTCTCATCTTAAGAGATACTGAATTAAATCAAGAATCATGGATAGCAGAAGGTGATGAGATTCTTGAATTAACTGAAACACGCAAAGATTGTAATACCTGCAAGTACACTGAGTTCTGTAACAGGAGGAATCTTTGAGGTATATAGGAGGTTATTTAGTTTAAAAACTTTCATTGAAATATCCTGAATAAGGAAAACAAAGGTCAAGTGTTGTTGCAGATGATAAATGTTGGATAGATGTAATGAACGGAGGTGGTCCTCGTGTACCCTCGGATTCTTTCTTTTCTCAATTAAGCAAGATGAGAAAAATCTTTTTAGCTGTCCATGGTGAAAAATTAAGAGCGGGAAATAATTGTATAAGAACTCTTGCTGACGAGATGAAACTTGCTGGAATTACCCTACCGGCTGATATTATATATTTCTTTGCAAAAATATTTGTATTCTACAGAATTGGACATTTAAACAGAAAAATTTATTTCAGTAAAAAAAAGTCAAGAGATTGTAGAAATATGAATAGGAAATATATGAAAATTGTTAAATAAAGATTTTGTAAGTAAATTATTGATTATTCATGAACCTGTAAATCATATTTCATTTATATTTGAGAATTGTATAATAGAAACACTGTAAATAAATTCATAACTTCTTTGTGATCCTACAAATCATATTTCATTTATATTAGAAAAAATATGTAGTGGAAACATTGTTAATAAATTGACAACTTATGAAACTGCTAATTATATTTCCTTTATGTCTGAAAATTGTAATATAGAAACATCGTAAATAGAGAAATTATTCATGAAATTGTGAAAAATATCTTATTCATACCTTTATATAAGAAATGAAATGAAGTTATTTTATTTCATGTTTTTTCTAACGATGCTACGAGTAATTTAGTAAAAAAAATTTCCAATTTCTAAGAGAGAGAGAGAGAGAGAGAGAGAGAGAGAGAGAGAGAGAGAGAGAGAGAGAGAGAGAGAGAGAGAGAGAGAGAGAGAGAGAATATCAAATAAGAAAATAATTTGATAAGAAAACGGTCAAGAGTATGTAAACAAAGGTAAATACGCAAGGGTTCCTTTAACTTTATGGCCGGAGTGACGTCATGCGCAGAAGTGGCTTAAATCGTACCGCTGTCTGGCTGACCTTACATCTACTGTATAGACCTTGCTAGAACCATTCCATGATTCCTCAGATTTTCTCTGGCACTCACGGCGGCAACATCGTTGGATATTCACTCGTTGTTAACCTGAATTTTGGCAGTTATCTTCGTGATATACTACTAAATTGGTTATTGGCATTCGCTTATTTTGATTTTCTTTGGTATTTGATCGCTATGTTCATAGCTTAAAAGGTAGGATTAGAGGTTTTTTCAACCTACTGTAAAACTAAGGAACCTCTTCTTGAAAACAATGGCGGAAGGAACTCCGCCAACACTATGACGTCACAGTCATATGACGTAAGCTACGTAGTTACTACGTAGTAAGACTTGCATTTTCATTTCTTTTAAGATGCAGAGAATGGAAAGTAAAACTCTACTTACAAATTAAAAGTAGTTAAGTTTTTATAATATAAAAGGAATATATTATTTTTAAGAATAAATTTGTCCTATTAGTGTTCTTTCTTTAGATAATCATCGATCTATTTTCAAAGTTTAAATAAACTAGCGTACAGTTAAAGTTACGCTACGCAGTTCTCAGTCAATCGATACAGTATTACAAATTTCTTTGTATCGTTATTTATGAAAAGTAAAATTCTACTTAAAAACCAAAGTATTTAAGTTTTTTTAATATAAAAGGAATATATTATTTTCGAGAATATATTTGTCCAATTAGTATACTTTATTAAGAGAATCATCGATCTATTTTTAGAGTTCATATGAAAATAGCGTGCAGTTAAAGTTACGCTACGTTGTTCTCACACAATCGATACAGTATCACAAATTACTTTGCATTTTTATTTATTTTAGTTTTCAATATTTTGATTTCTAATATTAATCAAATTACCTATTGAATTCTCATTTAAGCCCTCGGCTGAAGATTAATATCTCTCGCATCGGGCAGGTCTGATTAATATTTTACATTTTATGTACTTTCTTTTTTGCAATGTAAAAGGCTTACATGTCTTTCCTTTGGTCTTATGTGAAGGAGTATTAAAAAGTGCATTTTCAGTGTGAAATTAGTGCAGTGAATTTGATCAGTCAGTGGAGGGTGCGTCTGCTCGAACCTGTCGTTATCTTACCCTTAGACCTCTTCCAAGCTCCCCAACCTCTGGGAGAAGGAATGTCGATCGGCGAAAGGAAACGAGAGGTGTTAGCGCTCGAGCAGACGTCCCCTCGAGCGATCTTTTTGGCGCTTCCCAGAACGCTTACCCTCGCCGTGGGTAAGGCGAGGTAAAAGTGTTATCTAACGCCGAGCGTCAGAGCTTTGGACAGGAAGCTACTAACGCTGCTGTAGGAGTTTGACACGATGTATGCAACTGATTGCAACTTCTTTGTCTCTTTTGTTCAATGAGCGAACGTTCTAGACGCGAACGGCATTGTTCCGAGCGTCTGAATCGCGAGCGGTTTTAATTGCAAGCGTCATTGTTCCGTAAGTCACGTGGCGTCGTGCGTCAAGCAGTTGCATGACGTCAAGCATCCAGCAGTTGGACTTGACGTCGAGTGTCAAGCAGTTAGACATGACCCCGAGCGGCAAGCAGTTACGTGACGTCGAGCGTCAAGCAGTTGGACGTGATGCCGCGTGTCAAGCATAGCTCCGATTGTCTAGATCAGGAGCGTCTAAATCGTGAACGGCATTGTTCCGAGAGTCACGTGACACCGTACGTCAAGCAGTTGCATGGCTTCTAGTGTCCAGCAGTTGGACTTGACGTCGAGTGTCAGGCAGTTAGATGTGACACCGAGCGTCACACAGGTGCATGGTGTCAAGAGTCTAGCAGGTGGACTTGACGTTGAGTGTCAAGCATGACGCCGAGCATCAAGCAGTTAGACGTGACGCCGAGCGTCAAGCAGTTAGACATGACATCGAGCATGAAGACTCGGACGTCGTGGTTACACCAGTTGGGCCAAACGTCGTGATCGCGAACGTCTTAGTTTTAATCGTAATGACCGTGAGCGTCTAGCGTTGGAACATTGTTACGCCAGGCGCTATAATAAAAGAAACAGAAATAAATATTAACTGGAAAGATATTATTTTCTCAGACCAAGGGCTGCTTCAACTAACTCTTAGTGCCTGTTGGAGGGCAAGAATTAAACCCCTAAAAGCATTGATGCCAGAATTCAGGACCTTAAGGAGTTGACTCCTAGGAAACAAGACATCTCTACCTCGGTTAGAGACTTCTAGGAGGAAAGGATTGACGATCTCTTTTCCCCTATTTATCTTTTAGAGGAATTCTCTTAGGAGAGGCTCCTAAGATCCTTGTTCCTCCAGTTGACTTTAAGAAACTCATGAGAGTTTTTACTGAAGAGTTTCCGGTTTATTTTTTGCCTGCTGCTCCTCGTCCCACCTTCAGAGTTTTCGCTAAGGAGAGCGTAGAAGGATTGTCTGTTTACAAAGATGGTGCTGTCTTGATCATCTAATAGAAGCTTTGAGGATGATGGGAGACTGGATGTCCAAGTATTCCAGGATAACAAGGGTGAAGGTCTAGCCACGTTAAGGTTGAGGACCTTGTTGCAGCCCCTCAGAGACTTCTACAGTCTCTGGGTGGATCGCTGAGTCTCTCAATGAATGCAGGTAAATGAGGCATAAAAACCTATGAAGCCAATTTCCTTATCAGTTATGCCAGGATAGCAAGGGTGTAGGTCTAGCCACGTTAAGGTCGAGGACCTTGTGGCAGCCCCACAGAGACTTTTACAGCCCCATGGGTGGATCGCTGAGTCTCTCAAGGAATGCAGTTAAATGAGGCATAAAATCCTATGAAGCCAGCTTCCTTATCAGGTATGCCAGGATAGGAAAGGTGGAGGTCTAGCCACGTTAAGATCAAGGACCTTGTGTCAGCCCCACAGAGACTTTTACAGCCTCCTCTGTGTATTGCTAAATCTCTCAAGGAATGCCGGCAATGAGGCTGGATAACTTTGAATCAGAAGTCAGATTTGAGGTATGCACCACTCCTTTTTCTTCCTCTCTTCTCCCTCAAGAGTTGGTCAAAGACACAGGTTTTTGGTTTCTAAATCAGCATGGAAGTTTCTGCATACTTTTTCTCTAAACCGCACAGACAACGGTAGGAGCCAGACTTAACTACTTCTGGCGAGCCTGGAAGAAGAGAGGAGCAGACCTTTGGTCCGTGCTATTACTAAAGGAAACCTCCTTTATTAGTTACTCTGATAGACCTTTCTGCCAAATACAGAGAGGAGCCAAAGGGACAGACTATGCAATATGAAATGTCTCTGTTTTTGGAGAGGGAGGCTATTGTCCGGTCCTGGATGTAACTGCTCTCAACGCCTTCGTTCAAAAGTCAAAGTTCTCCATGGAGACATCGAAATCAGTCCTTATAGCAGTAGGAAAGGTCCACTGGATGGTCTCTTTAGACCTCCAGGATACTTACTTCCACATCCTCATCCATCCGAACTTCAAGCAATTCCTGAAGGTTCGTGTATAGGAGGAAGTTGTCCAGTTTTGGGCTCTTTGTTTCAGCCTAAGCAGCACCCCCAAATAGGTGGTGCATCTGCTAGGACCTGTCGGTCTTCTTACCATAGACCTCTTCCAAGCTCCCTAAACCCTGGGAGAAGGAATATCGAATGTTCTAACCATAGACCTCTTCCAAGGAATGTCGACCATAGACCTCTTCTAAGCTTCCCTACTCCTGGGAGAAGGAATGTCTTACGAAAAAAGGCAACGAGGGGCTTTAGCTCCCAAGCAGACTCCTCCTCGAGTATACCTTTTGACGCTTGCCAGGACGCTCACCTTCATCATAGGAAAGGTGAGGTAAAAGTTTTTACATCATCTTTGGATGACGCAGCGTCCAGATGAGGGTGGCGTCAAGCTTCCAGAACTCTGAAGAGGAAGGTGGACACGGTCAATCAGCGTCCTATCATGATACCACAAGTTTCTGGTTTTAGTCTTTGGAGCAGTCTTGAGCGTTTTCTCATTCTACCGAAGAAAGATCTCCTACCCAACGTCCTTTTAGGATGTCGGCAACTGTCAAGAAACATCCAACTCACCCAGTTGCAGGACAGCTTTCTGAGCCTGACATGACCTTGGTTCATGCTCCTCCTTCACCGTCAGACTGGTTATCGTCCTCTGGACGCTCTGCGTGTTCCTTAAACGGTGTAGAAAGAGAGCTTGTGGTAGACGTGACGTCTCCTGTACCACAACAGGTTGATCCTAATTTTAATATGCTGCAAGATATGCAACAGAAACTCTCTCTTTGCTCATTCAGGTATATCAACCGACGAACAACAAGAGAGTAGCAGGCCTGGACCCTGAACATCAGGTAACTTCACACATGGACGCCAAGCGTCGTAAGGCTACTAATCGAGAGGTTCTTGTTGACAAACGTCTTTAGAAATCACCCGTTAAATGTCGTGTTTTAGCCACTTTAACCCAAGGAGTCAAGCTGACAGACGTGACGTCGAACGTCCACCTAACGTGATGTTGAGCATCCAGCTGAACGTGACTTCGAGCATCCAGCGGAACGTGACGTCGAGCGTCCAGCTAACGTGACGTCGAGCTTCCTGCAGGACGTGACGTCGAGCGTCCAGCAAGACGTGACGTCGAGCGTCCAGCAAGACGTGACGTCGAGCGTCCAGCAAGACGTGACGTCGAGCATCTAACGGGACGCGACGTCAAGCATCAAGCAGAACGTGACGTCGAGCATCTAACGGGACACGACGTCAAGCATCAAGCAGAACGTGACGTCGAGCGTCAAAAAGCTCGTGACATGGACATGTACGCATTTCCACCGTTCAAATTCATTACATAGTGATGCAAAAGTTTGCGTCACACGAAAGGACGGATTGACTCTAGTAGCCCTCAGAGACTGGTTAACAAAGGTACTGGAATGAGTCCAGTACGTTTTGGCGCCGCTCTTTTGGCGACGATGATTTGGCGCCGCCGTTTTGGCGCTAAATGGTTTTGGCGCTCGTTATTTTGGCGCTAGTCCATTTGCCGAGAGCTTGAAAATTTTCTGACCTGATATATATATATATATATATATATATATATATATATATATATATATATATATATATATATATATATATATATATATATATATATATATATATATATATATACATATATATATATATATATATATATATATATATATATATATATATATATATATATATATATATATATATATATATATATATATATATATATATATATATATGTGTGTGTGTGTGTGTGTGTGTTTATATATATTACATGGGTCAAAAATAACATAAAGATAAAAAAGTTGTATTAATTTTCAGCAATACAGTATTAAAATGCTACAAAAAAAATTGAAATAATTTCACCAACATGTTAATGCATTTCATAGTTTTATGCCTAACCACGTAAGTATTCCAGTGGTTCCCGTGAATCAAACTGCTGTACTATAGTTAAAATGCGCTCATCAGTCGTAATGTATTTTAAGCGTTTTCGAGCAGGAGGATTCCCAGCCATTTGTTGTTCATAATAAGAATCGTGTGCTTTCTGAATTCTCTTTAAGCCATCGACTAATTTCCATATAACTGTGTGGTTCATTCCAAATTCTGCATAGATTTTCGTGTGCGTAGCTTCAGCATGATTGTTTGTCCTGTCCTCACCTAATATCGTTCGACTATACATATTCCACATTTGCGTAGAGAAAAGTGGTGAACGTTGGCCATTTCCCCTCCTCAGAGGTATTCCTACATAATTATCTTCGACTAAGTTCATTAACGGCTGGAGTTCATCCGGTAAATATTGCGTCAAAGCATCGATGTAACCATCCATGTGAGAAATAGGTACAAAAGATAAAGCAACAATCATTTTAGCTTTTACTGAGAAGTCGGGGTCATTATTATACAAATGTTGGAGCCCAAGTTGTTTCAGGTGCTTATGAATATTATGTGCAAAATGGGAGAAGCAGCCTTTCAACTCTACATCCGGAAAACATTGTCATTGCAGAAAAAGCTGCTTGTTCATAATCACAATAAATGCCCTTTGGTTGCAGCTCTGCAGACATCTCAGTTATCATTCGAAACATTTTCACGTATGTTGTTCGACGCTTATTAGGTAATAGGGCGTATGGTATAGGGAGAACTAAACAACACTTGAATATCGTAATAACTGGTTTAATATTACAATTCTCAAATCAGACGAGCCTTTGGTGTAATGAGGTGATCACTAAACGAGACACAAATTTGCGGATGGTCCTTAAGTTTGTTTCTTGGCGCCAAAACAGCTCATCGCCAAAACAATGAGTGCCAAACTGTCTATCGCCAAAATGGCGGCGCCAAATCGTCAGCGCCAAAGAGTCGGCGCCAAATCGTCCTGTTCCGACTGGAATGGATGGTAGACACTCCAAGAAGTCTTTCATTAAGAGTAGATCTACTCAAACAACCCCACTTGGAAAGGTACCATCAAAATCTCCAAGCCCTTCATCTAACTGTCTTCAGATTATCGAAAAACTCACAAGAACTAGAGGTTTTTTCGAAGGAAGCAGCCAGAGCTAGTGCAAGAGCAAGGAGGACTTCTAACATCAAGGTATACTACTTTGAGATTCAGGGCCTCTGTAACACGGTTTTTTGGACTTTGCTCCTTATCAAAGCATCGGGTGTAGCTGAAAGTTGACATATGTATATTTTACAACCACACACAAATTTTGTCAGCATTATCAATAACCTAAACCCGATGGTTTTAATTTTTATAGAGTAAAAATGATCCAGCCGACGCCATGGCCAGTGATACCGAGCCAAGAGTCGAAAACATTCATTACGTAAGCAATGTAAACACCTTTGGACAAAATTTTGCCCCGCCCATCCACAAGACACCCATTCACCTTCTTCCATCTGCTCTGAAACCCATAACAGTCAAGAATGGCTAACAGGATTTGGAATTGCCCCCGTGGTTGCAAACCTGCATTTGTCTTACGACTTGCAACTTTTTACAGTCATGAGAAAGCCCTTGGCCATATCTATTATAGCCTGAATAGGTAATTATTCAGTTTCTAGTTTAAATCCAATGTTTATGGTCTGATTTGTATTTAGCGTAACATGATTATAATACTTGTAATGTCATTCAGGCTTCTGAACATTTCCATTAACTATTCACTATGCCACCAAGAGAGAGAGAGAGAGAGAGAGAGAGAGAGAGAGAGAGAGAGAGAGAGAGAGAAGAGAGAGAGAGATTGTATGTTAACAGTCTTTATATAACTTTTTTTGTTAAAATAAGATTTTTGTGCTAAAATCTCCATCAGACCAACGGATCATCCGATATAATTTATTTTCTTCTTCTTAGGCCGTACGAACGTGCTGGCTATGTTTTGGGCATGACTGCATTTTGTAAATAAATCATGAATAGTTTTAGGAGTTTTATTTGTACATCTAATGGGAATCTATAGAAGTAAAGTGAACATAATCCATTTATCCTTTAAAATATCTACTACATGTAGCAAAACAAATAGTAGTAAAGATGATAATGCAATGAAGGAGTGATACCATACTTTATCTTTAGCTTCAACGTCGGCAATAACATACCCAGTTGCCATAATTTGTCAGCTTAATGAAATAACCTATCATCTAATGTTAAACTTAATTTCTGAGGAGGACATGGCTTATTGCACAGTGAAAAAACATGACAAAGACTTTATGAATGGCGGAACAATACATAGATGTGGGTGGGGTATCAGTGCTGGCGTAGTAATACTACTGTAGCAGTACTGCCGCAACAGTAGTATGCATGAATTAAACGTTTAGGCCAACTGCTGGGATCATTGAGGATCATTTAGCACTTCTTACAACTACTCGAGAAATGAGTTTTTATAGCCAGAATTTGAATTTTCTGATCCAACAATGCCCATGATAGCCTTCAGTGTTATCCTGATTCATAACGAGGCCAAAGTGGGTGGAGTCTCATGAAGTCATCATTCTGACGATAATTATTGGTGAAGGTTTAAAGCGAAAATACGGTACCGGCTATCTTTTTTTTTACAGTAAATAGGTAGGTATATAGACAATGAATAAAAATTGCTTGACATTGGATATAGCAGTTATCAAATCAAGCTGGTCTACTACGTTTTGGAAAATTACCAACTATTCCATACACTTTGTCAATCTGATTGTGACCTATAAAGTAGACTGTAATTTCTTAGGAAACTTATTTTGGGAGTTAGACAAATAATCAAAGTATTTTTGTATTTATTAACCTATTTAGCTCGTTTGTTCATTATGACAATTCTCAGTGGAGAGGTTTCAGAGTTCATAAAGGTGTACTGCTTTGCTTTTATTTACACTTTTGTGTTATTGTTGGCAGAGGTATAGCCTTCGTTACGTATAACCAATCATCGATCGAGAAAGAGAGAAGAAATGCCGTCATAAGTTACGTAACGAGTGCGTTCGAAACCTTTTCTCTGAGTAAGTTGGCCCGTCTTCAAAAATCGTCACTTTTACTTAATAAAATACCAAATTTATTCAACCTACGTAATGCAGAATATAGTCAAAATTTATGTGTAGATATAATTTGCATTCTGAATAAGCGTTATATTTTTGAAATTCATAGAAAAAAAGTTATTGCGAAAAAACCGTGTTACAGGGGCCCTGAATCTCATAGTAGGTTGTCCAATGAATACTCATATTCAGATCATGAGGTTAGAGTTGAACCTTCCAAGTCTTATGTACAGGATTCATGAAATAGTTTCAGTCGCTACAGTTATAAGTATAAGGAGTGGAGAAAAGGTTTTGAAAGTTGGTATCGACACTATGTCTGTTTTTCGCAGTTCCTTAATTAGACCTATTGGTCATTTAAGAAAGCTGTATTGAATATTGCTTAATTATGGTGTTGTGAAGTATTGTGCCAAAATAGGAAATGTAGTTCGTCCTAAACCTTGGCAATGTAGTAGATTAGACATTACTGTTAATAAACTGGATTATAAGAAAAATTAATATACTACATTGGAATTGAGACAATTTTTTCTTAATAAAATAGATTCTTTACTCAAATGTAATGCCATTCATATGTATTGTGATGGTTCTGTTATTGATAATGAAGTTGGTTGTGGAGTAATCATCAGGGAATATTATGACAATGATATTTGTATTGATGAGACGGTTTCTAAAAAAAAATTAAGATAATACTTCCTATACAGCAGCAGAATTGTTTGCCATCCATGAAGGTTTGAGAGTGGTGGTATGTAGAAGTAAAAATGTGTTAGTTTTTGTTGACTCGCAGAATGCTCTATTTGCCCTGAACATTAAAACACCTACTGATAATGATGTTTTTCATTGTAAGAACTTAGTTTGTTAGTGCAAAGAGAGAGGATTTGTTGGTAAATTTTTCATGGGTTCTCTCTCATGTTAGCATTTCTTTGAATGAATCTGCCGACCTTTTGGCTAAACAGGCGACGCAAAGACCTACGGTAGATATTGAGAGCATTATGAGTCTAAGTAGAATTAAAAAAAGGAATAAAACACAGGCGAAATATTTGGGAAGCCGAAAATGCTTGTTAGGATTCAAGAAGAAGGCAGTGCTAGCATGTGGCACTTCGTTTTTGCGAATGAAAACACCCATATAACATATGGCAAGGTTTTATCAAAAGTGGATACTTTTAATATGAGGCTAAGTTTGGGTTACAATTATTGTTGGCGATATATTGAAGATAATGGCAAGTCTTGTGAATTGTGTGACGAGGCTTTCTCACACACTTTAGAGCATTACATGTTGGAGTGTTTTGAACTTTTGGAATTTAGAGATAGAAATATAACTAGTGTGGTTCAAATGGTTTATTATTTTTTTTTAATAATACTGTTAATGATAAGATTGTTAAAAAGTTTCTTAAGTTTGCATGGAATAGGTAATAATAATATTTAAATTTTCTTACTTGAAACTGATTGCATAAGCAAGCTGATGCATTTCATTTGATATGTCTTTTTATGTCAATAAATTATTTTAATATTGAATCTTGAATCCTATAGACTCCCTCCTGTTCTTAATTCACATAGCATTATTACGTGAACATAGTGTTTACGTATATTTGATATGAATCTTTTTGTATTAGATTGAAATTAGAAAACTTAGTCTTAGGTAACAGGGGCTTCGGTTATTGTTTGCGTGGGCAATTGCAGGTATAATCTGAGCAAGGGAGACACTC
>NC_090731.1:72607588-72630088 GCF_036898095.1 Palaemon carinicauda | reverse complement strand
GGACCCGGTACCAGGCGGCTGCTGTATTTCAATATGTTTGCCGTCAATGGCTCCAAGGCAGTTTGGAAAATTCCAGTCTCCAAAAATCGTTGCTCACATTTTTCCACTCTTCTCGTGTTGAAGGCGTCTGTAAATACAACAAAGAGCGCATAAATACACTAAAGCAATACGACGTTATAGTTGCATGGTCCATTAAGTTTTCTCTCTCTCTCTCTCTCTCTCTCTCTCTCTCTCTCTCTCTCTCTCTCTCTCTCTCTCTCTCTCTCTCTCTCTCTCTCTCTCTCTACGAAATATTGTGGCAGGTGCTATTGTAAATATCAGTAAGTCTTCCTTTATTTGTAATATTATAACTAGTATTTGAATATGGGATAATTGTAATGAATCCTACCACGTCTTTCGTTATTACTCTAGTATAATTTTCAAATGGCCTGGTAAATTATATCCCATTGGAATAGCATCAAGCCATTTATGAATATGTACACACAAACACACACACACACGAAAAATTCAACCAACTAAAACTAATCAATTCGCATGTATTTCAGATATTCAACGATCCACTTCTGTTGGAAATTGACGAACCATCTGTTACTCCAAGATCACCCGTTGCTTTGCCATCAGACACTCCAACAGTCTCTGGTATGACCGACGCTATTTCCTCAACTCCAACCGCTAATGTTAATAGCCAGAAACGTGAGCGGAAAACTTGCAACTACCCCTTCAACGAACAGAAAGCGAACAACCAAAAGGCCTTGTACCCTTGATGATGTATTAGAGGAAGCTCTCCATCAGCTGAAAACACTTAACATCATCCGAGGATAAGATTAACAATGATAAACGTATTGCTTTAGGTGTTGTAATTGCTAATGACCTCTGACAAATATCTCGGGAGAACAGAATTTATGCACAAAAACTTGTTAATGACATCCCTTTTTTTAGGTAAACTAGGCAAGATTTCTGCGTCAACTAAGATTGTAGAATAAGTTGTTAAGAGACAGAAATGTGTTCATAGATATGCCATATCACAATACACAAGTGTTAAATGTCATTGCATGAACGATACATGTCTAAAGATATGTTTGAATTATTTTTACTATTTACCTATTCATATTTAGCATTGTGCATACTGTACATGTTGACATGTATAAAGAAAATCATATTGGTTACGTTAGTAAATATAGATTGTTTGAAAAATTATGATATGCCGTTCATTATCCTTCGCTGGGCTATCTACGATTAGTTATTATGTTACTCCTTAAGTGAAAGTTATTTACTTTTAAACTCGATTTGTTTCAGTATATGCATAATCCGTTCATAAACAAATCAAGGTGGAGTATTTTAATGCATTAAATGATGCAGTTCTGCATTATGCATACATGCACCACAACTATATACTGATTACGCAGACTATATTCATAGCTTCTGATGACGTAATCGTGTAACAAGTTAATGGCAACAAAAATTGATCCTTCCGCAATAAGCAACACACACTCCACGTCATTACCTATGGTTTTTATGACATCGATTTGAGCTAAGATAACTTATCAGACGGTGAATGATTTAAGAAGGTCAATTGGTATGTGCACCCCCCTCCCTTGTCGATATGAAAACAAGAACATTGTTTTGTTTCAATAAATCATTAGTTAGGAGCAAAAATTTCCTTGGTTAATGATTATTCCTACTACTACTACTACTACTACTACTACTACTACTACTACTACTAGTGGTTCCACCCCTTTTTCTACTAAGGCTAATACTGCTGCTTTATAATACTTACATTTGCAAAAGCAACTTCACCAGCTATTTTTTTGTAAGCTCTAGCAGTTGGAATCAATGTAACAATTTTAATTCTCTCTCTCTCTCTCTCTCTCTCTCTCTCTCTCTCTCTCTCTCTCTCTCTCTCTCTCTCTCTCTCTCTCTTAGTACATATAATATGTATGTGCATATGATGTACATCATGTGTGTGTGCATACGTATAACTATTGTTATATGTCTACTGTATGTGTGCACGTTACGTATATAAATGATGATCATAAGTACAACCCAACCTCTATGAGAAATTTCTAGATCCGCCACTGTTATCAGATATACGACTGGTGTGAATTTCATGTTTTACGTATTGGTAAGTCTCACACTAAGGTAGTCTTTTCTCAGGAATTCATAGATTTGTTTGCAAGTCTCTGAAATTATTGCACTCAAACTCTGCATGGAAATCCTTGTGCTCTATTGTAGTGATCTGTAGCTGCATGCAGTCGACCTTCAGCTGAAATACTTTGCCTCATGTTGGTATCTTCTTTCATTATATATGGTTCCACTTTCGATAAGATGTTATAAAATGTCTTAGGGTCCCTTCTCATATAGTCTATGAAATCGGCCTCATAACCATGTTTCAGTTACCACAATATTGTCACGTGACTTCGTATGTCTTCTCTTCTTCGTAACCCCTCTTTACACCACATCCTTTTCTGCTGTGTTGCCTTTATCTTTGCACACATTGCTATAACAATAGAAAGAGCGATTTTCTTCTTGCGTGTCCTACGATCCATACTGCCCTACACAACTTGATCCTGTGTCAGTCACTGCCAGTCTTTCACTATCCAACCACCGTCGTTTAGACAGCAGCATAAATGCGTATGACAGGCTTAACTCGCAGAGGCAAAGTTTACCGAGCAGAGCTCGCTCGTGTGGACGGGGCCTTAAGGTGAATTTATTAAGAAAACCAGTACAAATATGTAAGGAGTCTTACTCAAGGTAATCATTGCATTTATAATATGGTAACAAGTTAAGTGCAAATATGCCTTATCGAATTCTATATTTGACAATTTACTTGATAGCTTTCCATACGCATCACTGTAAAAAATAAGTCATTCTTTCTTGCCAAAGTGTTTGTATACGAGACCTGTAGTTTCTGTATTTGTATAGTCTGTCTAACATGCAGAAGTGTTATGCTGTCAAAAGATTTCGAGTTTTTATAAATCAGTTGCCTCCAATTGCTTCGTAGCCTATTACATTTGCTAATGAATTATCCAACCATCTTAAATTATTGCTATCATAATCATCATTCTCGGGAAGGATAAAAGTAAAAGTAAAGGTGTCTGGTTTCAGTTCCAGTATGGTTGGAATAGATGATCGCCAGAACGTCAGCGGGTCAAACACAAACCCCCACTCTGATGCCCAACCACAGCAGTATCCTACCCAGTAATCAGCTTAAACTCACGGTCCCGGCCGGGGATCAATCTGCTCCCATGCAAATGCTAATCGAACGAGATACCGTTGTACTAGTCAGGTTTATATTTGTATTATATACATGATGTTTAAATAGTAAATAATAGTTTCATCACGCATTTGTTTATAATGGAAAATCTTTTCAATTACAACTCTCTCTCTCTCTCTCTCTCTCTCTCTCTCTCTCTCTCTCTCTCTCTCTCTCTCTCTCTCTCTCTCTCTCTCAACTGAGTGTGCGGGTATGCGAAATTGCGTGTGATATTTTGATTCAAACTACCATTCTTAAATTACAATTCGCTTATACTAATTGACTCATATATTTTTAGCATGATTAATACAAAATCATGAAATAACTACATTTTTTCACTTTCTCGATACAACCTTTCAAGAGGGGACGTGAAAGCCCATGACCATTTCATAACCTAACCAATGCATTGTCATTGTTGACTGTGTGTATATGCACAATTTTCCATCATTACTATCTAGGTATTACTGTTCAAATTCCAGGCACTAGTTTGGTCTAGTTTCTTTAAGCCATTGTGAAACCACGTTGACAAAAAAACTTTTATTCTACTGCAAGAGGTTTCTAGTCATCTGGATCATATTCTGATACGGTAATCTGTGTCAGTTGTACTGTCATGCTGTAATGTACATCGAGCTTCATCTTACGAATGCGTAGTGATTGGGGTGGCCGATGTTTTAACGTCTTAGACTGCTGATCGCCAGACTCAAACTCGTTAGTACCTTTGGTCTCTGCAACCTTGCCATCCTTGTGAGGTAAGGATGGGGCGTTTGGGGGAGCATATAGGTCTATGTGCTGAGTCATCAGCAGGCCCTCCCTGGTCATAGCTTGGGTGGAGAGCGGGCTTCGGCGCTGATCATATCTACATATGGTCAGTCTCTAAGACATTGTCCTGCTTGCTAGGACCTTTCACTGTCCCTTACCTCTATCATTCATGCGCGGCCTTTAAACCTTTAAAGGTAATTGAGCTCATCTTGCAGGGCAATAGCGGCAGTCAAAGAGAAGGGAACATTATGATCAATCTATAAAATACGGACTTTTGGGTTCAGCTTTAGAGATTCAAATGACTCGTAAGGGTGAAGGAAGTCGAACACTGATTCAGTTAGAGAAAGAGAGAAGGGGAAGGGAGGGAAGGGAGAGATTGGGAGCACTCTGAGCGAGAGATGGAAAGCAAGAGGAATAGAGAGAAAAGGTGTGATTGAAAGCAAGGGGGAGAGTGGGATGGATGGAGAACAGGGAGAGAGGGAGGGAGGCCTAGAGTGGAATAAGAAAAGAAGACTAGTTCTCCTAAATAACAGTAAATGCATAAATGCCTTAGAATCTAGGAAGTTTGCGTGAATGGAGGGATAAGTACTCTATTCAAAGATTATCCCATCAAGATAAGTAAATACCTACAAGTAGGTAACAAGAACGGGAGGAGATGGAACACAGGATATCCTATGGCTGGGCATAAGGGGTAAGTGTTACCAGATTGAGACGAAGTAGGGGTGTGTAAAAATATTTCTGACATAGTACAATCATACCAGCTATGCTGCGTGGGAAACTGTTTGCCAGAACTAAATGAACTCGCTCCCACAGAAGGTATGAAGGCATCATTGTAACCACATAAACATCTCATGAGGTTGGAGGTATCATTCAATCTATGAACTGAACTTGCCCATAATACCAAAGAGGCCTTTGTTCTAGATAAAAGGCGATGATTTCATCCACGATGAAAATATGAAAGGCAGAATGAATAGACATTAAAAAGGTGAAGATACTATAATCAGTTTTGCAAAATATTGCAAACAAAGACTTACTTGTAGAAACCAAAGAAGTCGAAGATGACCTATTGAAAACTCCGTAGAATGGGCAAGATCAGCTGGATGTAATTGCCAAGGAGAGGCTAATACCTTTTGCAGAAAGAAGAGTCTATGTACGAAGAGCAACAATCAAATGCTAAAAGTTGAAAGGTAAAAATTGTCCAGGCAGATAAAAAACATTCATCAGCGTTTCCTCACTAAACATGAAGTAGGACCCCAAATCATCTTCAACTACATTATGCTGTAGTTCTTTGTTGTCCCTCTGTCTTTGGCATAAGGTTTTGACTGGCTTTGTACACATTAAAATGCAATATTTTATGCTAACCAATTGATCCTTATGACTAACCAGCAACTTTCATTGTTGGGTAACCAGCAAAAATGGATTCAGCAATAAAAACCCATAAAAAAAAACCACACACACAAAGTACCTTTCCTAAAAAATGTCCACCATGTGATCTATAGGGCGTTCTCGATTTTCAGTTTTGGCTAGACGGTATGCCATGTCATCCATTTTCAAGTGTTAGCAAAAATAATTCGTATATGCAGAATTAAAATTTGTTTCACTAATTGCCATTTATAACTTTGGATTGACATATGCCATACTAAATTAAGTAATTTATTTTACGTCATAGTAAAATAAAACACCATCAAAACTGGATTAGAAGTATGATCTAAAAAGAATAAAATAATAAATATTTCAAAGCCTATATAATAGCTATGCGACATAAATACTATTTTCTTAACTAAAAACTATTCTGAAGTTTAAATTGTTCTAGTCCTAGAAGCACAAAATAAAATAGACGATAAAGTTTTTGTATATGATATTTTTTTAGCAGCTTAAAAATACAGAAAATTTTAGCTTGAAAGTCCGTCGAGGAGAAGAAAAGGTTATGAAATACGTCTCTCATATGTTCCATATATGGATGGCACGAAAAATACACCGAGTAGATGGAAGAAACATCCTTTTGAACCACGATCGAAAGTAATGGTGACTTTTGGTGAATTGAGGATATTGGTTTTCGGTAAATTATGCAGTAGATAAAATGAGCATATTGGTGAATTGTTGCTGATGAAATGTTGTCGATAAATTATTGTCGGTAAATTGTTGTCGATGAATTTTTGTCAGTAAACTGTTGTCGGTAGATTCTTGTCGGTTAATTGTTGTCGGTAGATTCTTGTCGGTAAATTGCTGTCGGTAGATTCTTGTCGGTAAATTGTTGTCGATGAATTATTGTCGGTAAATTTTTGTCGGTGAATTATTGTCGATTAATTGTTGTCGATGAATTATTGTCGGTAATTTGTTGTCGATTAATTGCTGTCTGTAAATTATTGTCGGTGAATTGTTGTTGGTAAATTGTTGTTGATGAATTTTTGTGGGTACATTTTTGTCGGTGAATTGTTATCGTTAAATTGTTGTTGATGAATTGTTGTCGGAAAATTGTTGTCGATGAATTTGCTGTCAGTAAATGTTTGTCGGTACAGTGTTGTTGGTGAATTGTTTTTGATGAACTGTTGTTGGTAAATTGTTGTCGGTGAATTGTTGACAATAATTGTTGACAATAATTGTTGTCGGTGAATTATTATTGGTAAATGGTTGTCTGTGAATTGTTGTCGGTAAGTTATTGTCGATGAATTGTTGTCAGTAAATTGTTGTCAGTGAATTGTTGTCGGTAAATTGTTGTCGGTGAATTCCTGTCGGTAAATTGTTGTCGATAAATTGTCGGTAAATTATTTTGGTTGATTATTTTAGGTGAATTGTTGTCAGTAAATTGATTTCAATGAAATGTTGTCGATAAATTGTTGTTGGTAAAGTGTTGTCGATGAATTGTTGTCAGTAAATTGTTGTCGATGAATTGTTGTTGGTGAATTGTTGTCGTTAAATTGTTGTCAGTGAATTGTTGTTGGGAATTGTTGTCAGTGAATTGTTGTTGGGAATTGTTCTCGGTAGATTGTTTTCAGTGAATTATTGTTGGTGAATTGTTGTCAAATGAATTGTTGTCGGTGAATTGTTTCCGGTAAATTGTCGACGATGAATTGTTGTTGGTAATATGTTGTCGGTAAATGGTTGTCAATGAATTGCTGTCAGTGAATTGTTGTTAGTTCAGTGTTGTCGACGAACTGTTGTCGTTAAGTTGTTGTCAGTAAATTGTTGTCGGTGAATTATTGACGGTAATTTTTGTAGATGGATTGTTGTCAGTGCATTAATATCTCTAAATAGTTGTCAGTGAATTATTATCTCTAAATAGTTGTCAGTGAATTATTGTTGGTAAATTATTGTTGATTAACTGTTGTCAAAAATTTTTGTCCATAAATTGTCGCTGGTGAATTGTTGTCTATATACTGTTGTCGGTGAATTCTTGTCGGTAAATAGTTGTCGATGAATTGTTGTATGTGAATTGTTGTCGATGAGTTCTTATCAGTAAATTATTGTAGGTGAATTGTCGTCGGTGAACTGTGGTCGGTAAATTGTTGTCGATGAATTGCTGTTGGTAAATTATTGTCGGTGTATTGTTGTCAGTGAATAGTTGTCGGTGAATTGTTGTTAGTGAACTGTTGTCGTTAAATTATTGTCGGTGAATTATTGTCGGTGAATTGTTGCCACATGAATTGTTGTTGGTGATTTGTTGTTAGTAAGTTGCTATCAGCAAGCTGTTGTCGGGGAATTGTTGTTGGTAAATTGTTGTCGGTGAATTGTGGTTGCAAAATTGTTGTTGATAAATCATTGCAGGTGAATTGTTGTCAGTGAATTGTTGTTGATAAATCGTTGTTGGTGAATTGTTGTTGTGAAATTATTGTCGGGGAATTGTTGTCGGTGAATTCTTGTCACATGAATTGTCTTCGGTGAATTGTTGTCAGTAAGTTGCTGTCGGTAAACTGTTGTCAGGGAATTGTTGTCGGTAAATTATCATCGATGAATTGTTGTCGGTAAATTGTTGTTGATGATTTGTTGTTGATGAATTATTGTCGTTAATTTGTTGGTAAGTTGCTGTCGATGATTTGTTGTCGATGAAATTTTTTCGGTAAATTTTTGTCGATGAATTGTTGTCAGTGAATTGTTGTCAGTAAATTGTTGCCGTTGTATTGTTGATGGTGAATTATTGTCGGTAAATTGTTGTTGATGAATTGTTCTCGATTTGTCGATGATTGTTGTTGATGAATTGGTGTCGGTAAATTGTTGTCGATGAATTGTTGTTGGTAATTTGTTGTTGATGAAGTGTTGTCATTGAATTGTTGTCACCTAATTGTTGTCAGTAAATTATTGTCGGTGAATTGTTGACGGTGATTTGTTGTTGATGAATTGATGTCGGTGAATTGTTGTCAGTAAATTGTTGTCAATGATTTGTTGTCTGTAATTGGTTGTCAATGAATTTTTGTCATTGAATTGTTATCAGTTAATTGTTGTCAGTAAGTTATTGTCAGTGAATTGTTAATGGTGAAATGTTGTTGGTAAGTTGTTGTTGAATTGTTGTCGGTGAATTGTCGCTAAATTGTAGTCGATGAATTGTTGTCTGTTAATTGTTGTCGGTGTATACCGTAACCGCATTCGTTGATAAAAATTGAGTGAAAATAAACTATCTTCTCTCTACTCATTGAAAGGAACTTAGTTACAATAGTGTTTGGTGCAAACAAAAGGAACTTTACAATTGACTTATAAATAAAAAAAAATAAAAGTAACATTATTCAGAGAGTAAAACAACCATATGACCAAAGAAAAGTCAATATTTACGAAGTTGATTATAAATGAAACTAAAAGACGCGGACATTTGTAATAATTGTAATGGTGAAGTTCAATATATTCAACTTTGTTACTTATCGGTACATTTAAAAAAATAAACATAAAAAACATGATTTATAAACAGTACGTAGAATTGAATATTTTGTAAAAACAAAGAGTGGAATTACATTTTTCACAACAGCGCCATATCCAAGATGGTAGGACATTCTTAATTCTGAAGCAATAATGTGATGTCTGAACCGACAAGGCTAGAGAGCATCTCATATGGTTTAGGTGATGTTAACCATCCATTACCTAAAGGGATGGCCCCTATCAGCAGTTCATGTACAATCGATCCGCAATGTGACAGCAGATGCTCTACTCGGGCTGAAGCCGATAGAGTTAGAATGGTCCACAGACGCAGGCCTATTCTCTCCCAGATGGGAACAAGCCCCCGAGCTGCAGATCGACCTCTATGTCACAAGAGTCATCAAGAAACTAATCTCGATATGTAGCCCCGTACGACGATCTTCTAGTGGAGATAACACACATCATGTCTCTAGTATGGAAGGGATGGATTCAGGAATTCTTGTTCATCCCATCCAATCTTCTGCTGAAGGTCCTCAAGTAGCCCAAGAGCAACCTGTTCCCTTTATTGAAGGAACTGAGGCTGAGGCTCGCCTTAGTTCCGAATCCAGGACTATCTCAGAAGGTTCAGAAGTTAATTGCCTTCGATTTATCACAGAGAGACCTAACACTTCATTTCATGATTTTCTTGCCTTAGCGGTTCGGAAAAGATTTGGGATCTCAGAAGGCAATATAGAATTCTTAGAAGAATACAAGTCTCAGTCAACTAGAAGACAATATGAGTCATCTTGGAAAAGTGGGTTGCTTTTGTAAAAGCAATAGGACTGAAAAAAATTTCAATGAACTTCTGTTTGTCCTTTGTCCACTGTACAAACATTGTGGCACACAATCGTACATAGTTCATTTTGTGTATATATTATGCTTGTATCTCCTCTCTTCCCTCGCACTAAAAAGAACCAGAATAAACATGTCTGCTATTCTCATCTGTAACAGTGACTGTTTTTTTAACATGAAATTTCTTGTTGCTTTGAGCTTTTGTATATAAAGGAGAGTGTTCTATAATAAACTTACTCAGTTGCTTTCATACTGTCTTTGAATCACAACCTTCTCTCGGCTCGTCACATTGGTGACCCCGGAAGTCGACTCGCTCCTCCCACCTTCCACCTCCCTTCGCCCCTCTATCGTTGGTACTATGGCGGACTCTTCGGAAGTTGGTGCTGCAGCTGCCCCAATGAAACTTTCATCGTTCACCAGCGAAGAGGCGTTTGCTTGGTTTCAGCGTGCAGAAGTCCAGTTTCGCATCAAGGGCGTGACTCGCTCAACCACCAAAGCAGATTAAGTTCTCGTGGCGATACCCAAGGACACCATCCCGGAAATATCCGACTGGCTTTGTGAACAAGGAGACACCCCAATAGCGTATGACGCCCTCAAAACGAACCTTCTGCATCAGTATTCGCGGTCGCCAGCCGCCCGTATAGCAAAACTTTTTCAGCCCGCGTAATAACCGTTAGGGGGCCAAAGGGCTTCGCTTGCCCTCAAGGAAATGACCAGTATCGTTCGCCTGCAATCTGCCGCAAACGGCTCTCTTCGTGAGGTGGACCTACTTCGTGACCTTTGGATACGCCGTTTACCTGGACCTATACGCGCTGCCATACCAGATGTCGATAGTTTACCCATAAATGAATTGATAACCAAAGCCAACGTCCTTATGGACAGCCACTTCAAGACCTCCATCAACGCCCCCACCCCTGACGAAGAGGATGCCTATTCAATGTCAACCAAAGCTGACGTGAATGCCGTAGGACATACACGCCTACCCCGTGATGTGCCAAAGCAGCGACAAAGCCACCCACCACCCACCAATCACACGTGCCCCAACCAACGACTTCTACAGCCCCTTACTACCTCCCATCCACCACAGTATTGCTACTACCACTTCAGATTCGAGGCAGCAGCGAAGAAATGTGCTAAGGATTGTCAGTGGCCAAAAAACGTGTAAGTAGGCCATCGCTTGTGGCGGTGGCCTCCCGTGTTTCAAATCTTTCCTTTTTACATGGTGCAGGAACAGCCGCGCGATTTTTGGTAGACATGAGTGCTTGTCGTTCTCTTTTGCCAAGGGAACTCTTCAGGACACAACGTAGTCTGTCTATGTCTGCCGACGTCCGCTTGGTAGCTGCCAACAGATCTGCGATATCCATCTACGGTTACGAGAACCTCACATTATTGTTCGGAAACAGTAAATTTAATTGGAAGTTTCTTGTTGCTGACGTCACATTGCCAATCCTCGGTGCGGATTTCCTCTCTCATTTCCACCCTCTGGTCGATGTCGCCCATCGACGATTGGTCAACGCACACTCGTATATGTCGACACCTCTTCAACCCGCCCCCTCTAACCTCGCTCTCCACATCAGCGCAACCACGGATGCCTACGCCCACCTCCTCACGTCGTACCCGGAAGTTTTCCATCCAGAACTTTGCCAAACGCAAACGGTTCTTGCCAAGCACGGTATTTATCACCATATCAAGACGACGGGGCCCCCAGTCTTTGCAAAATTCAGACGTCTGGTACCGGAACGATTGGCAGTCGCCAAAACAGAAGTTTGCGAAAATGGAGGAAATGGGCCTTTGCCAAAAGGCCTCCAGCCCTTGGTCGTCATCCTTAAACATCGTTTTGAAGAAAGATGGCTCCCTCCATCCTTGCGGGTATAAAAGGCGCCTGAACATGCAAATATATCCAGATCACTACCCCCTCCCAAACATTGCCGACGTGACCTCCTACCTGCACAAAGCGAAGGCATTCTCTAAGCTGGACCTCATGAAGGGGTATTATCAGGTGCCTGTGAACCCAGAAGGCATCCCCAAGACCGCCATCACCACTTCGTTTGGTACATACACCTTCAATTACTCCTGTTTTGGCCTTTGTAATACTGGGGCCACGTTTCAACGTCTCATAGATGGCATCTTAGGGGACCTCCCTTTTTGTGTATGTTATGTGGACGATATACTTGTGTTCTCCTCCTCAAAAGAGGAACACCTCCGTCACTTGTGCATCGTGCTCGACCGCCTGCAACAAAACGGCCTTGTAGTCTGGTACGACAAGTGTACCTTTGGCGCCAACGAAGTGTCGTTCTTAGGGCACCGCATCACTCCTGAAGGAGTCCATCTCCTCCCTGAGAAGGAAGCAGCCATTCAGGACTTTCCCGCGCTCTCGACCATCAAAGCTCTGCAGGAATTCTTGGACATGATAAACTATTATCACCGTTTTCTGCCAGCCATTGCCGCCATTCTTGCTCCCCTATACGCCTTCCTCAAGGGCAAGCCAAAGGACCTGAAGTGGGGTCCCATTCAATACGGGGCCTTCTGCAATGCAAAGAAGGCCCTATCAACCGCAGCGGCTCTCACTTTTCCTATGCCACATGCCTCTCTCCTTCTCTACACCGATGCTAGCGACATCGTTATTGGTGCAGTACTCAAGCAGGTTGTCAACGGCTCGCCACGCCCATTGGCCTTCTTCAGCAGAAAACTGTCCAAGGCAGAATCGGGTTATTCTACCTACGTTCGTGAATTGCCGGCGGTGCATTTAGCTTTCCGTCACTTTCGCCATTTCTTAGAAGGTACGCCCTTCGTCATTCGCACAGACCCCATGCCTCTGGTGCATGCCTTCACTCGACAGTCTGACGCCTCGTCCGCCCGTCAACGCCGACATCTCTCCGGAGGCCTTGGCCGAATACAATTGCACCCTTCAATACGTCCCTGGCAAAATGAATCCCGTTGCCAATGCCCTGTCAAGAAACACGTTGGCTGCCGTTACACTGGGATTGGATTACAACGCCCTGGCTGAAGCCCAAGGACAGGATCCAGAGTATCAAGCATGTAAGACATCCTGCACTTCCCTCCGTTGGGAAAACTTCCCCCTCGAAGACTCCAAGACCACCCTCCTCTGTGACATCAGTACTGGTAGACCGCGAGCTTGGATTCCTGCTCCCATGCGCTGGAAGGTGTTTGATTTCATTCCCGGCCTTTCACATCCCTCGTACCGTTCTACCACACAGCTGCTGAAGACGAAGTTCATTTGGCACGGCAATTCTAAGGATGCTAAGGATTTGGTCCGCGCCTGTACTTCTTGCCAAACTTCCAAAGTACATCGACACACGGATTCAGGATTGGGCACCTTTCCTCAACCTCAGCGTCATTTCACACAAATTCACATCGACATCGTAGGCCCCCTACCAACATCACAAGGACATCGTTACCTGTTTACCGTCATCAACCGCTCCACTCGTTGGCCTGAAGCCATTTCCATGGAAACTGCAATGTCTGATTCATGTACGTCTGCCTTACTATTAGGATGGATTGCAATATTTGTTATCCCTAAGCCAATTACTTCTGACATGAGCACCACTTTCTCCTCTCAACTGTGGACATCATTAGCGAATCTCCTGGGCATCACCCTACATCAGACAACGGCGTACAACCCCGCTGCCTCAAAGTAGGTTTGATGTCCCGCTTAAAGGATTCCAACTGGTTTACTCGGATTCCCTGGGTCCTCCTAGGACTAAGTACCACTCCTAAAGATGCCCTCGTTGACTTGGCAGCTTAAATGGTGTATGGCAACCCGTTGTTCGTCCCTTCCAAATTTTTTCTTTCTACAACCTCCTCCGACAATCTAAAGGGCATACGTGACATCGTGGGAAAATTTACTAAATGCCGCCAGACTTACAAGACCACAGCAAAGCATCACTCACCGACAGACTTGCACTCTGCAACGCACGTCTTCCTGCTTAACGACACTAGCAAGCCACCGCTAACGCCCCCTTACATGGGCCCTTCCCTTGTCATCCGACACAGTCCAAAAGCATTCCTACTGTGTCTCCATTGAACATCTAAAACCTGCTTATCTCCTGCCAGATGACTTACCTAAAGTTCGTCTCTCTAGATCAGGACGCCCTATTTAACATGTACAGTATGTCATTTCTGTGGGGGGGGGGAGCCATGTACCAACGTGTGTCACACGATCGTTCATAGTTCATTTTGTGTACATATAATGCTCGTATGTTCGCTCTCCCCTTGCAGTAAAAAAAACCTGAAAAAACATGTCCATTTTTCTTAACGGTAACGGTGTCGATTTTGAACAGGAAATGTCCTGTTGCCTTGAGATTTTGTATATAAAGGAGAGTGTTCTATAATAAATTTCCTCAGTTGCTTTCATCCTTTCTTTGAGTCACGACCTTCTCTCGGCCGGTCACAACATACTATGTGGGGTGTCCACTTGGTTGCAAAGCCAATCTGAGATTTCGGGAAAGGGTCCTCAAGGATCACGCGCGAGGACATAGTCACCCTTGCTGCTTGAGAAAGTCACAAGCTTGATTCGAAACTGAACTTAAGGGTGTTGAAACCAGGCAAACGCTTCTCTATATTCGAAGGGTGGCAGTTTAATTCATATGGCAATATATAGAAGAGTCAGATTCGTTGGGCGGCATCACTAAAGTGTAAGGCACAGTAGTAAGGAAGGTGGTGGGCAGTTCGTCACTCCGGGGTCACCAATGGGGCAACCTGTACGAGTATAGGTCTTAACAGAAATAGGTAATACGTAGTTGGTTGGCCAAGGCACCAGGCACCTGTTGAGCTACTACCGCTAGGGAGTTATTGGCTTCTTTGACTGGCAAGAGAGTACTCTCTTTGGTTACGGCTCATTCTGTCTTTGCCTACATATAGACCAAATAGTCTGGCATATTCTTTCTACATTCTCCTCTGTCATCATACACCTGACAACGCTGTTATTACCAAACAATTCTACATTCAAGGGATTATCTATTGCACTGTAGTTGTTGAGTGGTCACTTTCCTCTTGGTAAGGATAGAAAAGATTCTTTAGCTATGGTAAGCAGCTCTTCTAGGAGAAAGGCACTCGAAAATCGAACCATTGTTCTCTAGTGTTGGGTAGTGCCATATTCTCTGTACCATGGCCTTTCACGGTCTTGGATTAGAGTTCTCTTGCTCTAGGGTACACTCGGACACGCTGTTCTGACTTAATTGTCTTCCTCTTGTTGTTTTTAAGTTTTCATACTGATATATGAATTTAATGTTGTTACTTTTATTAAAATATTTTATTTTGATTGTATTACTTCTCTTGTAATACATTTTTTTCCTTGTTTCCTTTCCTTTTAGAGCCCTTGGGTTTATAGCATATTGCTTAGTCAACTAGGGTTGTAGCTTTGCTTTTAATAATAATAATAATAATAATAATAATAATAATAATAATAATAATAATAACAATAATAATAATAATAATAATAATAATAATAATAATAATAATAATGCAGGCTGGACATAGGTGATTTGTTTACGCGATATCACAAGCTTGTATACAAAACTGTTGAGGATTACAATGGCATAAAAACTTTAACAATATGACACTTGCATTGGTATGCTTAATCAATTTGTTCTTATATCAGTCGCAGAGAGAGAGAGAGAGAGAGAGAGAGAGAGAGAGAGAGAGAGAGAGAAGAGCAATTGCATCACAATATATGAGCATATATAAAATAGACTTGCATCACACTCCGCATGGAAGAAAGGAAATGTATTCACAGTAAGGCTTTTATTTAGACGTTATTCATTCATATATAAATCGGGAGGAAAAACTTAATCTATTCACATGAATTAATATCGATATAAGCAAAAGAAATGAAGATTTTGTTTGGTGAGGCCCCTTATTTCGCAAGTGGTTATAGTTATGCAAATATTTTGCTGGTGCTTTTGCATTGGGATATATGTTTTCTCGGTTTCTTTTCACCAGATGGTTTAATTGAAAATTTTCAAATATTTATCCATTCATAGTTTAATTAATTTTGTTGTCTTTATGCATATAAAGAATTACTATTTGAATAAATTCCTTGATTAAACGTGTGATGGTTTGAAATTGTATGGGTTTCTTAGATTTGACTAATCTTATTCTGCATTGCATACACTAAGTGGTATCATTTATGATCAGCAGTTTGTTCGTCTCAAGTATCAACCCATAGCAAAATACATATTAAGGTGGATGGAACATTACTCGCTGGCCCATTGTTTCATCCTCTACGGTCTTAGTTAAGGTAAATACGTCCTGTAGATGAGCCATTCCCTAACCCTTGCCTCTGCTGCTCAATAGAAACTTTAAACCCATACTCTCAATATCTATTTCCGCTGAAAATATATAACGTACAATTTGGAGTTGGAGTTAGAGTTGAAATTGAAATTGGAGTTGTAGTGGCAGTGGGAGTTGAAGTTGGGGCTATAGTTGGGATATGAGTGGGAGTTAAAGTGGAGTTAAAGCTGAAGATGGAGTTGGAATGGGAGTTGGAGTGGTAGTGGGAATTGGAAATGGATTTGCAGTTGCAGTTGCAGCTGGAGTTGGATTAGGAGTGGGATTTGGAGCTGGAACTGGATTGAGATTGGGAGTGGAAGTTAGAGTTGGAGTTGGCGATGGAATTGGAGTTGGAGTGGGATAGGGAGTGGAAGTTGGTATTGGAGTTGGAGTGAGATTGGGAGTGGGAGTGGGAGTTGGAGTTGGAGTTGGAGCTGGAATTAGAGTTGGAGTGGGATTGCGAGTGGAAGTTACAGTTGGAGTTAGAGTTGGAGCTGGAATTGGAGTTGGATTGGGATTGGGAGAGGAAGTTAGAGTTGGAGTTGGAGTTGTAGCAGGAATTGGAGTTGGAGTGGGATTAGGAGCAGAATGTGGAGTTGGAGTGGGAGTTGGAGGTGGAATTGGAGTTGGAGTGGTATTGGGAGTGAAAGTTAGAATTGGAGCTGGAATTGGAGTTGGAGTGGTATTGGGAGTGGAGTTTAGAGTTGGAGTTGGCATTGGATCGGGAATTGGAGTTGGAGTGAGATTGGGAGTGGAAGTTGGAATTGAAGATGGAATGGGAATTGAAGTTAGAGTTGGAGTTGGAGTTGGAGTTGTAGCTGGAATTAGAGTTGGAGTGGGATTGTGAGTAGCAGTTATAGTTGGAGTTGAGGTTGGAGCTGGAATTGGAGTTGGGATGGGATTGGGATTGGAAGTTAGAGTTGGATTGAGAGTGGAAGGTGGAGCTGGAGTTGGAGTTGGAGGTGGAATTGGAGTTGAATTGGAATTGGGAGTGGAAGTTAGAGTTGGAGTTGGAGTTAGAGCTGGAATTGGAGTTGTAGTGAAATTGGGAGTGGAAGTTAGAGTTGAAGCTGAAATTGGAGTTGGAGTGAGATTGGGAGTGGAGTTTAGAGTTGGAGTTGGAGTTGGAGGAGGAATTGAAGTTGGAGTGAGATTGAGAGTGAATGTTGGAGTTGGAGTTGGGTTGGACCTGGAATTGGCGTTGGAGAGGGACTGGGAATGCGAGTGGGAGTCGGTTGATTGACCAAAATAAATTCAGATGCCACACTAAATGTATCCTTTCAAGCTTCTTAATGTATGATTGATATATATCATTTGATAAGTCATAATTATTGAATAATAATAAACTGAGGTGAAAGCTGATATGAGACCGGATATATGCATGAAAATATTCATAGTGCTAAGAATTTTCCAGTTGAAGTGATAGAATTACAATTATCATAAAAACTAGTATAACCTAAAATGTTATAAACTCTAGATAATGAAATTATGTTACGAATAACTATTACAAATAAAATACATGTGGAAGGTCATTACGTCTTTATCCCTGCTATCATCGACAATTATAGTTCGTGTCAAAAGAAGTTAAAATATCATGTTTACTATATTCTATGCTAAATGAAAAACACCATAGAGCATGATATAGGTAGGGAATTATTTATTAAAGCTTGAAAGCGTCTATTATAATAAATTTTCTGGTTCATCGAGGGAACAAAGGCAACTGAAAATTAGGTAGGAAAACATAAAACCGAGATAAAAGTTCTATTAACTGTCTATACATGGAATGATATTCGATTTGACAATTGATGCATTGAACTAAAGGAAGGAAATAAAAATATTCAGATCATTCCAAGAAATTTCTAGAAGAGGAATATTTTTTTGTTTTTTTTTCGGGGGGGGGGGTGGCGGGGGAGGTTCCGTAGTTTTCAATAATCTAATGTTTACAGCACCACGGATATGTGAGAGATGTTATTCTAATAAGAGGAAATGAGACGAAAAGGTTTTTCGCTTTTTGAACATTAAATAATGTTTTCATGAACACTATCGTAATGAATGTGAAGAAATCTATGGTTCATAGAAATCTATTTTATGGAATCACGAAAATATTGAAAATATGCACGTGAACCTCAACTTTTTTTTTGGGGGGGGGAATTAATTTTTCACGAGTTACTGCAAAGGTTTTACAACATCAATTGATACCTTTGAATGAGAATTAAAATATGTAAGTTGTGAGTGCATATTATTCGGAAAAATCTATTGAAGTCTATTTAAAACATTGAAAACCGACAGAGATTAAAAAAATCTAAGTTGAAACGTACGTGAGAAAAAAAAAATGTTTTGCAAAGGTATACGAGGAATTTGGTAACCGTTTCTTTCCAGCCGATCTTCATGGTGAGTTTTAATGGGATGTAAAAACCAATGATCTGAGCAGCTTAGGTTGGCTTTATCATGTGCGCATGTATGTAGGGGTATAGGCATTGTGGGTATGTGTGTGGGTGTTTTCAAGTAGTGATTCATCTTTTAGAATTAATTGAAAGGGGAGAGAGAGAGAGAGAGAGAGAGAGAGAGAGAGAGAGAGAGAGAGAGAGAGAGAGAGAGAGAGAGAGAGAGAGAGTGGGGGTGGGATGGCTATATAATTTAATAAAATTATGAAACATATTATTTACTACCTTGAACTTTCGTCTCTTATGACGGGTAGGCCGTTACTGTTGTAGCCTATTCATTCGTTGACGCCTGAATTGTGGGTGAGAATCCTGTGCAGTAAATATATACAATAGCTTCATCACTTCAAAAGAAAACTTATTAACAGAGCTTCCTATGCATCCTTCCAATTCCAAGATATAAACCATTCCTCTCCATTCTTTCCATATGACCTGTCCACCTCAAAACACCATGGTACATCCTTCCATTTCATCACTCCTAGGTTTCCAATTTATACATTGCGTTTTGCTCAGCATTTACTATATAGAGACTTGATCACAAGAACTTCACCCTTTTAAATCCCTTCATTAACATTCAGGCTCTGCTCTTGACTTCTTTAAAGGAAAGTTAGCTCAACAACCTCTTCATATCTTCCCACGTAGTCATCCACAGAAATATTTTGTGTCGCAATAACTTGTCGCATGGTTTATATATGTGTATGTGTATGTATATATAGGATTATATATGTATATATATATATATATATATATATATATATATATATATATATATATATATATATATATATATATATATATATATATATATATATATATATATATATATGTGTGTGTGTGTGTGTGTGTGTGTGTGTGTTATGTGTGTATGTGTGTATTAAGTATTATTATACAATAGTTTTCGTCATAACTATTATACAATTCTACCAAATAAACGTTGATTTTACCTAAGTTTGTCGTTGAAATAATATCTAGTATACAGCCAAAAAAAAAAAGGAAAAATAGGCAATGTTCCTAAATGTTGGGATCACTTTGTGATCTATAATCATCGTAATCAAATATTGAATTTTTATACCTTTGCCTTTGACTTTGAAAGTGAATTTACAAATATCTATCAATGATTTTTTTTTCTTTTAATGTTCTTTTCTTTTGTAATCATTATCCATACGTATTGTTATATGTAGATTGATTTTATCTATATTATGTTATAGGACCTGTGAGATAGGTTTATTTTTACCTTATAAATGTTAATGATAAGATTAAAATACTGTAATGATTTGTAACTCAAAGATGTCCTTCTATTCTAGAAGAAGAGCCTCTGGTAATTTCTGCGTCGGCAGACATGCGCACTGCGTCATATAATTTAGCCTGGACTCACTTAGAAGTGGGTCCTGAGTTTAGCCCTGAACTTCGAGAAAAAGTCTGTGAATCATATAAGAGAAATCCACAGTGGCGTTCAGGAGAGACCATTTTCAGCTTTTGTGATACCTGTCATGACACTGCAGTTTAACATGATTTACAACGCTACTAGTTCCAGAAGCAAATAAGATCTTGGAAGACCGAATATTATCAGAAACTGTGTTTCCAATTATCATCATTTATCTATGAAACTATTTCCCGGAAATTTCTTCAAAACTCGGTGCTGAGCTTCGTGGTCGCCTGTGTCTGACATAAGAGAGACTTATAAAGCTAAAGCCTGCATATTCTTACGGATTTATACAAACTCTTATTATCAATAGTAAAACTGTGAGTATTTAGGGAATCTTGTAAAATATTGCAAATATTTTCATCTAATCTCAAAAACAGTTATTCTTATGTTTACTGGCTATTATTTTCTTTTGTTGTTACTGTTTGCTATTTTTTATGCTGAATTAATCAATAACGGTATAAAACATTGGAGTAGAGTTTACTTGATAACTGAGCATAACAGCATAATAGTGTATGGAAATTTAACATCATGAAATAAAAAAAAGACAAAGAGGTAAAACGCCAAGAGCACAGCTTGCTGCAAACTATGTTGATTTAATTACCTTCATTAATCAAATTGTTTAAGGAAGTTGTTCAAGAGAGTAGGCCTATACTATTTCTCAAATTTCTAAAGTAATAAAAATCTATTCATTAGCCATCTTTCGTCAAGCTTATATCACTGAATTTTGTTTTTACTTTTTTTATGGTTACATATACAAATTCATTTGTTCTCGTAATAAATCATTACAATGATGTCTTCACATTTTATATAGTTTTTCTTATAAAATGCAGAATACATTGACCTATAGTATACTATAGTGAAAACAAAAATGAGTCAATGTCCTCATTGGAGCATGAAATTTTTGATAATGCTGAATTCATAAAGGAAGTAGAATTTACAAACTTGTGTCCTGATAATGTAATGTGACCTTATGCGTCAGCGAAGCTCGTTTAGATATATGTGTTCCTATACGCAAATTGGTGTGTATCATAATTCCACACACTCTCTCTCTCTCTCTCTCTCTCTCTCTCTCTCTCTCTCTCTCTCCTCTCTCTCTCTCTCTCTCTCTCTCTCTCTCTCTCTCTCTCTCTCTCTCCTCTCTCTCTCTCTCTCTCTCTCTCTCTGTAAGTCTACAACAAGTAATATAGCAGTATTTTCTCCGTGGGAAAATGTTCATTTGTAATATATACTGTGCTTGATGACAAAGTATACAGATAAGAGAATGGGAACAAATTAACAATATCTGTTAATCTACATAATTGAATAATTTTCTCCTCCAACCCTATGCACTACAAAAATAAAAATAAAAAATAATCATATCTAATACAAAATAAAAAAAAATGTTTTACACAATTCAAGAATTTGTGAAATGCTTAATAAATATTGGGAGTTAGATCTAAGATGGTGACAATCACTGTATCTAATTTTTCAATTTATCATAACTGTAAATTATTAACATGATCATTTCCTTTTATTTATTCCCAATCTATTTGTTATATGTAGTGACACTTGGGTGTGGTAACGAATGCCGTTGCTATAGTCATTGATTGTAATTAATTAGAACTGGAAAATACTAACAAAAGTTTCACACTTTTTTATTTATAATTAAAGATCCATAAAGTATTGAAGATTATATTGAAGAAAGGTAAAAAAAAAAAAATCGGTGCAGTAACATCATAAGTAATAGTTACTAGAGGATTTGGGGGTTATTGGGGAATTGTATTGAATGGGGAATTGGAAGAGTTATTAATCATATAAGATATATTAATTTCTATGAAATTTACTCCCTTTTGGACGAAAACGCTTCGCTTGTGTCTACTTATGTCTTCCTTCAGAGTAAATCATAAAATTATGTTTTTCTTCCTTATAAATAATTCATGTTAATGATATCAGTGGAAAATATTGATGTATTACAATGTACAGTTCTGTGTCCCTTTACCGTCAATGGAAGTTTCTTTATTCCATTATTGTATCCCACCATTATTTTTGGGGTGCAAATTGATAAGACTTTTGATGCTCACAGATTTAAAGAAACTTATCGATAAATGAGAGAAAAAGAAAAAAAAATTGTAACATGAAAGTTTTTTTTTTTATTTGTAAATAAGGAACATGAAAATAAAAATCAAATCTACTTCAATACAACGTCTTTTAGAGTTTTCCACCTGTGCACATCAACAAATAAGCGTAAAATAAAAAATTTCCAGGCCTAAGCATCATGCAATAAGAGAATAAAACATCGACCTGAAGCGAGTATTAAGCAAGACTACGCAGGACAACAGGTTCCACATAAACTGAATCACAATGAACACGAAAATCCTGTGTTTGTTGAGTCCTCTATCAGTCAGCCATTATTCAACTGACTAATTAGGACGTTTGCAATTGTAATGATCTTGCAACGAAACGCGAAGTTTGTTCAAGAGCCAAGAGCGATCTCCTGCTTTCAGCTGCAAAGCAGCACGAAGCTTCGGTCCTCAGAACACTTTCAGGTAGGTTTCCCTCTTCACATTCAGAGGGATGCCATAGTTTAGCGTTCTAATTTATGAGTACTCTATATCACGCAGGTAAATAATATGAGCTATCTTAGTCCAGAAAACCTTAATTTCAAAGAATATTTAACA
>NC_090731.1:72597588-72602588 GCF_036898095.1 Palaemon carinicauda | reverse complement strand
TCCTATATGTAATTCCAGGCGACTGGATTTCCAAATTTTGCTTCCATTGCATATTCCGTTCTCATCATCTCCACCTTTCTTCTATTTATCTTTAGTCCAACCTCATGTGATATTTCATGCATACTGTTAAGCAAGTTCGGCAAGCCCTGTGGTGTTCTGCTAATAGGGACAGCGTCATCAGCATAATCTAGGTCAGCTAATTTTCTGTTACCAATCCAGTGCAATTCTTCACCATCATCCCTAACTGTTCTATGCATTAAAAAATCCATGAAGATAAACAGCATATGTAACAACACATTCCCTTGGAGTACTCCACTGTTCACTGGAAATTAGTTCGATAGGACTCCACTAACATTAACTTTGCATTTGCTATGCTCATGAACAGACTTAATTAAATGTACATATTTGAGAGGAACACCATAATAACGCAGGACTCTCCCAAAAATTAGCCGGTGCACACTATCGTAAACTTTTTTTATAGTCCACAAATGCCATCAAAAACGGATATCTATATTCTACAGATTGCTGTATCCTATGACTTGAAATAGAAATTTGGTTAGTACACCTACTTTTTCTAGATTCTGCTAGTTCATCTCTCAGCTTTCCATCAATTTACCTATCTAGTCACTTTAGAACAAGCATACTTTATATTTTCATCAAAATTGACATAAGCAGAATGCCTCTGTAATTATTGCAATCAGTCAGATCTCCTTTTTTTTTCCTTTTTTAACAACACTGCTAGCTCCGATTCATCAGGCTACAAAATAATCTTGTATGTAATCTGGGAGTCACTTTATTTTCGTCAAATATCAGATCGGTTATTATTTCATCGTATCCAGGGGCTTTCCATCTCTTGAGTTTTTTAATAATAGCTTCGACTTCAAACGTACTGACTTTATTCATGGACACATCCAGGTCTTCGTCAGCTTTAGGTATATCAATCGAGATTTCATTAATAATTCTATGAGAAATTCTTACACCCTAGCCACTCCCTGAATTCATAGCTTTGTCAGCCTCATCTGCTTTCCTATCAAAATATTCTCTCTAGTCATTCCAGGCTTTTCTTTTGACCTCACTTTTAATACTGGAATGCTTAGCATGCTCTACCTAGTAATTCTCCTTACTTCCTCGAAAACTTTCAACATTTAATTTCTGTCTTTGTCTCCTTTTTATAGTACCCCAAGTATCATTTAATATCCATGGTTTTCTCCTTGTAACTGCATGTCCCAAAACTTCACTACCAACTGACTGATATATATTTTTAATATCACACCATTCTTTATTGTCTGCTCTTCGCCTCTTAAAGTCTCCAAGACTACAAATCGATTCCTATATTCAATTGCAAATGTTTCTCTGTGCTCTTCTTCTAGAAGCTTAGTTGTATCAAACCTAGATATTCTATCTACACTTCTGTTCGGTGACTTCAGTTTTAATTTAAATGTGGCAATGAGGAGCTGGTGATCACTACCAATATCTACACCTCTATAGCTTCTTACAATTCTCAGAGTCCTTCTTTTCTCGTTATCAATGATTATGTGATCTATCTGATTTGGGTAATTGCCACATGGTGAGGAGCACGTATATCTCTGGACGTTCTTGTGCTGCAAATGAGTACCTCCAATAACAAGATTGTTTGTTGAACATAAACTTTGAAATGTGATCACATTTTCATTTGCAACTTCGCCAAGACCCTCAACACCCATCACATTCTCTCTCCCTTGATTATTCATTCCAGCTTTAGCATTTAAGTCACCACTCACAATTTTCATATATTTCTCTGGGATAATTTCTATTTATACTATTCAGTTCTTCATAGTATCTATCTTTCCTTTCTTCATGGGAAACATTTGTTGGTGCATAGCAAACTATAATACTTATATTGCGCTGCTTTGGTTTAATCTTTGCAAGTATTAATATACTATTTACAGCTCTCCATTTCGTTAATGACTTTTATGCTCTTGGTGTCATCATCATTCCTACCCCTTCTCTCCCAACTCCATTTGTTCTTCCTGAGTAGATATATGTATTGCCTTGGTCTAAGAGTTCTTTACCAATCCCCTTGCAACGTGTTTCACTTAGGGCCATGATACCCAAAACTACATTTCATAAATTCATTCTCTACTTGCTGTAACCTCCCAATCTGATTCATGGTTCTAAAATTCTTTGGTATTTATAAACCTGGAGGTTCTTTGCACCCCGCTATGTCTGGGACTGGGGGATTTTCTTTGGTTAAATTCATCAAAGGATAGCCAGTTCCTTGTGATGCACAGTGCCAATCTAACTAAGGCAAGTGACCTCTGCTGGTTCATACTAATTCCAGTGAGATCAACCGCCAAGCATCTGGAGTAGAGAAGCATCCAGGGCACCTAGCGATTACAAACCTTATTCATATCACAAATGTAATTAAAGGTCCTTTATTTATGGAACACAGGCCTCAAAGATAAAATGGTTAATGCCATCTTTAAAAGAACTGAAGCAGTTTTTTTAGCATTCACTTGAAGAAAATAGACAAGTCTTAAATTCAAGCATTTATTTTATTTGGTATATGGCTATGATATATATTGAATTGTTCACATTCATTTCAGGTTTTGTATTTTACATATATTTTCATTAGTAATAAGTTTCATTATTATTTTCTTTGAACAGAAAACCTTTTATTTTTTTTTTATAAATTAATATTGTTTTTTTTTAATAAATTAATATTTTTTTCTATGGAAGTACCTATATTTTATGATAAATTATCAAGAATATATATAGATATATATAAGAATAATATAAAAGATATGAAAATTTACAAAATCTATTACTTAATAACTTAACATTGGGAATTAGTGGTTTTCTTAATTAAGTGTCCAAAATTGCCTCACCATTTTTCAAGGTGAGGCAAAATTGGACACTAGATATTCCAGATTTTTTCAATATTATTTTATTTTAAACCTTCGTTTAGTATCATCTACTAATTGTTTTTTTTAGAAATAATAATTTCTTGTATTATTTCTGAGAAGCCCGAAAATGAAGGTGAGGCAATTATTGGACACCCATATTTAAAAATTTTTTTAGTGGTACTTAATACTTTTTCAAAACCAAACATACCAATATTTTTGAAGTAGTAGGTTGGGCCATTTCTAACAGCCTTATAGTTTTCGAAAATTTTAAATAGTTTCAGAGATATTGCATCTGTCTAATTTTTGCCTTACTTGTCGAAAATTGCCTCTGTCCAAAATTGCCTTACCCTACTATAATTCATTTATAAATAAATTTAATCATCTATTTACATTTACCAACTTTTTCCATTGGTAGTAGGTTGGTACGGCACCAACCACCCGTTGATATACTACCGCTATAGAGTTATTGGCTGATTTAACTGACCAGACAGTACTACAGTGGATCCATATCTCAGGTTACGGTTCAATTTTTTCTTTCCCTACACATACACCAAATGGTCTACCCTATTCTTTCCTCGTTCTCCTCTGTCAACATGCACTTAATAACACAGATTACCCAAAAATTCTTCTTCACTCAAGAGGATAACTACTACACTAAATTAGTTCAGTGGCTACTTTCCTTTTGGTAAGACCAGAAGAGACTCTTTACTTATGGTAAGCATTTCTTCTAGGAGGACACTCCAAAATCAAACCAATATTCTCTAGTCCTGGATAAAGCCATATCCTCTATGCTTATGGTCTTCCGCTGTCTTTGGGAGGAGTTTTCTTGCTTGAGGGTACACTCGAGCACACTTTTCTATCTTATTTCTCTTCCTCTTGTTTTTTTAAGTGTTTATCGTCTATATATAAAAGATCTGTTGTAATTTGTTACTTTTTTTAAGATATTTCATTTTGCTCATTACTTCTCTTGTAGTTTATTCACTTATTTCCTCTCCTCACTGAGCTATATTTCCATGTTGGAGACCTTGGGCTTATAGCATCCGGCTTTTCCAACTAGAATTGTAGCTCAATAAGTAATAATAATAATAATAATAATAATAATAATAATAATAATAATAATAATAATAATAATGATAATAATGATAATAATAATTCTTGTTTCAATTGTACATATTCTGTAAGTCGGCCAGTAACCGTCCCTCACCGTTACTTCATTTGCATACATGATTCTTGGCTTTCAAACCTTACAATTCTTATCATTTATTCTCAAATGTCAAAAGGATTGCCTCTTCTATTCATCTTCTTTCCATCGTAACATTCATCCACGCACATTGCTGAACTTTACTTCCGTCGATTTCATCTCACAAACATTCAAAAATGTCTGTGAACTTTCTCAATCTCAAATGTATCTTCAAAAAGAGTGATTGAGGAGTGATAGATTGACCATTATGAAGATAAAACTTTAGGAAATTAAAATGGGGGGGGGGGGGTTTGTGGGGGGGGGTGTTAGTAGCGTAAGAACTAATTAAATCAATAAAATTACGTAACTGTTGATAATGAGAAATATCTTGCAAAAATTCTAACTAAATTTTAGAAAAGGAAAAGAAATCAAGCACGTGATCCCTCTCCAATTACATTTTCCATGGAAGGATTCGTTTGATGTTTTAACACAAAGTAAATACTTCCAAGAATCTAACTTAAATATAGTTATCAAAATGTACGTGTGAAATAGTGTGTTTACCCTCATTTCTGGGCAAGTGTGTGTTCTTTCACATCCTCTGCTAGTCGCATGGGATGAGATAGATAAGTCTTCATCATAAATTATTATGGTTAAGACAAGAAACTCTGTAGTGAAGTCACGTCCTTTGTAATAATAGTAATTTTATCAGTAGAGTCAACCTGTTATAATATCCCAGTCGCACATATCCTTGCGTATAGTTAATATATATATATATATATATATACACGTATATATATATATATATATACATACACGTATATATATATATATATATACATACACGTATATATATATATATATATACATACACGTATATATATATATATATATACATACACGTATATATATATATATATATAATAACCCACAATGTA
>NC_090731.1:72582588-72592588 GCF_036898095.1 Palaemon carinicauda | reverse complement strand
ATTTCCTCCTTCCGCGGTCTGGCAGACAGTCCTGTACTAGTAGATCTTTGTATGAAGAAATGATTTCTTCCTTACTTAAGATCTCTGGTACGAGATTCTGTTCTCTAGTGAGATTGTGTCCTATGGCCGCTTTCTTACTTAATTAACCTAACCTGGGGAAATGATTTCTCCTACATGAGATTACTTTATGAGATCAGAATCCTTCAAGTTAGGTAATGCTCTAGGGTTTTACCTTACTTATGGGACTTTTACCCCTTCCCCACTATCTCTTTTGTGTTGGATGAACCATCACTCTTCTGGCCATTGTTCTACTTTTGACCCTACGAGTAATCTATAGAATTGGCCTGAGGTTCCCTGTCTGCTGTCGGCTGGGCCGGCTGCTGGCAGGTACCCTCATTTCATAGAGTGTGCTCTCCAGTCCTCCCTTGGACTGCCTTCCATACCCCATATGAATGGGATATGGTTGAGTGGAAGCCCGAATATAATTCCCCCTTCCACTTGCACCCTCTTCCAGGATGTAGGCCGGCAAGGCTGAGCCTTTGCCACCCCCCATCCTCTCTTTCTCTCTGCCTATCTATATACTGGGCCGGCCGCCGGCAGCTAGTAGCTGTCGTCGGCCATGTTGGGTGTCTGTCAGCCGGCAGTTACTCTGCCGCCACTTGGCGTGGGTGTCGCTGATCGACAACCCAACGACAATGAACATACTATGACCGGCTGCCAGCAACTGAGTTGTCGGCCGGCAGCCGGCCACCCAAAATTTATATAGTTGCCGCCGGTTGCCGCCGGGGCCTACTTGATAGAGGGATCCTTCGGCTGCCGGCGGGCAGAGCGGCAACTGCCAACCTGCCGCCCACTACTTTGAAGACAGTATCTGTTTCAAATAGCCCAGAATAGGCCCGGCATATGTCGGCTAGGCCGGCATATGCCGGCAGGCCCGGCATATGCCGGCAGGCCCGGCATATGCCGGCAAGTCCATCATATGTCGGAAGGCCTGGCATGTGCCGGCAGGCCAGGCATATGCTGGCGGGCCCGGCAGATGCCGGCAAGCCCGGCAATACTGGCGACATGCCGCGGCCAGTCATTGCTGTAGCCCAAAAGTTTTCCAACCTACAAGTGGTTCATGGGCAGCCAATTGTGAGACCATCACTTTTAGGGAGTGATTCTCCCTACCAATTAATGGTTATTACCCATTAATTTAATCCCCTATATTGAACATGGAAGATTGTGTTAAGAAGACACCTTATATCCAAGGATATTATCTTCCCCTTGAATTCATTATGAATCTATAGTTCAATATTGGAGGAGGTCATAGCAATGGGCTGGACAGGAAACACATGTAGGTGTCTTTCCTACTTTCTAGCTTACTCTATCCAAGCTAATAGTAATTAAATATTAATTAAATATTGATTAAAATATGTATGCTGAAATCTGAGAATTTCACCAAATACTTATAGCTTTTCTTTCTTTACAAGAGGAGCATCCCGTGTGCAGGAACAACTTTTGCAGGGTCCGTAGTAACAGCTTCTACGGACATGGCATGTGCAGTGCTAATGCTCGCTGCGCAGTCAACAAAGGGGCTCTAATGTACTGGGCCCCACAGGTATGTACCGTTTGTGACAAACTGATTAAAGAGGCTTTTGATGATCAAAAGTCTACTGAGTCTAGGGATGCAGCAATGGACACGCTGCAAAAATGGGTCAGGGGTTTTCAGAAGAACACCTCTGGCCCATACCTTCCTAATGAGAGGATGAGGGATTGTCTCTTCCCTAATGCATCTGCGGATGCAACTGTTCCCCAGGGTCAACCTGAGATCCCCTTAGTTCAGATTCCGGTAGAACCTGACGTTTCGGATGCCTTACAGAGCATCCAATTAGAGGACAACATGTCTGTTGTCTTGGAGGAGACTGAGAACAATCTCCTAGTGGATGAACTGGAGCAGGAGGATGAGATACCTCCTGAGACTGAAGTCGAGATAACCGAAACGATTTCGGTATCGTCTGCAGCAGTGACTGAACCGACGCCTTCGACTTCTTCCACCGCACCCCAGTTGGATTCCATTACAAGTACGCTACAATTTGCTACTGTCCATGGTGCAGGACATTCAAAAGAAATCATCCGAGAAAGAAGCATCTTTCCGGACGGAGATTCATCAGCTAGTTGCGTCACGTTTAGCCCGAAGAAGTTAAACGTTAAGGACCTCCCCGCCTTCTCTGACATTAACCTATGGAGGTACGCAGAGCATATACAAATGTCGGGGGGATGATCTTCCTCTCAGAGAAACTGGGAACAGTTCCAGTAGAGAAAATCGAATTTTGGCCTAGTAAAGGGGCCTATCCGGATTGCTATGTCCGTCTGAGGACGGAACCAGCATCCAAGGAGGAAACAGAACTAAAGGAGAGGATTGTCCTTGAACTATCTAAGGCACAGGCCTTATATACAACCACCTTGAAAGAGAGGACCTTTACTAGTTCCAAGGTGCCGGCTCTCAGCAAAAAGCACCCATCCTTTATTGCTGACCCCAAACGTGCCTTCCCCTTTATGGACAAAGGGTTTAAGGCAGCCTTAAAGGCAGTTGAGGCACGGAAACCTTGCCCTATACTTGAAGAGTGTAGACCATTTTCCCTCGCCTTCCCTTCAGATGATAAGGATTGGAAGGATGTCCATAACACCTTCACAGTTGGGAAGCTAGAGGCAGATATCGCTGATAGGCAGTTCAACGAAGATCTCCCAAACCTGTCAGAGTTTCTGCTGCGCAGGGAACAGGAGACTAAGGAACGTCTCGCTGCTTCCATGTCTCTGCAGACTGGCTCAGAGACTATGGCAAGCATCCCAGACACCCTCAGATATGGACATGGTCTTTGCCAAATCTCATTTGGCAACAGTCACCAAGGATTTGTACAATTTTATTAAAGCCAGAAGGGCTTGTAGGGAGTTTGTGTTCGCTTCTGCTACAGTGAAGCACGAACCAAGGAAGCTGATAGCTTCCAATATCTGGGGAAAAGACCTCTTCCCAAGTGAAGTGGTCAAAGAGGTCGTAGATAAAGCCGCTTCGGAGAATAGGAATCTCCTCTCCAAATAGGGCTTGTCCTCTAAAAGGAAATCTTCCGCTGATGAGGGTCCCCAGTCGAAGAACAAGTCAAAACGACCAAGAGTACCCTCTCAGCCAAAGCAACAACAACAGCTTACCATGGCCACGATGCCCATGTGGTGGCACAACCAACCACCACCTTTCAATTGGTGTCCCAAACGCTGGCGACCCAGTCGCAATCAACTACCTTTAAGCCGAAGTCTCGAGCTTCCTTTCGAGGATCCTCTAGACGGGACAACAAAGGTGGACGTGGCCAAGAAGGCAAGTCCTCCAACCAGCACTCCAAGTGAGATGCTGTCGGTAGGAGGGAGACTTCTCCACTTCCGGGATCGTTGGACCTTCGTTCCCTGGGCCCAAAGCCTAATCAAGAAAGGACTAGGGTGGAGTTGGAGATCAACTCCACCAAACTTCCCTCAATTCTTCCAACACTCAACCCCCGTACTGGAAGAATATGGTCAGGAACTCTTGAACAAAAGAGTTATAGGGAAGGCAAAGTCCATCAGATTTCAAGGAAGGCTATTTTGTGTACCGTAGAAGGATTCGGAAAAGCTCAGAGTCATTCTGGACTCATCACCACTCAACAAGTTCATAGCAAACCACAAGTTCAGAATGTTGATGCTTCAGCACATAAGGATCCTTATGCCCAAACCGGCATTCACAGTCTCTATAGACATGACGGATGCATGCTGGCATGTTCCAATCAACTGTCAAGTTTCCCCCTACCTAGAGTTCAAACTACAGAAAAGAAATTACGTTTTTAGAGCCATGCCCTTCGGCCTAAACATAGTCCCATGGGTATTCACAAAGCTTGCGAATGCAGTTATTCATAAACTACGCCTGGAAGGAATCCAGGTGGTAGCCTACCTGGACGATTGGCTGGTGTGGGCAGCATCCGAGGAAGAATGCATGCAAGCCTCCAAGGAAGTGATCCAGTTCCTGGAACACTAAGGATTCAAGATCAACTTGAAAAAGTCTCGGCTTTCTCCTGCTCAAAAGTTCCAGTGGCTGAGTGTCCACTGGGACCTAGAGTCACACTGCCTTTCCATTCCATCAAAGAAGAGGATTGAGATAGCAGGATCTGTCAAAAGACTCCTTCAATCCGACAGGATATCAAAAAGGCAACAGGAGAGAGTGTTGGGGTCCTTCCAGTTTGCCTCAGTGACAGATCCAGTATTGAGAGCAAAATTAAAAGATACATCAGGAGTTTGGAGAAAATACGCATCAAACGCTCGAAGAGATCTACAAAGACCGATACCAAATCGTCTGCGATCACTACTCAAGCCATGGTCGGAGGCCAAGAACCTAAGAATCAAGGTACCCTTGAAACCACCTCCCCCAGCAGTCACCGTTCATACGGATGCCTCGAAGGAGGGGTTGGGAGGTCATTCTCATCATCGGAAAGTCCAAGGAACCTGGTCTCCCTTCTTCAAGTCCTTCCACATCAATTTTCTGGAAGCCATGGCAGTTTTTCTATCTCTGAAAAAGCTGAAGCTTCGCTGCTTAATCCACATCCGTTTGGTTCTAGACAGCGAAGTAGTAATGAGATGCCTAAATCGACAAGGCTCGAGATCGCCTCACATAAATCAAGTGATATTGGCCATCCTTCGTCTAGCCAAGAAGAAGAGATGGCACTTGTCAGCAGTCCACCTTCAAGGGTTCCACAATGTGACGGCGGACACTCCATCCAGGGTCAACCCGATAGAGTCCGAATGGTCTCTAGACGCAAGATCATTCTCTTTTATATTACGGAAAGTCCCAGGACTGCAGATAGACCTCTTCGCACCGAGCGACAACAAGAAGCTAACCCGGTATGTAGCCCCGTACGAGGATCCTCTAGCGGAAGCGATAGATGCAATGTCCATAAATTGGAACAGATGGTCCAAGATCTACCTGTTCCCTACAACCAACCTTCTGTTGAAAGTCATCGACAAACTGAGATCCTATCGGGGGACAGCAGCAATAGTGGCCCACAAGTGGCCCAACAGCGTTTGGTTCCCTCTGTTAACGGAACTACGTTGCCGGAACCAGTTCTGACTCAGCAAGTGCAGAAATATACTGTCTCCGCTTCATCAGAAAAAACCCAGAACCTTCATCTCATGATTTTCTCGCCCTAGCGGTCAAGAAACGGTTTGGGATTTCTAGAGACAATGTTAACTTCTTAGAAGAATACAAGTCAAAGTCAACAAGAAGACAACATGAGTCTTCCTGGAAGAAATGGGTGGCCTTTGTCAAGGCGAAGAATCCTGAGGAGATTTCTACGGATTTCTGCTTGTCCTTCTTCATCCATCTGCATGAACAAGGTTTAGCAGCTAATACGATTACTACATGTAAATCCGCCCTAGCCAGACCAATACTGTACGCCTTCCAGGTAGACTTCTCTAATGAAATCTTCAACAAGATTCCTAAAGCCTGCGCTAAACTTCAGCCTGCAGCTCCTCCAAAGCCCATTTCATGGTCTTTGGATAAAGTTCTTCACTTAGCTCAACCCTGGATAATGAAGATTGCTCGCTGAAAGACTTGACTCAAAAGGTGATATTCTTATTTGCACTAGCCTCAGGAGCCAGAGTTAGCTAAATAGTGGCCCTCTCGAGGGATGATGGCCACATTCAGTTCACAGACAGCAGAGAACTGAACCTCTTTCCGGACCTGTTGTTTCTCGCCAAGAACGAGCTGCCCGCTAAGAGATGGGGTCCCTGGAAAATCTGCCCTCTGAAGGAAGAAGCATCCCTCTGCCCAGTGGAATGCTTAAAGGTCTATCTTCGTAGAACTTTAGACTTTAAGGGAGGTCAGCTTTTCAGGAGAGAGACTTCTGGTTCAACGTTATCCTTGAAACAGATAAGGGCGAAAATCACCTATTTCATACGCAGAGTGGATCCAGACAGTACACCCGCAGGTCATGATCCGAGAAAAGCTGCCTCGTCTCTGAATCTCTTTCAGACAATGTTGTTTGAAAGCCTGCGTGCTTACAATGGTTGGAAGTCTTCCAGAAATTTCTTCAAGCACTATGTGAAGCAATTACAAGAAATAAAATTTCATGTGGTAGTGGCAGGCAGTGTTATAAAACCTGCCGCTTGATTACTGCGAAGAACAATGCACTAATTGGGACTTTTAGTGAAGGGTGTACATGATAGACTTTTAAGCTATATAATGTTGAGTATTGTGTTTAGGAAGACACTATAGACTGTTCTATCTATACAGGTGACATCAAGCATAAAAAGCTGACACAAGTGCCACGCATTCTTATATGCACAGTGTTCCTAGTAATAACAGCATACATAGTGAAATATTATATTTCCCTTTGAGTGGCTAATGTGTCCTTTTCAGGTGAATCTTATTTATTTTCTGTTATTACTGTTTATGCTTTTACGCAGAATTGTTCAGCGTAAGATGTAATTGATTACAACCATGATTTCTATTTTTGTAATAAACAATAGAAGGAATCTTTGCGTTTCTTTCGCCTCAAATATTCGAAATTATGTATAAATCAGAGCATCCTTGATTCTCTTAATATTTAAGGAAATATTGGGGAACTATGGTTTCTACCATTCCAAGCAAACAGGTAAGAACTGATTGTACTAACTGTTTATCTTCTTGATTTTAGGTTTCCTACATGTATACAAACCCATCTGTCTCTTTATATCCAGACTTCGGAGGATACAATAACCTATACAGGACTATACCTCTAATATACATACTGTTTGCTAAATTGTTCCTTGAACTCACAATCCTCAGGATTTTTCCTAAAGTCTACCTAGACTTTTCCATGTAGGGGGCAGGAAGAACTGACATATTTTATGATCAGTTAATTGATGTATAACGGCAACATCAAGTGTCTCTGGTCCAGAAGACCAAATAGGAAATATTTATCTTGAGATAACGGCACTATTGAAAATCCACAGATACATTAATGCTATGGTAAACTTCCATCAGGACGACATGGCCTGAGCCCAAAAAACGGATTTTGAGCAAAGCGAAAAATCTATTTTTGGTGAGGTAGCCATGTCGTCCTGATGGCCCCACCCTCTGTTTGTCAAAAGGATAATGAATCCCTCCCTATGGTACTGTATCTGCAACACCTACAAAGCTGCGAAGAATGGCTTGGTGGCGCCTCGCAGTGGCGATTTGGCGCACTATTTACAGTACAGTAGGAGTGTCGAGAGCATCACCTCTTTAACGACTCTCCTATATTCTTGCCACTTTTTTCCCTCTCGAAGCAAAAACGCTATTGGGGGTGTAGATAGCTATGAGACGTGTCAAGAATACGTCCTCTGATATACGCGATATCCCTTTTTAAATTTTAAGGAATATTTGCTCCAGGAGTTAGAATTCTGGATACCTTTGGTAAATTCTCTGGGATATATCACTGTAGTCAAATATACCTAGGAAGCTACTAATGAAGGAACTTCCATCAGGACGACATGGCTAACTCACCCAAAAATAGATTTTTCGCTTCGCTCAAAATCCGTTTTACATATATATATATATATATATATATATATATATATATATATATATATATATATATATATATATATATATATATATATATATATATATATATATATATATATATATATATATATATATATAGAAAGAGAGAGAGAGAGAGAGAGAGAGAGAGAGAGGAGAGAGAGAGAGAGAGAGAGAGAGAGAGAGAGAGGGGGGGGGGGTTGCCTGGTGAAAGGATAAACCCCATAAGCTCTAGGTGGTGAAATTTTACCATCGTTCACTTTTCACGAAATCCCACATGGTCTTTTTTTTGGAGGAAAATAACTTTGCTCTTATAAGATTATGTTAATGGTCACGTCTAAAAATGAGAGAAAGAAATTGGTATATATTTCCGGTATATTGACTTATTCCTGCACGACACTATTTATTATCAGTGTTATTAAAAAGGGATGGGCATTCATCGACATTCCTAAGGTGACCAGTATTTAATTCTAAATTATGGGAAAATAAAGACTTCAGGAATTTTTATGTGTGCAAGCATGAAACTTCCACAGAATTGATCTCGAATTAAGTAGCGTGCATTAATTTGTAGTTTGCAGATATAAAGGCTCTAATGGAAGACCCCTTTAATCCTATTTTGATTTATAATTCTTAAAATCTGATGTTAGTTACTTATTTTCTCGGTTGTGTTCTTACAGATAAAAAAAGGCTTCATGAAAAATTAATCAGCCCTGTCAAGTACAGCTATTGAAGTTGTTAAGCTTGAAAAAACTACTAGATGATAGGTGATTACATCGATTAAAAGTAGTACCATCAAAGAATGTTGCGTAATTATTTTATGAATATATTATATATTATCGATTAAAGATCTATTGAATTTCTATTCCAATTATAACACATTATAATGGCAAGATTGAAGCCGTCAATCTAAGTAATTGAAGGTGAAGAGTAACAAACAAAAAAGATAAACTGATTGAGAAAATTCAGTTGTTACGCTATAAATCGTAATTTTATGGCATTTGGATATTCAACATAATTAATTACAAAGCATTTTATCATTATCATTATCATTATTAAAAGGCAAAATTGGAAAGGATCAATTAATAAATACTAAAGGAAAATAGTGAAATGATAGCAACAAAAACTTAAAAACATATATTTATATAATAAGTGGGAGAGTATCAATGGTTTTGAAAATCATCATCAAAGATGAAGATCAAGAAACGATAAGAAAATGATAATGTTTCGATGAACCAATAAGCAATCTAGTCCCTTTTATTAAGCAGCCTCAGCACATCAGCAAGCGTAAGGACAAATTGCCCTAAATGTATGTCAGTGTTCCCTAAAGCAAAGAAACTCTAACCCAAATCAATAAACAGGCCATGTTATGGAGACCATGCCACTATCCAAGGGTAGAAAACATTGGTTTGTTTTCAAAGTGTCCTTCTCCCAAGAGTTGTGGGTGCTTATTTAAAGCATCCCTGTCGGGGGATCGCTGGCCGGGGGTTTTATCCCGATCAAGTTTGATAATTTCTTTAGTGTCTACTACCGTACCATCCTTGTGAGTTAAGGCTTGTGGAATGGCTGAGGGATCAGTAACCATTGCCTGGTCATCACTTTTCCTAGCTTAGGTGGAGAAGGCTGCTTGGGCGCTGATCTATTATATAGTCAGTTTCTGGAGCATTGTCCTGCTAGCTAGGACACTATGATTGTCAATTTCCTCTGCCCTTTATGAGCGGCCTTTAAACCTTTAAAGCCTTGAAAGTGTTGGTTCCTATGTCTACGAAGTCTCCTACATCTTGGGTTCCCAGCCTGGGGTCCATTGCCTTTAAGGGGGCCATGGCAAGAATTAAGGGGGCCCATCGCAAACTGGCCAAGTAGATTTTTTATTATCAATAATGGGATAAGAAGCATCTCAGACAGGACAAATAGGGCCACAGCGAGGCTTAGATCAAATTCAGGCCTTTAGACGTGTGTTAAAGATGTATCTCCAGATGCACTATAAGTGGGAGGGGGGGGGGTGATTTTTATGGTTCATAGTTCGTACTAGTGTCGAAGATCCTTCCTGCTGAACTTGGCAAGATCCTGAAGGCAGTGGTAAAATATGTCAACTTTGTAAAAGCTAGTGATGTGAACTCACGTCTTTTTAAGAAACTTAGTAGAGACTTGGATTCGGACCATGAAACTCTCCTCTATTATTCCAAAGTATGCTAGCTTTACAGAGGTGAAGTTGTTATTCGAGTGCTTAAACTTATTAGGAATTTCAATTGTTCCTGGATATGTAAGGAAAAGATAAACGGTTATGTCTTTTCAATGATATTTTATTTGAGTCACGTCTTACATGTTCATCAGATTTATTTGAGCAGCTAAATAAATTGAATCTTAACCTATGGGGGAAAAGTATAAAACTGTCTTTCGCCTGATGGACTGTCTTCGTCGATTTATTCAAAACTCCAGAATTGC
>NC_090731.1:72575088-72577588 GCF_036898095.1 Palaemon carinicauda | reverse complement strand
TATTGCAGAAATTGAACATTTTTCCTAAAGGTCCAAAGATCATCTTTAGACTTCAGAAACCTTAGTGCATAAAAACTTCTGTTTTGAAGTTCAAATTTAAATCAAGGAGGAAAAGAAAATGTACAAGAAACAGAATTCCTCACGACAAAACACCGATATTCTTTTTTATAAACTTTATTACTAAACTGTTATCTGTTGAATGATTTATACGTCATGACTACAGTGGCAGTTATAAAATCTGCAAATATACTTCTAAATTTGTTATAGCGAAAGGAATTTAAAATTATACCATTCTATGGAAAATAGATGATGATAATGATGATGATGATGGCACTTTGGATCTTTGGATGCCTGTGTCGATAAAATTATGAATGCGTAAACATTACCACAGGCTTTAATCAATTAAGGAAAGAGCAAGAACCTAATTTGGATCTGCATCGCTTTATGCAAGTTGACACATATTGACATTAAGGAGAAGAGACGGATAGTGGGAGATGCAGTGTTGTGGATTGGCAGTTGGCGACATTGACTGTAGTGGTTTAAAGGTTTTAAAGGACAATCATGAATGGCAAGGGACAGTGACAATGACCTAGCTGCTAGAACAATGCCCTATACATTAACCATATATTCATATGATCACCCAAGCTACGACTAGGAAGGAGCAGGAAATGGCTGCTGATGACTCAACAGGTAGACTTATAGGCTTCCCCAGACACCATTCTTAGCTAACAAGGAGGGTGAGGTGTGGTTGCATATACTAAAGAAACTAACGAGTTTTAGCAGGACTCGGTCACCCGTCCAGCAGAATGTAAGGCAGGGACGTTTCAATTGAACAGTTTTGATTAAATGAAACTTAAGAGGATGCCATCCTACTCTGGATAAAAATTAGTAGGGAATGAAAAAAAAAAAAAAAACTGCGCTTAAAGGATTCCTTCCCGAAGTATTGTAACTATATTTCAAACTAAAATAACTGCAAGTAAAATATGAATATTTGTCAAATTATAAAATCTAGTTGAATAGATCAGAATTCATTATTTCATTCATGGTTTATCATGACATTCTAAGATTTCCCATTTCAAGAATATATCGGAATGTAATATCTCAGAAATAATTTAATTATTGTATTATTATATATATATACATATATATATATATATATATATATTTATATATATGCATATATATATATATATATATTATATGTATATATATATATATGTATATGTATATATATATATATATATATATGCATATATATATATGTATATATATATGTATATATATATATATATATATGTATATATATATGCATATATATATATATATATATATGAAAAAGAGAGATAGATCTGTTATAACAACAGAAGATGAAAAAATGAAGAAAGGCTAGGTTGCATGGGACATGCAGTGGGAGATGCAGTGTTGTGGATTGGCAGTTGACGACATTGATTGTAGTGGTTTAAAGGGTTCAAAGGACGATCATGAATGGCAAGGGACAGTGACAATGCCCTAGCTGCCAGAACAATGCCCTATACACTAACCCCTATATTCATATAATCACCCAAGCTACGACCAGGGAGGGCCAGGAAATGGCTGCTGATGACTCAACAGGTAGACATATAGGCTTCCCCAGACACCATCCTTAGCTAACAAGGATGGTGAAGTGAGGTTGCAGATACTAAAGGAACTATCGAGTTTTAGCAGGACACGATCTCCTGTCCAGCAGAATGTAAAGCTGGGACGTTCCAATTGAACAGTTTTGATTCAGTGAAACATAAGAGGATGCCATCCTACTCTGGATATTGATTAGTAAGGAATGAAAAAAACCAAAAACAAAAAAAACCTGCGCTTAAAGGATTCCTTCTCAAAGTATTGTAACTATATTTCAAACTAAAAATAACTGCAATTAAAATATAAACATTTGTCAAATTATAAAATGTAGTTGAATAGATCAGAACTCTTTATTTCCTTCATGGTTTATCATGACCCTCCAAGATTCCCATTTCAAGAATAAATCGGAATGTAATATCTCAGGAATAATTTAATTATTTTATGATATATATATATACTATATATATAAATATATATATATATATATATATATAGTATATATAATATATATATACACATATATATATATATATATATATACACACACACATATATATATATATATATACACATATATATATATATATGTATATATATATATATATATACATATATATATATATATATATACATATATATATATATATATATAAATATATACGTGTATATATATATATATATATTTATATATATATATATAAATATATATATATATATATATACATATATATATATATATATATATCTATATATATATGTGTGTGCATATATATATATATATATATACATATATATATATATATATGTATTATAGCCACGAAAGGAAAAATGAAAAAGACTTGATTGGAATTAGTACTTTCATCCACTCAGGACATTATCAAATTCAGCA
>NC_090731.1:72560819-72565819 GCF_036898095.1 Palaemon carinicauda | reverse complement strand
AGAACTTCAGACTTCAGGGGTGGTCAACTATTCAGGGGAGAAACATCAGGCTCAAATTTATCTCTGAATCAACTCAGAGCAAAAATCACATATTTTATTCGCAGAGCGGATCCTGACAGTACACCAACAGGTCACGATCCGAGGAAAGTTGCCTCATCCTTAAATTTCTTTAATTGTATGGATTTTGAACATCTCCGTTCATACACTGGCTGGAAGTCTTCCAGAGTGTTCTTTCGCCACTATGCGAAGCAAGTAGAGGAACTAAAGAGATCTGTGGTAGCAGTGGGTCGCGTCGTTAGTCCTACTGTTTAACTCTGCGAGGAACAGTGGTTTTAATTGGGACGATTAATTCCAGGGTGAGTGTGTAGTTACATACTGTACTACAAACTAAATGAGGGCACTGAGTTGCCCATATAGACTGTTCCATTTCCAAAGGTGAACCTAGCATAAGTGCAGACATGTGTGCCGAGCGTTTCTACGCTAATGTGATTGATTTGTAATACAGACTTTTATCACTTTGATACCTCGGTATCTTAAAAAGTGGCATTTAATGTTTTTCTTTCAGATAAACAAGTTCTGTTTACTATCATACTTATGCTTAATATTTTGGGTTATCCTCTTCTTATATATATATATATATATATATATATATATATAATTGTTGTTAACCTGGCTATTTATTGTCTGTCAATAAACTGGTTCTTGAGAACCTTGCGTCTCTTTCACCTGTGTCAATTTATTGGTATAATTGAGCATTCATTCTATGTACTTTATCTGGGATAATTCTAATAGAATTATTCCTTTATGCAAGCTATGTTGCATTGGTTTTCCTCCTATGCGGATATAAAACCTTTGTCCAATACAAGTATTGTGCGGAGAACAGGTCGATATTTCATATTGACGCAGTGGTTCTTTACAAACTATGCTTTTCTTAATATTGGGTGAGACCACTATATTAGCTTGCCTGGTATTCATACATAGGTATATGTACTCTTCGAGACTTTTCCAGAGTCTAGTAGGACTCTTCCTGTAGGGGGCAGGAAGCTCTAACATGGTTTATAGTTAGGTGAAAAGATGTATAAACGGTAACATCTTAGGTCTCTAGGTCTAGTCGACCGGGAAAAATTACCTCCGGGGAGTACGGCACGTTCTGAGAATCCACAGATACAGTAATGCTCTGGTATACTTCCATCAGGACGACATGGCTTGAGCCCAAAAAAACGGATTTTGAGCGAAGCGAAAAATCTATTTTTGGGTGAGATGGCCATGTCGTCCTGATGGACCCGCCCTTGCCTTTCTAAGAAAGGGCTGTAGGACCCCTCCCTACATACAGTATCTGTAGCACCTCGTGTACGCTACAAGGAATACAGATGGCGCCAGGATTGGCGCCAGGCACGCTTACGAAATGGGAGATAGGGAGCCTTGGGAGCGGCTCCCCCTTTTTCTTTCCCGAATTCGTTTCTTGCCAATTGCCCCCTGCGATACGAAATCTCTGTTCGGGGTGCAGATTGCCATGTGGCGTGTCAAGAATACGTCCTCTGATATGTCGCGATATCCCTTTCACGAGGGATATTCGCTTCAGGAGTTAGAATTCTGGTACCTTAAGGTAAATTCTCTGGGAATATCGCCGTAGTTGTAATATACCCTAGGAAGCTACCCTATAGGAACTTCCATCAGGACGACATGGCCATATCACCCAAAAATAGATTTTTCGCTTCGCTCAAAATCCGTTATATATATATCACTATATGCATATTTATATATATATTATATATATATATATATATATATATATATATATATATATATATATATATAAATATATATTTAGATATATATATATTTATTTATGTATATATATATATATATATATATATATATATATATATATATATATATATATATATATATGCGTGTTTATACATTATATGTACATATGAAATATATATATACATACATATATATATATATATATATATATATATATATATATATATATATATATATATATATATATATCGCTATATGCGTGTTTATACATTATATGTACATATGAAATATATATATACATATATATATATATATATATATATATATATATATATATATATATATATATATATATATATATATATATATAAATAAATATATATATATATATATATATATACACACACACACGAGTGCGTTATCGATACCTGAAATGACCTATTAACTACTAAGCCTTTACCCCAGAGGAAGGTAAAGCAAAACCTGTCAACCTTCAGGACATTGACATACGTTTAGAAAACTAACTTCTTAGAAACAGATACTATAAATTAACAGAATTACTTATCCGTTCCTGGAAGAAAGCCAACACATTTCCAGCTGAAAGGAACCTCGAAGATAATATACAACAAATCAAATAACAATGTCCGACTTTTGATTAATATTTAATTATAAATCGATTACATCTTCAAAGCAGTGATGTATTAACTATTTCTTCAATCGACGGATAAGATTGAAAAAGAAAATAGGATTTCCAGTGATACGATTACCTTTAACTTAATCCGAATTCACTGGAGTCACACTGCGAACCTTTTTTTTTTTTTTTTTTTTTTTTGAAAGATGTGGAACCAAAGTCTTCCGAAAAGCGAAATTTCATCCTCGGATCATTTTCATTAGTTCTGGCCTCTTGATCAGAAAAGATTTGCTCCCTCCCCCAAAAAATGGAACCTTATATTTTTGAGAGAGAGAGAGAGAGAGAGAGAGAGAGAGAGAGAGAGAGAGAGAGAGAGAGAGAGAGAGAGAGAGAGAGAGAGAGAGAGAGAAAAAAATTAGATACTATGAAAAATATACCGTATCTGTTTTCAAATTTCTGTCTTGTTTAGCGTTCCGGCGATGGTTTGAATCAGCAATTGAGTGAAATTACAAAAGATTGACAGACTAGAAAGGAAAATATAACAAGATCATCTGGGGCTAGAAAGACTGAAAATTTACTCCCTACCTGCTAAGCAATGAAATAAATTAATCAACACAAATTATTTTGAAAAACATCAGTGTCAATAACATTCCTTTTCGTTTTTCATGTTGAAAGTACTATGGGATTCACCTAGAATCTAAATGATGGTCAATCATAGAAATCCATAACTTATTCTTATCAAGATAAACTAGGCCACCTGTGATTCTAGTAACAACATTACCTTTTTCATGGTCATGGTGGATGGATTAAGAGTGGCCTCCCTAATAGGGGACCACGGTCTATTGCCAAATTACTAGCAGCCCGTCATTGGGATAATGATTTGAAAGAGGTAAGGTTATACATAAAGGATGATGATGGGATGGAAGGAATGGAATGAGAGCATCATGACAACCGTGGCTGGAGTCCGAGGCTCAGTCGAAGGCGTAGCAAAGCAGACGAGTCTCCCAAACCCGGTTCCTCTTCGGTCCTTAAGAAATTTTATCTTTTCTTATCGTAACTCATGGTTATGGCTGGTATTAACTAGTTTAATTACGCTGATATCTGGCATAAAGCTATTCTTTGAAAGCAGAAACTCCCCCTTTTATCAACTATAATTACACTAGTATCTGGGAAAAAGCCACTCTTTACAGGTAGAGATGTAGCTGGAACTATTAACATCTAAAAAGGTACATAATTACAATCCAGGTGTGTTTATGACTATCTGATAAATACCTGAGATATATTGTATTTGCAGGATCTTAGCCATTTAAAACAGAATCAAATGCTTGAAATACTCATTATTCGATTTCGTTTCTGATATAAAGATAAAATGACATCATTCCTGGAATAAACAAAGATATCCTTAAAATCATTTTGTGTTTATCGTAAGTCCATTTTCATGTCACCCAGGCACGGTCGTGTTTTGGTGACCAAAATATCGCTGTCTAAAGAATAGATAAGGTTTCACCCAAGGCCAATACAAAGTATATTTGTCATGTGTAGATTAGATGACGTGGGCTTCAGTGGAGTCAGGTTTGCTCCCTGCTTCCGTGCTTGGGTGAGTAAGTATTCGAAAATAGAAAGCGTAGTTAATGGTTTCCCTTTGGACGAGGAATTTCATGTCAGCCATTTCGTTGGTGAGGTAAAAAAAATGCAGAAGTATTTTTTCCATTTCCTAAAAGAAATACAGTGAAAGAAAGACTTGAATTACGAGTTATTTTCGCAGAAATCTAACATAAAGCCACTTCTTGCGAGTGGGAAAGTTGCAGGAAATGTTTAATTCTAAAAAGGTACGCTTATAGGATCCAAGATTGCAAGAGCCCGTGTCTGGCTAGAATGGCCACGCAGTCTACAACAACAGCAACAAAAAGGGATATAATTTCAATGAAAGAGCGTTTTTTGCACACCTGGTAAACGCTTTGCATGTATATTATTCACAGGAAGAAAACCCTTTGAAATATCTGAATCAAAAGCTAATAATATCACAACATTCTTAAAGATAAAATATCGTCGTACCTAGAATACACAAAAATGTTTTCGACTTTGGCCTTTCGAGAGGAGTTCGTGTATTTGTTACCGGAATATCTCTATGAGCAATATTTGTGTACAAATGTTTTTTATTCGGCATTTTGAGAAAACATTTTGGAAGCAAGTGAGCAGGATTTTTCAAAATATCTTAAAAACATCCATTAGGTGATTCCTGTATGATGGTAATCTCGGCTGGATATCGTAGAATTATTCATTGTATTGTAAATAACAAAACACTTTCGTTGAATCTACTCGCTAAAAGTAAATTATCTGCTAAATTTAGCATTATCAAAAAGTGTAAAAATTCCTGTACGATTATATGCTCCTCTAGTTATCAGATAATTATTTACTGTATTTTAGTATTTTATATAATAAAACTTTTTCGTTAAATTCACCTCCTAAAAACTAATTATCTGCTAAGTTTAGCATTATCAAAAAGTTTCAAAAAATTTATCCATAATTTGTAACAGATTGCATTAGTAGAAATTTCTATAATCAGACAACGGAGAAAGATAAACAGAGCACAAGGCTG
>NC_090731.1:72518319-72555819 GCF_036898095.1 Palaemon carinicauda | reverse complement strand
AGAATTCCAGGTCACATATGACTTACTTCAAAAGTGTGGTGACAGCAAATTTTAACTCGTTCAATATATACCTGAAAAAAAGAACAGATAATTGTGTTCGTGAACACGAAACTGTTCATTTAACTAAACATTTTACGACAGGAATAAAAGTATGTGTATTGCGGGCTATATCAATTGTCATATATTGACCACAGGGTTTGAGGACGAAGGATTTTTTTTACTAATTATATATGCTATAATATAAAACCATACTCTGTTCTTTGCCAGATATATTATTCATTTCTTTTCGTAACTAAAGTTTACTACATACGCACGCACACACAAGCCCACACACACCACACATGCACACACACAACCACATACACACACACACACACACACACATATATATATATATATATATATATATATATATATATATATATATATATATGCGTATGTGTGTGTGTGTAATTATGGACATATATATATATATATATATATATATATATATATATATATATATATATATATATATATATATATGTGTGTGTGTGTGTGTGTGTGTGTGTGTAATTATGCACACACACACACACACACACACACATATATATATATATATATATATATATATATATATATATATATATATATATATATATATATATATATATATATGCGTGTGTGTGTGTGTGTGTGTGTATGTATATAGAGTATAGAGTAGAATGGTTTTATATTCTAAGTAAACAATGCTATACACATTATGACATATAACATATATAGTGGAACCTCTACATCCAAACGTATCTACATCCGAACGTATCTACATCCGAATTTTCCAACATCCGAAGTAAAATTCGAGCAAATTTTTGACTCTACACCCGAATTTTATTTCGACACACGAAGTAAGCAATTTTCGTCGTACCGGTTGTATCCGAATTTTTCGACACGCGAAGTACAATTCGAACACGTTCCGACTCTACACCCGAATGTTTTTTTCGACACCCGAAGTAAACAATACTCGTACGCGTAGTCGGTGCTCATAGCGCCTGAAGTGTTTTTTATTTCCGCCGATAGAAGGCAGCACATCGACCTCGGAGGGACGCTCAATTAGCGGGGCTTGGGTCAGTCCTCTCGTCGGTTGTGCTCTGTGTGTTCTGCTATTAACTCTGTTTTAATCGTGATTTTTTACGTGCATCCTTTAACGGTAATTTACGTAAAGTATGGGTCCTAAAAGGCTTAGTTTTGCCAGTGGTAGTGGTAGTGGTGAGAAAAGGAAGAAGGAAATGCTTTCTTTAGAAATTAAGCAGGAAATTATTGAAAAACATGAGTGAACTTGCTAAACAGCATGGCCGTAATATGTCGACGATCTCGACAATCCTTAAGCAGAAGGAAGCTATTAAAGCAGTGAAACCTTCTAAGGGGATCACCATAATTTCCAAACGCCGTACCCCTATCATAGAAGAGATGGAACGACTTCTACTAGTGTGGATTAAGGACAGAGAGATCGTTGGCGACAACCGAGCCTTCCTCAGATGATTTCAAGGCATCTCGTGGCTGGTTCGAGAAATTTAAGAAACGGTCCGGGATTCATTCAGTTGTTCGCCACGGAGAGGCTGCTAGTGCGGACACAAAGGCTGCAGCTGACTTTGTCAGGAACTTCGAAAAGATCGTGCAGGAAGAAGGCTACGTAGAGCAGCAGGTGTTTAATTGGGATGAAACCGGGCTGTTTTGGAAGAAGATGCCGAGTCGAACCTACATCACTGCCGAAGAGAAGAAATTGCCTAGGCATACGCCAATGAAGGATCGGTTGACTCTTGCCCTATGTGCCAACGCTAGCGGGGACTTTAAAGTCAAGCCCGTACTGGTTTACCCTTCAGAGAACCCTAGGGCCTTTAAAACACACAACGTCGATACGGATCAGCTTCATGTTTTCTGGCGATCCAACTCGAAGGCCTGGGTCACTAGGCAATTCTTTGTGCAATGTGTTAACCAAGTTTTCGGCCCTTCTGTGAAGAAGTATCTTCATGAACAGAAATTGCCTTTAAAGTGTCTGCTATGCCTTGACAATGCACCCGCTCACCCCCCCGGACTTGAAGATGATATTTTCGATGAATTCAAGTTCAAAAAGGGGCTGTATCTTCCACCGAATACCACCTCTATCCTCCAGCCCATGGACCAGCAAGTCATCTCTAATTTTAAGAAGCTGTACACCAAGCACTTATTTAAGCAGTGCTTTAATGTCACGAAAAGCACCAACTTAACTTTGCCTGAATTTTGGAGGGGCCACTTCAACATCGTGCACTGCTTGAAGATCATAGATCAGGCTTGGGTGGGATTAACTCGACGGACCCTCAATTCTGCCTGGAAGAAGCTGTGGCCTGATGCAGTTTCTCTCCGAGATTTCGAGGGTTTTGACCCCGAACCTGATCCCGTGGTCGGTGCAGCGGAAGCCGTAGAGGAAATCGTCTCCCTTGGCAAGTCCATGGGTCTGGAGGTCGACGCAGATGACGTTACGGAACTCGTCGCCGAACATCACGACGAACTTACCACGGATGAGCTCAAGGAACTCCATGCTATGTCGGAGAACATGAGTGATGACGAGGAAGGGAGCGAGGAGGTAGAACATGTGTTAGGTTCGGCGCATATAAAAGAGGTGTTAGGAAAATATCAAGACGTGGTCGACTTCATCGACAAATACCATCCAAAGAAATTGCAGGTTTGTCGTGTAGTTTCTCAATTCGATGATGTTTGCCTAACTCACTTTCGAAACATTCTGAAAAGCCGTACCAAGCAATTATCTATCGATAATTTCTTTAAAAAACTGGGAAGCGAGCTCGTGATGAAGAGGATGTAAGTGATTCGAAGAAAACGGCAAAGAGTGAAGCGGAAGAAAGTGAAACAAAGAAAACGGAAAAGAGTGAAGTGAAAGAAATTCAGTCAATTTTAAGTGTAGAGAGTGAAAGTGATTAAAATTACGTAACCATCAAAAAGAAAAAAAGAAATGTAAAAAAAAATATAAAATATGAAAATAAAAAAAAAATAAGCTAAGTTATGTTAAAGTTCACTTAGTGTAAGTTAGAATAAGTTACGGTAGTGTACGTTTATCGTAGTTAACCTCTCTACCTCCTCGCCGCCCGTCCGTCTCCTCTCTGCGTAGCAAGACTAACAACATCTGCGCTGGAGTTTCTAAGGTAAAGTGACGCTAAAACCCCGTTTCTTATAAACATTTTTTGCTAATTCTTCTTATTTACATGTGTATTCTTCTTATTTACATGTCTATTATCTAATTTAGTGTTCATTATTCTCATGGGAAAATTATGTGTAGTAGTTTATTAAGAAGTTATCATAGGTTTTTGGGCTCAACCACGGATTAATCCTATTTCAATGTATTCTTATGGGAAAATTCGTTTCGACATCCGAACATTTTCTACATCTGAAGTTGGTTCTGGAACGGATTAAATTCGTATGTAGAGGTTCCACTGTATTCTTACGAAGCTGGCCTAATGTAGAGTGAATACAGTAGTTTATTAATGATTTTATTTGTGTTTTCATTTTTGCATTGAAGAGGTTAGCCAGCTCTTAAGATGAGTTCCTCTCTTGTAGGTATAAGGTTGTTATGTAAATTAAGTAGACTTTCATCGTTAATTTCATTGTATTCTTCATTCAAGTCAGTTTTTGTAAATTTACGTTATTTTTAAGAAACTTCTTTTCCTATTCACGAATTTAGTTATGAAGTCTTAAGTAATCTGTTTGAAAGTGTTATGTGACCATACAAGATAGGAACAAAGGCTTATGTAATGTTCTTATATATTTTTGTGAGGTATTGCGTCATGTTTGAGAGAAAATATGCAATTCTTATTTTGTGCCATGTGCTTTGGAAAATTCCCGAAAACCCTAGAGTTAGGATGTTGTCTTTTTTTATATCCGAGAACGGTGGGTGGGCTGAGCTAGCTGGGGAGGGTTGCCGTAGAACGGGGTTTGTTTTCCTGTTCGATACGTGATAGTTGGAACTCTGGCGTCACAATTAGGCCAACCCCCCACGCTTCCGGATTCCAGAGCTTCTTGAATCTTCTGGAAGTAGCCGAGTTTCATATAAAGGTGACCCTAGGGTTGCTTGGAGAATTCCAGCCTTAAGTCAGAGCCATCTCCCCTTCTCTTTCTCAGCCCAGTGTTCTGTTTAAAAGTGTTCAGTGAGATCTCAGAGTTTTGGTCTGACAGGTTTTTGTAAACATAGTGAGTAATTATAAAACTTCTCTTGGAGTTTTGTAACTGACCCTGAAGTAATGTGAAAGGTATGTGTATCATTATCTGGCTAAGTGTATTCATTGAGTGTTAGGACTTATCAAATATTGAGTAAAATTTAATTTCACGTGAAACAAGTGATTGTATAGTTTTCATAAGTATTATTTCTTCATTTTCAGTCAAGGTTTTATTCAGATTTAATTTCAAGTGAAACAAGTGATTGTATAATTCTAATAAGTATTAATCTTTTGTCTTAGTCTAAGGTTTAATCATATTTAATATTTCAAGTCAAGTGACCAGATAATTTTCAGATCGTAACATTTCTGTCTTAATATAAGTTTTGTTCAGACTTAATATTTCGAGTGATTTATTTGTTTTATGTGAATTCTATTCAAAGTGTTGTAATTTATAAAGAGTATTTTTATTTTTGTAGAGAGTGCATTATTGCTATCACCAGTGTTTAAATTAGTATTCGCTCTTACCCCTGTTAAAGAATCATAGTAGTTGTAAATAATTCTTAAGAATAATTACCTAGTTTGTTTGAGTGTACTTAACAGACCTTTTGATATTCAGTGTTTTATATATTGCTGTCTGGGAGTTATTGTTTAGCTTGTCAGCCCTAATATATATAATATTATATGTGTGGTTCCCAGACATGGGACCATTTTATAATATATATTTTTGGTGCCCAGACCCGGGAGCAAAATTATAATATATATATATATATATATATATATATATATATATATATATATATATATATATATATATATACCGTATGTTTCTATGCAAGTAAATATATAGAAATATGTATATATATATATATATATATATATATATATATATATATATATATATATATATATATATGTGTGTGTGTGTGTGTGTGTGTGTGTGTGTGTGTGTGTGTGTGTGTTTGTGTTTGTATGTGCATAAAGCGCAATAAAATGAAGTTTCCCGCATTCATGTTATTTCCAGTCATCTTGGAAGTATGGAAGAATTAATCACATGGAAGCGACAGACGAGTAACTTTTTTGGCATATTTTAGTATTTTAGAGCTAAACCTTTTATCAAGGTCTATAGATATAAGAGGTCTTCTCAGGCCACCTTAGTGCACAGGTAGCCGGATGGTGGGAGTCGGGTCGGTCAGAGTTATGACGTCACTCAGACTTAACCGTGGCTGAGTAAGCTGTGGAACTTCCATAAGAAAATAAAGGAACCGTGCTTTCTGCTTTGTATTTTTCAATCTTTTCGAAGATTTATATTTTATTCTTTTAGGATAATAAAAGTAAGATTACAAATGCATAACTTTATTACACTCAAACAACCAAACAAATATCTGATGATGTAAATAACTGAAATTTGTCGAACAACAAACAGTTTAAATTCATAAAATAAATAATGATATATATACACAATATATATTTCAGTTATGTTCTATATCACGTTGAGAGCTTTTTCATTTTATTCTGCGCTTTTCTTGATGAACTAATATTTCTATCTAAAACACGAATTCTAAAAAATGTACGACATCTAAAAAAAAATTTAATCACTTCGTATGGTAATGGGATATCATTGCTTTTAAAACACTCGCTAATCTAACCGTCGCTCCTTTTCCAGGTTTTAGTTACTTTTCCCCATGATGACAAAGAAACATTTTTTCCATCGATTTTAAATGCACCAAAAATTCTTCGCTTGGTTGCATTAGTTTTCCATCTCTTGCACTTATGGCACCAATCCACGTGCCATCTCCCTTCGTCGCTGCAGTTCCAAGGAATTCATATTCAGGAAACTTACGAGCTATATAACCCCCTACGTATTGTAAGCCTCCATCTTCCATCGCTTCTTTTTCAGTGTCAAATTCTACATATTCATCATTTTGCAAATCATTAACAAATTCCCCTGGCAAACAAAACAGCATTGCCGATAGACTAAGCTCTTTTTGAATAGAAGTTTCTTCATCTACAAAGGATGCGCTTTGTTCAACAGGAAAACTGGAAAATGAGCCTGACGTCATCATATCACTATTGCAACTTTCAACGTTGCAGTTTGATCCTAACAGTTTGCTGTCTTTTCCTAGAATATGGGCTCTGACTCGGTGCTTAAATGCGACGGGTGTTGGGTGTTGATGGCATGCACCCATCTGTCTTATGCAGCCAAAAAAGTGTTCAAGACCATCTTGATTTAGCCTATAAGTAAGAATATATGATGTATCAAATTTAGCTTTGACCATTTTCAGCAGCTTCATTAGAGAATTACACGATATAGTTAAGCCTTTTTTGGTAAGGATAGAGCCTATTGCTTTTAATTACTTTCATTTCTTTAGATACTCGAATCATATCTTGCAACGTTTTATTTTGTAGGTCCAGATTCATCCCATAGGCATTTCTTGATGGCTTCCTATCACGAGGTACTCGAGAATTGAATAAATCGAACCAGGTATCTACAAGATATATAAACTGAGTTGTCGTTTCCCAATGCTTATCTTCAAGCAGACCTTTGTTACCGAAGTACTGAAGGCATTTATATGTAGTTTCGGACAGTAATTGCACCGCTAGTTCAACATTCGTGCGTTGCATACCCATAACATTGATTAGCTTTTCAGAGAGTTTATGTGCTGTCCGTAGATCACTTGTTTTTCATAATTAACTCCCTGACTGAACCACTAAGAGCAAACCTATCTCCCAACAATACAAATCCATGATCAAGAAAATTATTCCTAATGAGTTTTATTAGGTGCGGTGCATCGGCAAACACATGTATTTCTCTGTTATCATCTACCGGGTTAACAAATGCAGAATTGTCTATATCAATGCCTAAGGAATTCCACAAACTGATATTTGTTGATCCTAAGTCACTAACCATGGCTACTACAGGAAACCCAGCTTTCTCAACCCGAATAATCAATTTAAAAAGGAGATCTTTTTTCATGTTAGTGTCGAAATTATAATAAATAATTTGTTTCCAGGAAGTCGTAAGTCCTCTGATCATTGCACATTGTACTTTGGATTTAGGATCATACAAAGTGTCCGTGCCTTTATCGTAACTCCAAATTTGTGCAACACTGCACTCGTCAAATGAAATTACACAGACGCTCGTGTTCCAGCAATGACTCCGATTTTATTTTTAATAAGTGGATTACCGATTCCAAAATGTCAGGTTCTACAGCTATCTTACTTGACCAGCGATATAAAGTTGATAAAGAAGGAAAAGATAATTTCCACTCTTCTCTTAAAAACTTATAAGCTTTTGGACTCAAACTGCGTAACGTTAAGGCTTTGCTGATATCATCGTCTTCCCAAGTATTAATATTACTTCCAGTGACAAGACATGCTACTTGCTTGGGTGAAAAGTATTTCTTTAAATTAGCTTTTAGTACAGCAGTTGCTGATGCATACATCTCATTGAACTTAACGTACATCGCTGTTTTCTCTTTTTTCCAGTTTTCCTTTTCTTTTTCCCACTTGACCTTATTATCCAACCATTTAGCTTTTTCATTTTCCCATTTAGCCCTTTCAGTAGCAAAATAGCTTTCTTTAACTTCCCACTGCTCTTTTTCACATTTCCACTTTACCTCATATTCTTTCCACTTCCGTTTGATATCATCTCTCTCCTTCTCCAGTTGCTCAATTATACGTTGAAAATCTTCAATCGTGGGCACCGATTTTACTTTTTGTACAAAAATCTTCCCGGTTCCGTCTTGCTCTTGACTAAGGATTTCATCTACAAGTCGTTTTTGTCCTCTTTTTTCGGCTCTTACCATCCTGGACGTATCTGATTAAAATCAAAATTGAATTATTAAAAAGATGGACTTGTATAGAGAACAATGCGATTAGAATTTTTTGACATTATTGAATATGCAAAAATCTGAACTAAAATTTATGAATGGTACTTTTTCACAGCGAAATGGAATAAAAGAATTTTTTTTTTTAACTATATATGAGGAGAACAACTGATTCCGCGATTTCAAGATTACTGGTTAATAATAAAGTGGATATACAATAATTATAATCTATGTAAGTTGATTACAGCGTCATTTATATCTTAATGTTTAACCAACAATACACGATACTGGTTTCTTACCTTGTGATGCATGTGAATGTCCAGTTGTAGGTAAATGCATCGTTGGTACAGATCCTTTCTTTATTCTGATGAGAGATCGAGCCACTGGTTGATTCAGCAATTCATACATCAAATTCCTTTCAAATGCACCAGCTTCAAAGTCTTTACTACATATCTGAGCATTTTCCCCATTAATAAGATCTTCTGGTTTGCACAGCTGAATCCACGTTTTCCTTGTGATGATGTCCTTAGGGAATTTATGAAAAGTGAGATCCTTACTTTTTCCTCTATATGAGACGCATCTGAAAACTGCACAATTACTGAGCATTTTGTTATATATAAAACAGCTTTGATCAGCAAGGCGGAAGTGTACACCACGTTTGCTTGTAAACAACTGCCCGGTCAAGGGGTGATCGACCTTTGGTATGCTTGGTTGGAAATAGTCTATTGACCTTGGCCGCACCTATACGTCCTGCCTACGTCACAGTCTGTACCTGCGTAGAAGTCATATTTTTGGTCGGGGTTGAGAAGACCTCCTTAATCTATAGACCTTGCCTTTTATCTTATTATAGCAACTTACCACCAAACTATTCATAGCAAAAGTTGATATAATTTCCTTTTATCACCAGTTTAGGCTGATTAGTGGCTTCCATTCAAATGATTAGTTCAACAGGTTGTGGTGGCCGATGCAGTAACGTCCCTGACTGGTGAACGCCAGACTAGGGTTCGACACCTGCTCAAACTTGTTAGTTCCTATGGTCGCTGCAACCTCACCATCCTTATTAGCTGAGGATGGGGCCTTTGGGGGAGCCTATAGTTCTATCTGCTGAGTCATCAGTAGCCATTTCCTGGCCCTCCTTGGTCCTAGCTTGGGTAGAGATGGTGCTTGGGCGCAAATCCTATGTGTATATGGTCAGTCTCTAGGACATTGTCCTGCTTGATAAGGTAATGGCACTGTACCTTACCTCTGCCTATCATGAGTGACCTTTTAACCTTTAAACTCTTTGGTCCCTAGTTTGAAGGCAAAGGGCCAATGGAAAAGTACTCGAGTGAAAACTCCTGTAATGATAATAGAAGAAGAAGCTCTGCGAATATTACAAAACCTGATATTGTTTAGATTTATCAGTATCATCAACTTGTTCTTTACCTGATCATTGCAGGTAATAGTTACTACGATGTTACAATTGCTGAAGATACTACAGGGGCTTTGAAAGTACTAAAGGCTTTATTTGTTTCGCGATAATGCTTGATCTAATTGAAGTTTGGCAATACTTGCGCTTACTTACAAAAATCAGATGACGTGATATAAATTAATCTCATATTTTACTCATATCCTACAAATATCTTTTGACATATTTATCAACTGCCCCTTTTTATCTATTCATCTGTCTGTACATAAGTCTATCTGCATGACGGTCTGTCTATATGTCTATCTCTCTATCTATCTATCAGGTGGTGGAAAAGAATGAAATTATTCATCCTTTTGAAAGAGAAGAGTTGGATCTTTGTTGATGGAAAATTCAAATTGTTGCCGTTCCCCTTCTTAATTTTTGAGAGCCTCATTCTATTTTCAGTCCTTGGTTCCTTACTTAAAGGACACTCAATAGGTTCTGGAAGAGACATGCAGGATTGTTTCTTACTGAAAGGACACTCAATGGGTTCTGGAAAAGACACGCAGAATGGGTTCCTTACTGAAAGGACACTCAATGGGTTCTAGAAAAGACACGCAGAATGGGTTCCTTACTGAAAGGTCACTCAATGGGTTTTGGATAAGACACGAAGAATGGGTTCCTTACTGAAAGAACACTCAATGGGTTCTGGAAAAGACCCGCAGAATGGGTTCCTTACTGAAAGGACACTCAATGGGTTCTGGAAAAGACCCGCAGAATGGGTTCCTTACTGAAAGGACACTCAATAGGTTCTGGAAAAGATACTAAAATGGGTTCCTTACTACAAGGACACTCAATGGGTTCTGGAAAAGACACACAGAATGGGTTCCTTACTGAAAGGACACTCAATGGGTTCTGGAAAAGACCCGCAGAATGGGTTCCTTACTGAAAGGACACTCAATAGGTTCTGGAAGAGACATGCAGAATTGTTTCTTACTGAAAGGACACTCAATGGGTTCTGGAAAAGACACGCAGAATTGGTTCCTTACTGAAAGGACACTCAATGGGTTCTGGAAAAGACACGCAGAATAGGTTCTTACTGAAAGAACACTCAATGGGTTCTGGAAAAGACCTGCAGAATGGGTTCCTTACTGAAAGGACACTCAATAGGTTCTGGAAAAGAGGAGCAGAATGGGTTCCTTACTGAAAGGACACTCAATGGGTTCTGGAAAAGATCTGCAGAATGGGTTCCTTAGAGAAAGGACACCCAATGGGTTCTGGAAAAGACACGCAGAATGGGTTCCTTACTGAAAGGACACTCAATGGGTTCTGGAAAAGATCTGCAGAATGGGTTCCTTACAGAAAGGCCATTCAATGGGTTCTGGAAAAGACACGCAGAATGGGTTCCTTACTGAAAGGACACTCAATGGGTTCTGAAAAAAATACGCAGAATGGGTTCCTTGCTGAAAGGACAATCAATGGGTTCTGGAAAAGACACACAGAATGGGTTCCTTACTGAAAGGAAACTCAATGGGTTTTGGAAAAGATCTGCAGAATGGGTTCCTTACAGAAAGGACACTCAATGGGTTCTGGAAAAGACACGCAGAATGGGTTCCTTACTGAAGAGACACTCAATGGGTTCTGGAAAAGACACGAAGAGTGGGTTCCTTGCTGAAAGGACACTCAATGGGTTCTAGAAAAGACACGCAGAATGGGTTCCTTACTGCAAGGACACTCAATGGGTTCTGGAAAAGACACACAAAATGGGTTCCTTACTGAAAGGACACTCAATGGGTTCTGGAAAAGACCCGCAGAATGCGTTCCTTACTGAAAGGACACTCAATAGGTTTTAGAAGAGACATGCAGAATTGTTTCTTACTAAAAGGACACTCAATGGGTTCTGGAAAAGACACGCAGAATGGGTTCCTTACTGAAAGGACACTCAATGGGTTCTGGAAAAGACCCGCAGAATGGGTTCCTTACTGAAAGGACACTCAATAGGTTCTGGAAGAGACATGCAGAATTGTTTCTTACTGAAAGGACACTCAATGGGTTCTGGAAAAGACACGCAGAATTGGTTCCTTACTGAAAGGACACTCAATGGGTTCTGGAAAAGACACGCAGAATAGGTTCTTACTGAAAGAACACTCAATGGGTTCTGGAAAAGACCTGCAGAATGGGTTCCTTACTGAAAGGACACTCAATAGGTTCTGGAAAAGACAAGCAGAATGGGTTCCTTACTGAAAGGACACTCAATGGGTTCTGGAAAAGATCTGCAGAATGGGTTCCTTACAGAAAGGACACCCAATGGGTTCTGGAAAAGACACGCAGAATGGGTTCCTTACTGAAAGGACACTCAATGGGTTCTGGAAAAGATCGGCAGAATGGGTTCCTTACAGAAAGGACATTCAATGGGTTCTGGAAAAGACACGCAGAATGGGTTCCTTACTGAAAGGACACTCAATGGGTTCTGAAAAAAATACGCAGAATGGGTTCCTTGCTGAAAGGACAATCAATGGGTTCTGGAAAAGACACACAAAATGGGTTCCTTACTGAAAGGAAACTGAATGGGTTTTGGAAAAGATCTGCAGAATGGGTTCCTTACAGAAAGGACACTCAATGGGTTCTGGAAAAGACACGCAGAATGGGTTCCTTACTGAAGAGACACTCAATGGGTTCTGGAAAAGACACGAAGAGTGGGTTCCTTGCTGAAAGGACACTCAATGGGTTCTAGAAAAGACACGCAGAATGGGTTCCTTACTGCAAGGACACTCAATGGGTTCTGGAAAAGACACACAGAATGGGTTCCTTACTGAAAGGACACTCAATGGGTTCTGGAAAAGACCCGCAGAATGCGTTCCTTACTGAAAGGACACTCAATAGGTTTTAGAAGAGACATGCAGAATTGTTTCTTACTAAAAGGACACTCAATGGGTTCTGGAAAAGACACGCAGAATGGGTTCCTTACTGAAAGGACACTCAATGGGTTCTGGAAAAGACCCGCAGAATGGGTTCCTTACTGAAAGGACACTCAATAGGTTCTGGAAGAGACATGCAGAATTGTTTCTTACTGAAAGGACACTCAATGGGTTCTGGAAAAGACACGCAAAATTGGTTCCTTACTGAAAGGACACTCAATGGGTTCTGGAAAAGACACGCAGAATAGGTTCTTACTGAGAGAACACGCAATGGGTTCTGGAAAAGACCTGCAGAATGGGTTCCTTACTGAAAGGACACTCAATAGGTTCTGGAAAAGACAAGCAGAATGGGTTCCTTACTGAAAGGACACTCAATGGGTTCTGGAAAAGATCTGCAGAATGGGTTCCTTAGAGAAAGGACACCCAATGGGTTCTGGAAAAGACACGCAGAATGGGTTCCTTACTGAAAGGACACTCAATGGGTTCTGGAAAAGATCTGCCGAATGGGTTCCTTACAGAAAGGACATTCAATGGGTTCTGGAAAAGACACGCAGAATGGGTTCCTTACTGAAAGGACACTCAATGGGTTCTGAAAAAAATACGCAGAATGGGTTCCTTGCTGAAAGGACAATCAATGGGTTCTGGAAAAGACACACAGAATGGGTTCCTTACTGAAAGGAAACTCAATGGGTTTTGGAAAAGATCTGCAGAATGGGTTCCTTACAGAAAGGACACTCAATGGGTTCTGGAAAAGACACGCAGAATGGGTTCCTTACTGAAGAGACACTCAATGGGTTCTGGAAAAGACACGAAGAGTGGGTTCCTTGCTGAAAGGACACTCAATGGGTTCTAGAAAAGACACGCAGAATGGGTTCCTTACTGCAAGGACACTCAATGGGTTCTGGAAAAGACACACAGAATGGGTTCCTTACTGAAAGGACACTCAATGGGTTCTGGAAAAGACCCGCAGAATGCGTTCCTTACTGAAAGGACACTCAATAGGTTTTAGAAGAGACAGGCAGAATTGTTTCTTACTAAAAGGACACTCAATGGGTTCTGGAAAAGACACGCAGAATGGGTTCCTTACTGAAAGGACACTCAATGGGTTCTGGAAAAGACACGCAGAATGGGAACTTACTGAAACGACACTCAATGGGTTCTGGAAAAGACCTGCAAAATGGGTTCCTTACTGAAAGGACACTCAATAGGTTCTAGAAAAGACACGCAGAATGGGTTCCTTACTGACAGGACACTCAATGGGTTCTGGAAAAGATCTGCAGAATGGGTTCCTTACAGAAGGGACACTCAATGGGTTCTGGAAAAGACACGCAGAATGGGTTCCTTACTAAAAGAACACTCATTGGGTTCTGGAAAAGACCCGCAGAATGGGTTCCTTACTGAAAGGACACTCAATAGGTTCTGGAAATGACACGCAGAATGGGTTCCTTACTGAAAGGACACTCAATGGGTTCTGGAAAAGATCTGCAGAATGGGTTCCTTACAGAAAGGACACTCAATGGGTTCTGGAAAAGACAAGCAGAATGGGTTCCTTACTGAATGGACACTCAATGGGTTCTGGAAAAGACACGCAGAATGGGTTCCTTACTGAAAGGACACTCAATTGGGTACTGGAAAAGACACGCAGAAGGGTTCCTTACTGAAAGGACACTCAATAGGTTTTGGAAGACACGCAGAATGGGTTCCATACAGAAAGGACACTCAATGGGTTCTGGAAAAGACCCACATAATGGGTTCCCTACTGAAAGGACACTCAATGGGTTCTGGAAAAGACATGCAGATTTGTTTCTTACTGAAAGATCACTCAATGAGTTCTGGAAAAGACACGCAGAATGGGTTCCTTACTGAAAGGACACTCAATGGGTTCTGGAAAAGACCCGCAGACTGGGTTCCTTACTGAAAGGACACTCAATGGGTTCTGGAAAAGATCCGCACAATGGGTTCCATACTGAAAGGACAGGCAATGGGTTCTGGAAAAGATCTGCAGAATGTGTTCCTTACTGAAAGGACACTCAATGGGTTCTGGAAAAGACCCGCAGGATGGGTTCCTTACTGAAAGGATACTCAATGGGTTCTGGAAAAGACACACAGAATGGGTTCCTTACTGAAAGGACACTCAATGGGTTCTGGAAAAGACCCGCAGAATGGGTTCCTTACTGAAAGGACACTTAATGGGTTCTGCAAAAGACACGCAGAATGGGTTCCTTACTGAAGGACACTCAATGGGTTTTGGAAAAGACACGCAGAATGGGTTCCTTACAGAAAGGACACTCAATGGGTTCTGGAAAAGACCCGCAGAATGGGTTCCTTACTGAAAGGACACTCAATGGGTTCTGGAAAAGACTCGCAGAATGGGTTCCTTACTGAAAGGACACTCAATGGGTTCTGGAAAAGACACGCAGAATTGGTTCCTTACTGAAAGGACACTCAATGGGTTCTGGAAAAGACACGCAGAATGGGTTCCTTACTGAAAGGACACTCAATGGGTTCTGGAAAAGACACGCAGAATGGGTTCCTTACTGAAAGGACACTCAATGGGTTCTGGAAAAGATCCGCAGAATGGGTTCCTTACTGAAAGGACACTCAATGGGTTCTGGAAAAGACATGCAGAATGGGTTCCTTACTGAAAGGACACTCAATGGGTTCTGGAAAAGACCCGCAGAATGGGTTCCTTACTGAAAGGACACTCAATGGGTTCTGGAAAAGATCTGCAGAATGGGTTCCTTACTGAAAGGACACTTAATGGGTTTTGGAAAAGACACGCAGAATGGGTTCCATACAGAAAGGACACTCAATGGGTTCTGGAAAAGACCCGCAGAATGGGTTCTCTACGGAAAGGACACTCAATGTGTTCTGGAAAAGACACGCAGAATGGGTTCCTTACTGAAAGATCACTCAATGGGTTCTGGAAAAGACACGCAGAATGGGTTCCTTACTGAAAGGACACTCAATGGGTTCTGGAAAAGACCGGCAGAATGGGTTCCTTACTGAAAGGACACTCAATGGGTTCTGGAATAGATCCGCAGAATAGTTTCCTTATTGAAAGGACACTCAATGGGTTCTGGAAAAGATCCGCAAAATGTGTTCCTTACTGAAAGGACACTCAATGGGTTCTGGAAAAGACCTGTAGGATGTGTTCCCTACTGAAAGGACACTCAATGGGTTCTGGAAAAGACACACAGAATGGGTTCCTTACTGAAAGGACACTCAATGGTTCTGGAAAAGACCCGCAGAATGGATTCCTTACTGAAAGGACACTTAATGGGTTCTGGAAAAGACACGCAGAATGGGTTCCTTACTGAAAGGACACTCAATGGGTTTTGGAAAAGACATGCAGAATGGATTCCTTACTGAAAGGACACTTAATGGGTTCTGGGAAAGACTCGCAGAATGGGTTCCTTACTGAAAGGACACTCAATGGGTTCTGGAAAAGACCCGCAGAATGGGTTCCTTACTGAAAGGACGCTCAATGGTTTCTGGAAAAGACACGCAAAATTTGTTCCTTACTGAAAGGACACTCAATGGGTTCTGGAAAAGATCTGCAGAAATGGTTCCTTACTGAAAGGACACTCAATGGGTTCTGGAAAAGATCCGCAGTATGGGTTCCTTACTGAAAGGACACTCAATGGGTTCTGGAAAAGACACGCAGAATGGGTTCCTTACTGAAAGGACACTCAATGGGTTCTTTAAAAGATCCGCAGAATGAGTTCCTTGCTGAAAGGACACTCAATGGGTTCTGGAAAAGACACGCAGAATGGGTTCCTTACTGAAAGGACACTCAATGGGTTCTGGAAAAGACACTCAGAATGGGTTCCTTACTGAAGTGACACTCAATAGGTTCTGGAAAAGATCTGCAGAATGGGTTCCTTACTGGAAGGACACTCAATGGGTTCTGGAAAAGACTCGCAGAAAGGGTTCCTTACCGAAAGGACACTCAATGGGTTCTGGAAAAGACCTGCAGAATGGGTTCCTTACTGAAAGGACACTCAATGGGTTCTGGAAAAGATCTGCAGAATGGGTTCCTTACTGAAAGGACACTCAATGGGTTCTGGAAAAGACGAGCAGAATGGGTTCCTTACTGAAAGGACACTCATTGGGTTCTGGAAAAGACACGCAGAATGGGTTCCTTTCTGAAAGGACACTCAATGGGTTCTGGAAAAGATCCGAAGAATGGGTTCCTTACAGAAAGGACACTCAATGGGTTCTGGAAAAGACACTCAAAATGGGTTCCTTACTGAAATGACCCTCAACAGACTCTAGAATAGAAACGCAGAAATACAGGAAGGCTCTCCCTGATATTTTAATAGGAAACATGCCTTGCACACTTTCTCCAAAGTACAATAAATTTTAGTTTTTTTTTATTACTTTTTAAGTGAAGCAAAACGTACGTAACATTTTGAGTTTTCCTATTAGTATTATAAGAACAAATTATAATAGATATATCTCCAATAGTCCATCGATGTTAGCTTTTACCAGTAGATTAATTTGTAGGCCTATGCAGATAAGTCTAGCTTCAAACCTAGAAGGGCTTTTGTAGGGAGCTGTCTTTTGCCGCCTGTCCTATCATTTTTTCTAATCAAAACAACTTTGAAAGAATGTCAACTTAATCTCACCTCATTGTAAATGACCTTTATGGTTTCAAGTCTAACTATATTTTCCTTTAATATCGACTAAGAACATATCATCTACCGAGTATACAGTCTTACCTTTGCTTTTCTTCTCCTTCTTTTGCAAGGGTCGATACTAAACAGTAATCTAAAAGTTTTCATATCGTTGCGACCAAACTTTGAAATGATCTTTGTTAATGCAATATTTGAATCAATGAAGCTTCAGATGACCAAACCTGGTGCATTATATTTTTAGTTAATTTACTTCGTTATATCAATGTGTTTACCATCGTTGATTATCTTAATTCCGTTTTTTTTTTTATCACGTCTGTTTCTTTTCCGTATTATGGTGTTTTAACTAGTGGCTTATAGTTTGTAATAATTCTACTCTTTAGATGTTGAGTAGTAGTTTGACCTGTAATAATAGTAATGATAATCCATTTTAATATCCAAAGTGAAAAAATATAGAAAAGATTTAGTAAAACCCACACATTAGAGACACCGTACATTTACCTCAACCTATTGAAAGTTAGCTATTTAAACAAAATACTCTGCAATAATTGTAATAAAATTCATATTTTGGGAATCTTTACATCTATTTCTCATAAAATAGTGGAGCATAAACAATCAATAAAACAGTTATAAGACTTTGTAAATATTATTCCCTACACAATGCCTAGATTCCTATCACCAATTGAAATCTGATGACTCCCCAGCCCCAGGGCCAACCACCTGGCACAAATTCCACGAATCTAATTAAATCTGAAAGAAAATCCAAAAACTCTCATCATTAATCCAAAAAATAATATGAATTAATCAAGACGCCAAATTAGATTTCATTTCATAGAACATTTTATGATTACGTTTTAAGGGCTTTTCTTAATTAATGGGCTGATTAGGATTGAGAAAAATGGTGTTATTGGGCAACGGTGATAATTGCCACGTCTTATTTTATGCCTGTATATTTCATAGCATTATCAAAGTTACATAGCAGGTTTCAACATTTGCCATTGGACAATGTTGGAGTTTTATCAAACATCATCATCATTATTATTATTATTATTATTATTATTATTATTACTACTATTACTACTGCTACTACTACTACTACTACTACTACTACTTCTACTTACCATATACCCAATGCCCCAGAAGGAAAAGTAACCAAGAAACTACGAAATGAAAAATAAACACTAAAATATAAAAACAAAGAATATCCAATACCATAAAGAACAGATTAAGATAAATATTATCAATAACATATAGACTATGATACGAGACTATGATACGAGACTGACACTAACTTGCCTAGCAAAAGTAACATGGCGAGGGTCGATATTACCAAAAAGTTAGGTTTACTTTTCATCCTTCACACCAATAGAGAGAAATCCCTATGTGTTATGTAAAAATTCTGCGAAGGGAGTAAGAATTTGAACAAAATTTTAACGTAACAGATAATAGCTTGTTCATATTTTAATATTTCTTTGATTTTTCATTTAAAAATGCTCATTAACTGATGATATTAATCAGGATGGATCATGAAAATTATTATTTGAAGTCAGTCTTTTATGAAGATATCCTATGGTTCAGATATGGTGAAATAACCTTGTAGCAATCACGCTGCGAAATAACATTTCAAGAGAGTAAATATATAGATGTTGTCAGTCTGCAAACGACTGATATTGGATCATATTGAAGCCTTTCCTTGAACTCGTTTAACCGTTGGGAGGTGATAACGGTAAAAGTCAGGAACTAGATCTGAAAATAAAACCCACTTTCTTGCCAACAAATATAATTTCTCTCTCTCTCTCTCTCTCTCTCTCTCTCTCTCTCTCTCTCTCTCTCTCTCTCTCTCTCTCTCTCTCTCTCTCTCTCTCTCTCTCTCTCTCTCTCTCTCTCTCTCTCTCTCTCTCTCTCTCGCCCGCGCTAAAAATTCCGCAAAGCAGGTGGTGCCTGGAATTTCAAGATAAGCAAAAAGAATTTTGCAGGATATAAACGTTGTTAAATATTTTGCATTTCTCCATCATGGGAAACCCAGGAGATATTCGCCTTACCAGTTATTACTGGAACTTTATTTATTCATTTATTTATTTCATGAAGGTTTCACATCTAATAAAATACTTTTGCCTGAGATTGTATGATGAATAGGTATCTCTATCAAAGGCCAACATTATTTCAAAGAAAATTTTGTAACATGAAAAATTATTTAAGGAAATAGATAATAGAAAGTGAAATGTTTTCATTTCAAAATCTCTAAAAAATAATATTTATTTCTTTATTGCTTTATTAAAAATTAATTTTTCTTTAAAATTTCATAGCTAACTTTAGAGACTAAAATAAACTCAAATTGAGAGAAATAGTGAATGTTTTATAATCCTTCTCGGGCTCAAACTTCAGTAAAGAAAATAATCCTCCGAAACTTTAAAGGTTTAAAGGCCACTCATGAATGGCAGAGGCAAAGGGCAGTGGCATTGCCTTATCAAGCAGGACAATGCCCTAGAGACTGACCATATATACATATGATCAGCACGCAAGACACCATCTCACCCAAGCTAGGACCAAGGAAGGCCAGGAAATGACTGCTGATGACTCAGCAGATAGACCTATGGGCTCTCCGAACCCACCTTCCTTAGCTCAACAGGATGGTGGGGTTGCAGCGACCAAAGAAACTAACGAACTTGAGTGAGGCTCGAACCTCATTCTGGCTACTACCAGTCATCTTAGAGAAATGTCAAAAAAGCAAAACGATAAAGTCCTCAATCAATCACAAAAAAATAAAAGAAAAAAGATTTTTGACGTTGAGTGATTTGAGAGAAACAAATAGAAACGTTTCAGGCAATAGCCAGGAATGGCTTCCTCACAAATAGAGGTCATTGGTCGTATTCCAGCTCTCTCTCTCTCTCTCTCTCTCTCTCTCTCTCTCTCTCTCTCTCTCTCTCTCTCTCTCTCTCTCTCTCTCAATTTTCAGGAGTATAAATGGAATGAGAGGAAAATAGCACTTCAGTATTTTTCAAATAACTATTCTAAGAGGACTTTTTAATATATGTTTAACTACAGTCGATATCAAAAAATTCTGCAGCCCTTTATTATGATTTATCTATTACACATGCTGTCATTCTCTTCACAATATTTATTTTTTTATTATAAATTCAGAAGATAATTTATATGTGAGTTTACATGATTAAGAACTTTATTTGCAAGTTTTCTACAACGGGGAAAATCCTTTTCATGAATACCTTTTAAGTTAATTTGATTCGCATTAATGTACTTTTTTGTATTTTTTTTTATTATCTTAGTTTAGGTCTATATTTAGAGTTCATCGAAGCCATTGAACAGTTAAAAGATCGTAAGGAACAATCATTAAGAAATTTAGGAGCTTTATCCCTTATTTGATTTACAGTATGTTATAAATGAAAAAGGAAATGCATATTTGCAACTGTATCAAACTGAGACAATTATTGTCAATAAATAAGTAAATAAGTAACTAACTAACTAGCTAACTATCTATCTAACTAACTAACTAACCTACTAAATAACTAACTAATTAACTAACTCATTCACTCACTCAGTCACTCATTCACTAACTAACTAACTAACTTACTGACTGAATAACTAACTAACTAACTAACAAATTAGCGATATTTCTCCCTTTTGCTTTCAATCTATTTGTGTCCGGAATTCTGGAAGGTTGAAATGTCACCGATAACAAATTTCAGTATAGTATTATTTGGAATGATTCAATAACTCACTGATTCACTGATTAATTCCCTGATTCACGAGAGGCCCTTTCAACATCCGCACCTCCTTTGACCTGCTTATGAGTATTCAGACGATATGATTAATAATACTGATAGGTAGGATACTATGCTACGTTAGAATGTAAATTAGGAAACTAATGTACATGAAGCATAATTCGCCCCACATTCTCTTGAAAGGGGCACAAATAGGGTTTGTAAACTTCACTGGGTTAAGTATATTGCTGATTAAAAGAGCAATATCATTATCCTTATTATTATTATTATTATTATTATTATTATTATTATTATTATTATTATTATTATTATTATTATTATCGATTTTGTTTGGGTGATTTTACTCAATATCGAGATGTCCATTCATGTTCAGTGTTAATCCGGCCTTTTTATTCTTTATGTCGTGGAATAAAAGTTAGTTAAAGAAAAACACAATTGTATTTCGAATGAAATCTAAACCCTTTTGTGGATTCCGTTATCGTCATAGCAAAGAAGCTTCAAGCACAAGCAATTTGTCGGTGTTTACATCATTAGTCGCTCTTGATCTTGTCTTTCATAATTACTTTAATGAAATTTTAAAGTAACTGTGAGACATGTGAAAAGAAACTAAATGTAATAAAGCTTCGACATTCTTGAATAGAAATGAATGAATAAATATCCTGACGTATCTGTGTGGAAGCTTTCGTAATTGCTGCCTTTGTTCGGGGTACACGTCGTCTGACATGTGCCTTGGCAAATGCAACAGAGGTGAATAACGATGCCTGAAGTCCCCTGACATTTTCCTGTCCCCTGAGGAGACCTGGACGGTTTTTATTCTACCAAAACTATAATGTTCATGGAGGAATATATACAAAATACTATATTTTTACACGGTGGATAAATCAAATCATAGAGAAAGTTGATTAGAGAAGGAAGTTTCTTCATGTTTTATGTGTATGAGCAGTATTCTTCGAATCAAGAATCAAAATTTATTTGGGATTTCACAATTAGTACATTTAGATGGTGACGGATACAAACGATTGAGAATTTTTTACTTGTTCATCTCTTAGTGCATTCTCACCAAAATCACTTGGAACTATTTATGTAAGGACGAGTGGCAGGTATTTTTTTCTGACGAAAAGGAGAAAATCTTGACTAGCAGGGAATCTCGTATACTAAAAATATACGAGAAGGGTGGAAATGCCGATTAGCTTTATTAATAAGCACAAAAGCTGGCAGGTAATTAATTACATATTCCTTCTCTGGAAACTCCATTTCACCACTGGAGGATATCAAGAAAACTTTTCTGTGCAATAAAAGATAATAGATTTTGTTTTCTTCCATTTTGATAAGGTCATCCAATACAACCGACAAGAGCTTAACGAATGCATTCAAAGTTCTAAACAGGACAATAAAGCTGTCTACGAAAATTAAGGGGTAAGATAATAAATGCTAAAACACTTAAACAAAGAATTCTATTTTTAAAGTTAAACTGATCTATTAATCATCGTTTGTACAAAATCCACAAGGAAGTCTTCATATTCTTTAGTTCCCTGTAAAATATCTATTAATTAAATGTAAAATTAATGCATACATTATTTTCTCTTTCTACCGACTTGTAAAGAGAAGATCCCTCAGTTATATTTCAGCTCTCCAGTCATATGGCTGAAACTGTCGACGTGAAAACCACAAACGCTATATAAGGCGATGAAAGTTAAAACAGATGAATGATGTAAAAAGTACAATGATTCAGCGACTGTCTTGGTAAATGTAGCATTCCGAGCCACATAAAAAAAAAAAAAAAAGAAAAAAAAAAAAAAAAAAAAAAAAGCCCTACCACGCTTCAATAATCGGATAGGAAAGCTCATCATATATTATTAGTCTGATAAGCAACATCGTATGTTGGGGGAATGGTGAAGCCCCAGTGGGAAGAGGAGGATAGCAATGTATTCAGTTACCGGTGAGACGAGTCCTTTTTTTTAATTCTTTGAAACCACCAGATCTCACGGAATAGGATATTCATCAAAGGGAAGCTAATACCAGATCTTATCTTGAATCTGTGAACGGTTCCACATCCATTGCAAGAACCTAAAAGAAAAAATTGAGATATGCTAATAAAATTCATGAATATGTTATTAATTATAAGATTTCAATGCATAAGTAGTGCAAATAAGCTTAAAAAGACTTTTTTTATTTGTCTAAAGAGTATAAGTCATACTTCTGAAATAAAGAAATAAATATTACTTTTCGATAGGGTTGCAGTGGCCTGTTGGTAACGTCCTTGCCAGGTGATCGTCAGACTGTGGTTCAATTCCCGCTCAAACTCGTTAGTTTCTTTGGTCTGTGGAGCCTCACCATCCTTATGAGCCAAGGATGGGGATTTTGGGGAGCCTATAGGTCTATCTGCTAAGTAATCAGCAGCCATTGCCTGGCCCTCCTTGGTCCTAGCTTGGGTGGAGATCGGGCTTGGGCGCTGATCATATGTATACATGGTCAGTCTCTAAGCCATTGTCCTGCTTGATAGGGTAATGTCACTGTACCTTGCCTCTGCTATTCGTGAGCGACCTTTAAACCTTTAAACTCTCTGGTCTATAGTAGCTAATTGGTATTAGTTACTTGTCTTGTCTTTGTGTGATTTCACCTGGGGCTCTGATCCCGAGGTCGTTAAGAGAATCCAGACATTGATGTATCAAAAATATATGGCTTATTTGAATATGAAAAACACGTCTAAATGTCTAAAAAATTATCATTAATCGAATGCCAAGTAACAAACTACTATTTACCTACGATGGTGAAGATGGGTTAATTTCAATTCTAAGTACAAAACACCTGAATTCGACAGGTATAAGTACAGCAGAATTGTCATTGACTTTTTTCTTTCTTTGTGGCTAAGTGGTAGTCACTATCTCTACAAGTTTGCCGGACCAGGGTTCGATTCCCGGCCAGTCACAAGCTCTTGTCTTTGTGTGATTTCGCCTGGGGCTCTGATCCCGAGGTCGTTAAGAGAATCCAGACATTAATGTATCAAAAATATATGGCTTATTTGAATTTGAAAAACACGTCTAAATGTCTAAAAAATTATCATTAATCGAATGCCAAGTAACAAACTACTATTTAACTACGATGGTGAAGATGGGTTAATTTCAATTCTAAGTACAAAACACCTGAATTCGACAGGTATAAGTACAGCAGAATTGTCATTGACTTTTTTCTTTCTTTGTGGCTAAGTGGTAGTCACTATCTCTACAAGTTTGCCAGACCAGGGTTCGATTCCCGACCGGTCACAAGCTCTTGTCTTTGTGTGATTTCGCCTGGGGCTCTAATCCCGAGGTCGTTAAGAGAATCCTAACATTAATGTATCAAAAATATATGGCTTATTTGAATATGTATATGTATATTTATGTATATATATATATATATATATATATATATATATATATATATATATTTATATATATATGTATATATATATAAATATATATTTATATATATATATATATATATATATATATATTTATATATATATATTTATTTATATATATATATATATATATATATATATATATATATATATATATATATATATATATATATATATATATATATATATAAATATACGCACTCATATAATCCCAAACAATTATTCAAGAATGTTATCATTTACTTCACTGAAAATGCATGTATATAGTGCCATTGAGTTTGCCTTATATATCGAATATGTAAGAAAATATTTATATTAGTGAATATATAATATGTACATATATATATATAAATATATATATATATATATATATATATATATATATATATATATATATATATATATGTGTATGTATATATATAAATATATATATATATATATATATATATATATATATATAAATATATACATATATATATATGTGTAAATATATATACATATATGCATATATATATGTATATATATACATATATATGCATATATATATATATATATATATATATATATATATATATATATATATATATATATATATGCATATATATATGTATATACTGTATATGTATATATATATATATATATATATATATATTTATATATATATACAGTATATATATATATATATATATATATATATATATATATATATATATATATATATATATATATATATATATATATATATTTTTACACATAAAATCCTAAGCAATTATTCAAGAATGTTATCATTTCGATTCACTGCAAAAATATGTATATATATATATATATATATATATATATATATATATATATATATATATATATATATATATATATATATATATATATTAACATTGAATTTTACCGAATAAAATTACTATTCGTCGCGCATGGAGATTATTCTAGCCACTTTCTAGTGGTTTCCTATCTAGCAATTATTGCTTTGTTGATCTGTAGTGCCTATCCATTCCTTATTACAACTTACAAATTCAACACATATGTTTTCATAAACAAATACTCTATTATGTTGTCATCTAATAAAATGAAAGGAAACCTTTTTTTTCTTTCCCTCTATATTTTACTTAGATGGTAATTCCTTCTTCAAATGACCAAAAGCTTTTACATCGAGAAATAATATTGATAATTTTTTTTTTTCCTTTATGGAGGAATGATCTGCTTAGGTAAAAGTCTCTTATATCATTCGTTTATAGAAAACAAAAATAGAAAATCCTGGAATAAGAATTTGTTGTCTTTAAATCAGAACATCTTTACTTTAGTCTCAACTATACAAAGGATGAATAATTATTATATGTTTTCCTGTTCAACAGCTTTGCTTTATTGCAGCTTTATTTTCAAGCTGTTTTAGCTTTTGGGTCGTAATGGGATGCCATTATCAGCCGTTCTAATAAGTTCATAGCTTCAGGACATCGAAAGAAGTCTCGATGTCAAAATTGTGAATAATAAGTCAATTGTTTCCGCGACAGTTCTTCGATACCTTGTCTCTTCCAGTCATATGGGAACAATGACTTTAACTAACGAGGCTGGAGAAAAGTAAGCCTTGCGAAATTCTTGAAAATCTCTGGGTAAATTTCTTGTTTTGTCTCCATGAATAGAAAGCAAGCATTTATAGTTTTTAGGAATTGGCACTTTCCAAAATGTGCAACAAAGTGATTTGCTGTTAACAACGATTCTTTCAAATTTCAAAAGAGATACAAACTGACAATATCTTATGTATTTCCTTGCAACCCTTTTTGTTTGGAGAATTTAATTTTCGCCTAATTTCCAAGCTGCTTAGCCCTGTGATTAAGCATAGGAAACTTTTCTAAATCCATCCAGATCTAAGTGGAAGTGAAGCCAAAGATTGTTTGAAGCATCACCTTTTTCCTTTCAAGATTTACATGTTTTAAACCTCTCAAGTCGTTCATAAACTGATACTTGTATTAGTCCTGCTTTTCAATCTTCTTCTATTAACGTTTTTTTTTTTTTTTTTTTTTTTTTTTTTTTTTTGTATGAGGTAAGCACGGTTGCCTTCTATTTGAAGGACTGAATTGCCTTTGGGGTAGAGCGTAGTCCTGGTCCGTGGTATTATTATTATTATTATTATTATTATTATTATTAAATAATAATTATAATGATAATAATGATGATAATAATAAAAATAAATAATAATAATAATAATAATAATAATTATTATTATTATTATTATTATTATTATTATTATTATTATTATTATTATTATTATTATTATTCCTCCTAAACAAAATAGATTAAACTACTATCAAGAACTCTTTCTTTTATAGAAAATAGATTCATCTACTCTCAGTAAATAAACATTGACAGTTTATTTACGCCAAATACTGTTCATTTGATAAGACCCAGTCTTTGAACCTTTCCAGGAAACTCAGAGTTTTAAATGTTTCGGGGTAAAAAGATTAATTTTGTTTCTTCCCCCATTTTGAATATTCACTGCATGTGCCCAAGGATTTCTCAAACCCTGTTTGGGGGCACTCTCGGAAACAATATTCTATCTTATTTCTCTTTCTTTTGTGTTCTTTGAAGTTTCTATAGCTTATATATGAAAGATCTATTTGGATGTTGTTACTTTTTTTAAATATCTAATTTTATTTGTTCATTACGTACCTTGCAAATCATTTATTTTCTTGTTTCCTTTCCTCTCTGGGCTATTTTTCCCTATTGGAGCCCTTGAGCTTTTAGCTTCCTGTTTTTCTTACTAGGGTTGTAGCTTAGATTGTAATAATAATAATAATAATAATAATAATAATAATAATAATAATAATAATAATAAAAATGATTTGATAGGCAAATGTATTTTAATAATAATAATAATAATAATAATAATAATAATAATAATAATAATAATAATAATAATAATAATAATGAAAATAATTTTTTGATAGGCAAATGTATGACCTGAAACGTCAATAAGAAAGTGTCACCAATTATTCCGTTTCCCTTTGTGAACTTTAATGAAACCATCGAGAGAAGTTTCTTTTAATCACATAAAATCATCGAAAATAATGACGATATCAGAGACAATGGTCATCTCTTCAAATCTCCTCTGTCTTGTTGATTCATTAATATGGTTAAAAAAACATATCAAGAGAAGACCCACAACGAACGTAATCAAGGAAGACACCCGCAGAGAGGGAGAATATTCTTTGCAATGAATCCGGAAACGATGTTTTTCTTATGCAAAAATACTTAAATCCATTGGGAAATCATTATCCGAAGTTTTCGTATATTGGTAGTGTTATGACCATCTAAGCAGCAGTTTCCACAAATCAAAAGATACGCACCAACACAAACGCAGGAAAAAAACGAACACACCCATATTCGGAGATGATCCCACATACATACACACACATAAATACACACACGTACACACACTGACTTATATATATATATATATATATATATATATATATATATATATATATATATATATATATATATATATATATATATATATTTATATATGTATATATATATCTATATATATATATATATATATATATATATATATATATATATAGATATATATATACATATATATATATATATATATATATATATATATATATATATATATATATATATATATATATATGCATATATATATATATATATATATATATATGAATATATATATATATATATATATATATATATATATATATATATATATGTATATATATATATATATATATATATATATATATATATATATATATATATATATATATATATATGTGTGTGTTTGTATCTATCAATTTATCTATCTATGTGTCTATCTATCTATCTATCTATCTATATATCTATCTATCTATCTATATATATATATATATATATATATATATATATATATATATATATATATATATATATATATATATATATATATATATATATATATGGTTGTATTTGTGTCTGTGTTTGCGAAAGCACGTATTATGTCCATTAGCTTTAGAGGGTGACTATCTTTTCATTTATTTGTTAGCATGTTGGGGTGGTGTTCCTAGTCACAAGCCAAGGATAAAACCACCTCAACTAACTATCTACCATCGTAGGATTCTCCCTTGCAGGCTAAGATTCTTTATTTCCGTTCAGAGAGAGAGAGAGAGAGAGAGAGAGAGAGAGAGAGAGAGAGAGAGAGAGAGAGAGAGGAGAGAGAGAGAGAGAGAGAGAGAGAGAGAAAGTAAACCGGATTAACTGCTTTGACGTTCACTTCAGCAAAATTAATGTTTTTATATCAGTTTTCCTTTAATTCTTTTGAATTCCTATTTGGTCTAAGTTCTCCATATGTTACCTTTTCCATTATCCTACTACTTCCAAATATAATGTTTTTAGAACAACAGTTTCTCATCCCATACCCATACTGTACAGTATAAACATGGAATATCTGTGATGTTGAGAAATATGGTAAAGGATTTAAGAATTGCACAGCATATTAAGCTGAGGTTTAACCTCATCTCTGAAAATGGAAAGGGTTCAAGTAGAAAAATCTGCTTCATAGCTAGCCACCCATTTTCCTTTGATATCCTGAAATTTAAAAATAAAACACAAGGCATTTGACGATGCAATTACTTGCATTGCTGAATTTTTTATATATATATCTACGTAAGGAATGTTCCTGTTATGAAACGTACAGCATTGTTAATAAGAAAGTAATACGTTTCATTTCAGTCTTAAATGGATTTTTGGTTGCTGTTCCACTGAATAAATCTTTTACAACCTCCTTTTATAGCAGAGTTTTTTCTCTTTCAAAAGTTTAAAGGTCACTCATGAGTGACAAAGAAAGGAAAAAGATCTGGTCAGAGCCACACAATATCCTAGATACTGAACATATCCTCATAATGATCGACATCCAAACCCTTCCTCCGCCATGTTAGGACCTGGAGAATCTGTCGATAACTCCAAATGACTCATTAAGTAGTCCTATGGGCCCAAACAAGGACAGCAGGAATGGGGATATTTATGAAAACTATCATGACATGAGCGCAGAGTGAATGTGACCTCCATAAATTTTATTTGTACTTCATCACTTTCCTTTGTTTTGAAAGATTCTCAGATAGTCAAGGGGATTTTTTTCGTGATATTTATTTATTTGTTTTTTTTTTTTAGATTTCAGTAACACATTAGTTATATGGAACACAGTTCCCTCAAAATACTTCAGGCAAACATATTCCGTTTGATGATGGCCTAACAAAACACACACACACATATACATATATGTACAGGTATATATATATATATATATATATATATATATATATATATACATATATATATATATATATATATATATATATATATGTATATATATATATATATATATATATATATATATATATATATATATATAAAGAGAGAGAGAGAGAGAGAGAGAGAGAGAGAGAGAGAGAGAGAGAGAGAGAGAGAGAGAGAGAGAGAGAAGGGGGGGATTGCTTTTTCTACTCATCATCATCTTCATCAGACGTTATTTGTTCACTGCAGGACAAAGCCCTCAGACATGTCCTTCCTCTCGGTCTGTTTATGGTCTTTTATGCCAGTTGAAGCCCGAAAATTTCCTGTATTTCTCTTAATGGAATAGTATGTTTATGCAGCGTAGACTGCTACGGCTCAGAAATTACATTCATCCTACACAATTCCAATTGATCATTTTCTAATTGATATATTCTTTTTAAGGGCAAGAGGGCTTCAAAGTCCAAAGGATTAATACATTTTTAGAAAAGACAATGTTGTTAGTGATGATTTTCATATGAAGACTGTAGGTGTTATCAAAATAATTGTGGTAACCTTAGGAATATTCATTGGTCCTTTAAGTTCATGGAAAAATCTCCTGGCTTATTCATCATCATCATCATCATCTCCTCCTACGCCTATTGACGCAAAGGGCCTCGGTTAGATATTGCCAGTCGTCTCTGCCTTGAGCTTTTAATTCAATTCTTTTCCATTCATCATCTCTTATTTCGAGTTTTATAGTCCTAAGCCATGTAGGCCTGGGTGTTCCAAGTCTTCTAGTGCCTTGTGGAGCCCAGTTAAACGTTTGGTGAACTAATTTCTCTCGGGGACTGCGAAGAGCATGCCCAAACCATCTCCATCTACCCCTTATCATGATCTCATCCATATATGGTACTCGAGTAATCTCTCTTATAGTTTCATTTCTGATCCTGTCCTGCCATTTAACTCCCAATATCCTTCTGAGGACTTTATTCTCAAATCTACTGAATCTATTGGAGATTGTTTCATTGTCATGCCATGACTCATGTCCATAGAGTAACATCGTTCTCACTAAACTGATATATAGTCTGATTTTTATATGCAATTTTAGGCGATCTGATTTCCAAATTTTACTTAGCCTAGCCATTGTCTGATTTGCTTTTTTCAATCTTTCACTAAACTCTAATTCTAAAGACCCTGTATTGGAGATCATTGTTCCTAAATACTTAAATGATTCTACCTCATTAATCCTTTCTCCTTACAATTATATTTTATCTTCCATTGCATATTCCGTTCTCATCATCACTGTATTTCTTCTTTTTATCTTCAGCACCACCTCATGTAATATTTCATGCATTCTGGTAAGCAAGCATTGCAAATCCTGTGGTGTTTTGCTAAGGACAGCATCATCAGCATACTCTAGGTCTGCCAAATTCCTATCACCAATCCAGTCCAATCCCTCTCCACCATCTCCGACTGTTCTACACATTACAAAGTCCATGAGAAGGATGAACAACATGGGTGACAACACATTCTCTTGGAGTACTCCGCTGTTCACTGGAAACTCCCTTGATAAGACTCCATTAACGTTAACTTTGCACTTGCCATGCTCATGAACAGACTTAATCAAATTTACATATTTAAGAGGAAATCCAGTACAACGCACAGGATTCTCCACAAAATTGGCCGGTACACACTACCAAAGGCTTTAAAGGCTTTTTCATAGTCCACAAATATCATCAAAAAGGGATTTCTATATTCTACGCATTGCTGTACAACATGTCTCAAAATGAAAATTTGGTCAGTGCAACTTCTACCTTTTCTAAATCCTTCTTGTTCATCTTTCAGCTTTTCATCAATCTTTCTCTCCAGTTTCTTAAGAATAAGCATACTATATATTTTCATAACAACTGACGTAAGTGTTATGCCTCTGTAATTACTGCAATCCGCCAGGTCTCCCTTTTTAGCTATTTTCACTAACACTCTTAACTCCCATTCATCAGGTTCTGCCTTTTCATGCCACATTCTACAAAATAATCTTGTAAGTAGTCTGGGAGTCACTTCATTTTTGGCCAGTATCATCTCTGCAGTTATTCCAACGCATCCAGGGCTTTCCATCTCTTTAGTTTTTCGAGGATAGCTTCGACTACAAACACTGAATTCATTCATAGGAACATCAAGGTCTTCATCAGCTTCAGGTATATCAATCAAATTATTCCCTTCATATGTCCTATTCATAACCTTGGTAAATTGTTGCATCCAATGTTGTCTTTCTTCATCTTCTGTTGCTATAACAGAGCCATCTCTCTTCTTGATGGGTATATACTTCTTCTTTGCCCCAGTCGAGATTTTATTAATAATTCTATGAGCAATTCTCACACCATAGCCACTTCCTGAATTCATAGCTTTGTCAGCCTCATCTGCTTTACTGTCTAAATACTCTCTCCAGACATTCCTGGATTTTCTTTTGACCTTGCTGTTAGTATTATTAGCATAAAAATATTACGTTTTTAAAATTGTTACAGAGTAAATATTATTTTACAACTCTTTTTGTATTTATTAAACATCATCGTAATAGTTGTCAGTACTATTATCTCTCTCTCTCTCTCTCTCTCTCTCTCTCTCTCTCTCTCTCTCTCTCTCTCTCTCTCTCTCTCTCTCTCTCTCTGAGTCTTTTGATGAGTATGCAGGACCTAAATCCCGCAGCTATCATAGACATAATACCTTCAATTTCTCAAAACTGTAGGCGGACAGATTCTATGAGCTCTGTGACGTACGTAATGCTTTCTCTCTCTCTCTCTCTCTCTCTCTCTCTCTCTCTCTCTCTCTCTCTCTCTCTCTCTCTCTCTCTCTCTCTCTCTCTCTCTTATTATTCTATCCACATATCTGATTTAGAAAGGAATACATGGAAAAGTTTATTGTCTTCCGTGTGCATATGTCAGTGGCGGATAGGTAACTAAATGGAATACGTCACTGATGATTAAGGTCATATATTCTTAATGCTACTTTGTATATCCGTTTAAACAGTTATCCTATAAGAAAATAAATAGCACTAATGTTTCATGTCATAAACTAAAAAACAATAGAGTCGAGTAATTAATAAGCAAACAATACAGGAAAAATTATAATATAAAAACTATTAGAAAGATGTTGAAAAAAAGAAAGTATGTCTTGATAAGTCTTTGAGTATAAAAAAGAATAATATTTATGCCCTAAAATTATCATTTGCAAGATCCGCCAAATCATGCAAAGGATGAAAGAAAGGTCATCTTCACTAATGTAGAAAAGGAAACACGAGAGGTAACAAACAGGATATTTACTTCGTTGATGGATGCAAATAAGCTTGGCTTTATGATGTGTCCTTTAAAGATATCATATCTCAATCACTATGCAGGCCAGCTCTCCGCCCAAGTAAGGACCTCTGGGGATAAGGCAATGAGAATGACTTCCTGCAGAAACCCTTGTGAGGAGGTCGTGATAACCAACGAAACTCTTCAAGCCATGATCGTTGTCGACAAACCTTGAAGCTACTCCTGACAACCAAAATATAGACTAATGGAAATTACAGCAGTTAAAAGATTTTGGTCTTCAATGAGAAGTCGTGTCTCTGGAATTGAAATGATTCCTTGTTTTCTCAATGAAAGAAGTATCGTTTTAAGAATGTTTCAGGTGCGTTATCTTAGATAATTGCTCTACACGTGGGCAAGTAGCAGATGGCTTATTGTGTCGCTGATCTGCTAATTAATTCTTGTTAAAAGGTTATAGAAGTGATGTAAGGAATAATCATGCTTGCTGAAAGGTTTGTCGACTAATTAGTAGAAAAACTCATAATTTGTGCATCTGGAATGTCAGAAGAAATCCTGGTTGTATTGTATTGTTGTTTTAATGACGGTCGGAATCAGCAGATGGCGCAAATCTTATGGTTGGTGCTCACGGTTATGGCGCAATGAAGAGTGCCATCTTTCCACATTTCATTTTATTGTCAATCTCTGGTCAGTTTATCTTCCCAATAAAAACTCAGCTTCCTCGTAACTTACAGAAACTGGTTGTTTATAACTCATTGGCCTGCTTCCTTTTCAATTCAAACTGATGCAGATCATTTGTTTTAACTATACGAACAAAGAATTTTGGCTACAGTTCTCCATTACTTTTTTCACTATGTACACATAACATGTGGTTTGTCAAAGAAAACAAGCTTGCTACATATGCATATGATGCTACTCACTTTCCCTCAATTCCATCGTCTCATTGTGCACCTGGAGTTGCTGAATCCCTTAATAGAGATCTAACTAAAATTAGTTCATGGTACAAATTGTGGGGCATGAAGCTGAATTCTAACAAAACTCAAAGTATGACTGTAAGTAGGTTAAGGACAGGGGCTCCTCAACATCCTGGTCCCAGCATTGATAATGTTTCTTTAACTCTGTATGGCTTATTTAAAATTTTAGGAGGTATTTTTGACAGTAAATTTACTTTTGAAAAACACATTAGGTCTGTCTCTTCTTCAATTTCACAAAACCTTGGGTTTATTTAGAAAGTTTTTTAAGATTTTTGGTGATCAATCTATTCTGAAGAAGTGTTAATTCTTTCATTCTGCTTTGTTTTGAGTATGGTTCTCCTGTCTGGTCTTCAGCTGCTGAATCTCAACTTAATATGTTGGACAGGAATTTCCGGTCAATTGAATTTTTTATTCCTGATCTAGATATTTATCTCTGACACAGTCGTTCAATTAGTTCGTTATGCAGGATGCATAAGTTTTTCATAGTTCTGGTCATCCTTTGCATTCAGATATTCCCGGACAGACCTTCCTGTTCGTAATACTGGGCATTCAGTTAGTTTTAGTAGTCAGACCCTCTCCATCATGAAGATCAAAACTAGACAGTTTTCTAGAAATTTTATTCCATCAGGTAGTTGAATCAGTAGAACTTCAAACGTTTAAACTTGCAGCAAATGTCTTTATGTTGAACAGGCTAACACAAGTCTCTTTTGATAGTTTACATGTGAAATATCTGTTTAATGTTCTTACTGTTCTTGAAATATTTTATTTTAATTGTTCATTACTTTTCTTTTAGTTTATCTATTTCCTTATTTCTTTCCTCACTGGGCTATTTCTCCCTGTTGGAGTTTCCAACTTAGATTGTAGCTTAGCTAATAATAATAATAATAATAATAATAATGAAAATAATAATAATAATAATAATAATAATAATAATAATAATAATAATAATAATATACACTATGTTAAATTAACTTACTAATTTCATCTTCAATATCAATCCAATATACCAAGACACTTCACTCAATTTTGGGGGGTAGCCGACAACAAACGAATAAAAAAAGGGGGATCTTTCCTCTATACGCTCCTCCCAGCCTGATGAGGGACTTAACCGAGTTCGGCTGGTACTGCTAGGGTGCCACAGCCCACCCTCCCACGCTATCCACCACAGATGAAGCTTCATAACGTTGAATCTCCTACTACTGCTGCTTCCGCGGTCATCCAAGGCGACTGGAAGAACCAGCAGGGCTTACCGGAACTGCGTCACCGTCGCTCGCCATTCATTCCTATTTCTAGCTTGCTCTATTACCTCTCTCACATCTATACTCATATCACTTAAAGCTTTCTTCACTCCATCCATCCAACCAAACCTTGGCCTTCCTCTTTTACTTCGTCCATCAACTCTTGCATTTATCACCTTCTTTTAAGCAGACAGCCACTTTCCATTCTCTCAACATGGCCAAACCACCTCAACATATTCATATCCATTCTAGCAGCAGACTCATTTCTTATACCCGTTCTCACACTCAGTACTTCGTCCTAACCTTATCTACTCGAGACACACCAGCCATAAGCCTCAGACACTTCATCACAGACACATTCAATCTCTGTCTCTCCGTCACTTTCATTCCCCACAATTCCGATCCATACATCACAATCTGTACAATCACTTTCTCATACAGAGCTCTCTTTACATTCATGCCTAACCCTCTATTCTTTAACACTCTCTTCACTGCCCCCAACACCTTGCTTCCTTCATTTACTCTCTGACGTACATCTGCTTCCACTCCACCATTTGCTGCAACAACAGACCCCAGTTACTTAAACTGATCTACTTCCTCAAGTAACTCTCCATTCAACATGTCATTCAATCTCGCACAACCTTCCCTTCTCATAAATCTCATAACCTTACTCTTAGTCACATTAACTCTCAACTTCCTTCTCTCACATACCCTTCCAAATTGTGTCACTAATTGGCCAAGCTTCTCTTCCGAGTCTGTAACCAGTACAGTATCATCCGCAAACAATAACTGATTTACCTCCAATTCACGATCATTCTCGTCTATCAGTTTCATTCCTCGTCCAAGTACTTGAGCATTCAGCTCTCTCACCACTCGATCAACATACAAATTAAACAACCATGGTGACATCAAACATCCCTGTCTCAGCCCCACTCTCACTGAAAACCATTCGCTCACTTCATTTCCTATGCTAACCCACACTTTACTACCTTTGTAGAAACTTTTTGCTACTTGGAACAACCTTCCACCAATTCCATATAACCTCATCACATTCCACATAGCTTCCCTATCAACTCTATCATACCCTTTCTACAGATCCATAGACACAACACACACCTCCTTACGTTTTGCTAAATATTTCTCGCATATCTGCCTAACTGTAAAAATCTGATTTGTACATCCCCTACCTCTTCTAAAACCACCCTGTACTTCTAAGATTGCATTCTCTATTTTATCCTTAATTGTATTAATCAGTACTCTGCCATACACTTTTCCAGCCACACACAACAAACTAATACCCCTTCAATTACAACACTCATGCACATCTCCCTTACCCTTATATAGTGGTACAATACATACACAAACCCAATCTACCGGTACCATTGACAACATAAAACACATATTAAACAATCTCACCAACCATTCAAGTACAGTCACACACCCTTCCTTTAACATCTCAGTTCTCACACCAGCCATACAAGGTCCTGTTCCTACTGTCGTTTCATCTAGTGCTCTCCTCACTTCCTATCTTGTAATCTCTTTCTCTCTCTCATTCTCATCTCAACACCTGTAACAGCAATTATATCTGCCTCCCTATCATCCTCAACATTCAGTAAACTTTCAAAATATTCCGCCCACCGTTTCCTTGCCTCCTCTCCTTTTAACAACCATCCATTTCCATTTTTCACTGTCTCTTCAATTCTCGATCCAGCCTTCCTTACTCTCTTCAACTATTTCAAAGGAAGAATAATATACCTTTACAAATGTGTTTGTGTGTATGTCAGTGTATTTGTGTTTGACTCGGCAGGATATTTAAAAAATCGATAAACAATTAGATCACTCTTAACATGCTGTTTTTTATTCTCTCGTGCTAACTAACTTTCGAGAAAAATAGTCCTGAATAAAGATCTTATCCTAACGAGAAATGGGTATCTTAAGAGGACTTCTCGCCCAAGTTTGCCATCCCCATGCAGTTAGGTTACCAGGTCATGCAATATCATGTGAACATACATGTACAGTAAAGCGTAAAATTAGAAAACTCCTTAGAGAAGCAATAATTTCCTTGAAATGTATCAAAAATTTATATACGAGAAGTTAATGCACTGTCTGGAACATGTGATAAAACAAACAACTCTTCCTGGTGATTATAAATTGACTCAAAAATGCCTGGCTTCATGAATTGTGCTGCAAAATTCTCTATGTACCTAATGGCCACAATTGGACTCCGCCAGGAGGAATTTTGCGATAGTTTATGCGATTACTTAGAAGAGCGGATCTTCCCCCCCCCCTTTTTTTCTCATTTTTTCTTTTTTTTTTGTCCTTGACTGTTTAATCAACATTCTTTGTGAGTTTCCTGCCTCACATTTTGTCTCTGGGAATGTCTAAGTGTCATAAATTGTTAAAATTGTTTGAATAGCGGCAGTTTTTTATGATCCTGAAGTTTGTCACTAATTAAATATTCATTATTTTCTGAATAATAATCTAGTAAACAAGATACAAGGGTTATGATAGAAGCGTTCTTTACATAAGTAAAATGACCGATTGACATCGTCATCGTTAAAAGAAAATGTCTGCTTATGACAATGAAGCCTTACTTAGGTTTTAATCTATTCT
>NC_090731.1:72505819-72513319 GCF_036898095.1 Palaemon carinicauda | reverse complement strand
TGCTACCATCTCATCAAAAGAAAATAAAACGTTTATCATGAAATATGATTACAAATGCAAATAATGAGAGAGAAAATGATTACACTTTTACAAAAATATTGAGTGAGTGGTACGAAGGAAGAAAGTTAGCAAAAAAAAAAAAAAAAAAAGAAAAAAAAAAAAAAAAAAAAAAAGAAAAAAAAAAACGATCTTTCAAAATATTATTTTAGATTTCCTTTCTTGTATTATGTCTTTGTACATTTTTTTTTCTCTTGTCATGAGCTGTGTTGGTGCCTTCAATTATGGGAGGCTGGTGCGTTGTGAGAGCATCTCATGGGAGATGAAGATGAATTATAGAAGAGCTTAGCGTGAAGGCTGCTTGTTGCGTGTTCGCCTCCTGCTTTGGGATTGCCTTCATTTTCTTGTTAAGCGAAGTCCAGAGGTTTTGTTCTGTTTTACTTTAATGTCATTACGTACTTGATGTGGATTATTCAAGGGAAAAATTTATATTATAATCGTTTTACCATAGAAAAAATTATGCTATTCTCTTCATATCGGAGAAAAGTTATGGAATACCCTTTTCATCGTGACAAATATGCTCTACGCGTTTTATTATAAAAGAAAATATGCTAAACTCGTTTTATATTCAGAAAAAATTATATTATAACTGTTTTATCATTGAGAAAATTATACTAAACTTGTTTTGTGATAGAAAAAAAATATGCTATACTCGTTTTATCATATAAACTATGTATAATCTTTTTATCATAGAAAACTTATTCTTTCCTCGTTCTATCATAAGAAATTGGTTTACTAAATCTATCACAGAAAAAGTTAAGGTATGTTTGTTTTATCACATAAAATTATGCTATACTCGTTTTATAATAGAAAAAATATGCTATACTTGTCATATCATAGAAAAAATTATGTTATAGTTTTCAACATGCAAGAAAATTAGGCTATAGTTTTTATCGTAGATGGAATCATTCTGCAGGTTGCATAATCAAAGAAAATATTATGCTTTATTCATAGAAAAAAATATGCTATACTTGTTTTATCATAAAAATGCGCTATACTCTTTTTATTATCGAAAACTTATGCTAAATTAGTTTTATCTGAATAAAGGGTTATTCTATACTCGTTTTATTGATAAAAAGGTTTTGCTTTACCAGTTTTTTTTTCATAGAAAAAGCTATGCTATAATCGATTTATCAAAGAATAAATTATTCTATACTAGTTTTATTATTGTGAAGATTATGGCATACTCGTTTTATCATATAATAAACTTATGCTCTACTCGTTTTGTCGCTTGAAAGAAAAAATGCTATACTCGTCTCATAATATAAAAAAAATATCAGGTACTTATTTTATCATAAAAAAAAATCATAACATACTCGTTTTGATAAAGAGAAAATTTATGATATATTCGTTTTATCATGGATAGAAACATACTTTACTTTACTATCATAAAAGAAAATATGCCTAATTGTTTCACAATAGAAAAATTATGCCATTCTTGTTTCGTTTTTTTTTCTTTAATAAAATATGCTATGTTCGTGCAGCAAAGATAAGAGTATTATAAAGAAATTATAAAATAATTTTCAAAGACTTTTGTGTCAAGAAAATCGATTCCTTCATAAACTAGAACATAACATCTTATCTTTTCTGGTTAAAAATTATGTTTTTCCTACTTTTCTTCCACCTCTTGATTTTCCTCCAATTTTATTTCAAATTTCTCTCCTTGTGGAACTTATGAAAAAAGAAAAATACTTCTTTCTTGCTTCTCTGTTCTCTTTTAGAAAGCTGATTTTCTAAAAGCGTTATGGAAACTGAACGAACTTTTCCTTTCTATGATATATTGTTCAATAACAGACCCTTTCACCTTTCTCCCTCGCCCCCGCTTTTTATTTTTTTTCTGGGGAGGGGGGGGGGGGGGCTGCTGTAACATTTTGTATCTTTTTATCTCACCTAGAAATCTATTTTCAAAACCATCTTCGATTGCAGGGTTAGAATTCTTATGTAATAACCAATCTCTATGTGAGTTGTTATTGAGTCTCAGATTTTTCGGAAAATTATATTTGTATAAATTAATGGAGAAACCTTCATTTTTAAAAGGTCATCAATTGTGGTAATTAAAAATAGAATGTAAATGCTAATGACATCATTAGAATAAACAAATTTCATTTATATTTCTGAAAAAAAAATGTTTTGTACATTTATTTCAATCAATAAAACTATCTAAGAGAGAGAGAGAGAGAGAGAGAGAGAGAGAGAGAGAGAGAGAGAGAGAGAGAGAGAGAGAGAGAGAGAGAGAGAGAGAGAGAGAAGATTTTATCAAATATCAGGATACTAAGGGAAGACATTTTTTTTTAGAGAGAGAGAGAGAGAGAGAGAGAGAGAGAGAGAGAGAGAGAGAGAGAGAGAGAGAGAGAGAGAGAGAGAGAGAGAGAGAGAGAGAATTTTATCAAATATCATGATACTAGCGGAAGTCATTTTCTTGAGAGAGAGAGAGAGAGAGAGAGGAGAGAGAGAGAGAGAGAGAGAGAGAGAGAGAGAGAGAGAGAGAGAGAGGGGATTTTTTGTTAAATATCAGGATACTAAGGGAAGACCTTTTTTAGAGAGAGTGAGAGAGAGAGAGAGAGGAGAGAGAGAGAGTAGAGAGAGAGGAGAGAGAGAGAGATTTTATCAAATATCACGATACTAAGGATAGTCATTTTTTTAGAGAGAGAAGAGAGAGAGAGAGAGAGAGATGAGATGAGAGAGAGAGAGAGAGAGGAGAGAGAGAGAGAGAGAGAGAGAGAAGAGAGAGAATTTTATCAAATATCATGATACTAGGGAAGTCATTTCTTTAGAGAGAGAGAGAGAGAGAGAGACGAGGATGGAGAGAGAGAGAGAGAGAGACGAGAGAGAGATTTTATTAAATTCATGATACTAAGGATAGTCATTTTATTTTTAGAGAGAGAGAAGAGAGGAAGAGGAGAGAGAGAGAGGAGAGAGAGAGAGAGAGAGAGAGAGAGGAGAGAGAGAGAGAGAGAGAGAGGAAAAAATGTATTGAATCCATTGTACGTGGAAAGCCAAGTCTTCTGAGTTTTTGGTAACACAATTCAAAGACGTTTGCAGACTCTTTCCAAAGCTAATTATGTTACTTCCATCATCAAAATAATTATGAAATGTTTTGGAAATTTAATCAAATCCTTTTTCATAACGTCATTTGGCTCCAGCGTCATTTTTATATCCATTATTCAAAGGTTTGATGTCTCGAAATAGAACTGGTTGATAGATATTCACTTTTTCCCCTTTTTAATTAGGAGAATTTTTGTGTATAATATTCATAATACTTATGGAAAATTCTCTAGTCAAGAGCTCTCTTCGAACATAGCCTAACCTCGAGTACTCAGTATTGATGCAAACATTCATAAAGGTTTAAAGGCCTTTCATGAATGGCAGAGGCAAGAGATAGTGACAATGCCCTAAAGACTGGCCCTATATACATATAGTCAGCACCCAAGCCCCCTCCTCCAAATACCCCCTCCTTAGTTGACAAGGATGGTGAGGATGCAGATATTACAAGAAACTAACAAGTTTGAACGTGACTCGAACCCCAGACCGGCAGAACTCCAGGCAGGGATGTTTCCAATAGGCCACCACAACCCAAAATACACCAAATATATAAACGAAAAGGTTGATCGCCAAGAACGCAGTTTTCTTTATTGATTCCCAAATTATTCTCCTTTATTTCATACTATCCTTTTACATTACTATATTTCTTTTGGTTTGCTAATGTAGTTCTCTAAAACGAATGAGGAATTTTACTTATAAATATTGTGAAATGTTGAGGAAAATTAGAGAGATATTTTTAGGCAGTTTGTTTTTGTGCAAATCATAGGATTCTGCTTTGTAATCAGCTCGTAGAAAGACCGTTCTTTATTCATAAAGTCGGATGGTCAGTCAATTTTGAATATTAGCTAAAAAACATTGATCGATTAAGATTTAATATAATTTGGCTTAAGCACAATTCTGGTTAAAGTAATCGCCATGTTCTGTAAATAGCACAAGCTGAATTTACTTTTCTAGCGTACCCCAGAATCAACAATCCTATGAGATAAGATATATTTAAATTTTCATCTACTGGAATGAAAATGTTCTTACAGGAATATTAGCCTCTTGCAGATTAAATCGAAATATAATTGATGTTCAGTTGGTAAGTGACCATGAACAATCTCCAAATGTCGATTGTTTAAACTATTCGAGTTAACGTGAGAATTAAGGTCAATTTTGACCATATAATTCACGGCCGTTGTCTCCATCTGTAAAAGTGAAATTGTCAGTCATAGAACGTCAAAATGAAAGAATATTTGGCTATAAGAACAAATACTATTGTATACAGAAGTTTCAATACATAGTTTATAATGACTGAGAGATAGAGAATTTAGTTCAATGCAAGCGTATTCTCAAAAGATATTGTTTTAGTTTCAAATGACGTTTTTCAATATTTCTATTCTAAGAAAAATCATGTTTAAGTATCATATGTTCTATGAATACAAAACTTATAAGTAATGGATTTTGGTGGAAATCTTATGAAGTAAAAGACAAATATACGAGAATTCCCGATAGGAGAGATACACACCTAACCGTCTACCAAAAAAGATATGGATTTTCCTTTCCACCCTCTCCCGCGAGTTAGGAAAGGTATTATGGCTGACAGTGTACGTAACGATGTCACCTGGTGCGGGATATAAGCCAAGGATTTGGCGGCAACTCCTCACAAAGTTCTTCATCAAATCGCTTGATTAACCTCAATATTTTCTCTACCTGCTGTTGCAATTTACCTCTGTCGACGACGTCAATATGGATGCTAATTGGGAGGTAGACATTATCATCGGTCTCTCAATAATCCGTTTTGCTCTAAGGAAATAGAAGCTTATTCCTAAAACGCTGCCTCTTAATTGTTACCAATACCACTTGAGGATTGAGGTATTTTGACCCTTACTATTAAAGCATGGAGTACCATGTAGGTTTCTGTGTGTGTACCCAAAGACCTTTAAGGACAGTCATATCGCTAGATGGTATAATTCGTAGAATGACTGAATTCACTTTTCTGAAATACTTAACCACTGGTTTAGAAAGTTCGTAATTTCTCAGAGATGAGAACATATCGTGCAATTCGTCAGTGGTCTCGCACTTTTGTATCACTACTCTCTCTTACAGACAAGAGCTTGTACAGTATGCGGCAAAAGTCCTAACACCCGATTTCATTTATTCCTACTCAAAAATCCATAATTGGCAACTGACCTTCTTCCCATTTCTGGGGATACTAAGTTGCAATGACGAAACATTTCGCAACTTCGCTCAATAAAAGATATAGTTCACAAAGAACTGTTTAAATTATTAGTGCTGTATTTTTCATAAAGATAAGAGCTAGATCATAATAAAATAGCTTATCAAAGCAGTTTTTAGATATGGTAAAGATGAAAAGACAGACCTACTTAATTTGACAACAACGAAATCAACCACATTCTCCTGTCTTCCTGCAGAAACCATTGGTACCATTCAGCATCGCCATCTATTAGACGATTTACTGATGTCTCATTTCTTTCGTTTGAGTCTCATTGTCAATAATATTATGATACCTTTAACTATATTTCCCGGACTGAGTAGCGTCTGTCTTGGGGAAGGAAGCAATCTCTTCCAATATTCATATTAATCGGATTATATGAGCGCGAGCGCATTGCAGCAGCATATAGGCGAAATAAGAATAATTATTCAAAGATTAACTTCATTCACTTTTATCAACAGGAAAAAGGGGATTTTCCCGTTTTTAATTGATAAGTAAAGAAATTATCATAAAAACTTTTCAACGTATTGATTATCAGATTCTAATCAAATGGAATTACGTTATAAAACCTTCGTAGCTTTAAAGTTCCAAATCGAATGCATTTTCCTTTGTTCTTTGGAAAGTTAATAAAGTTTTTTCTCATTAAGTCAGTGAAAAATAACATGAAATGAATGATCAGTCTATGAACAGTTTGCGGTGCAATAACAGTACTCACAAATTAAACTAGATCCTATTTGAGGCTAAAGTCTCCTTAACAGAGATTCATTCTCAAGTCTAAGAGGCTTTTCCCTCTTCGAAAGCTCCAACGTAAGCAACAACAGTTGCATATATCTGCTTCGTTTTAAAAAAAAATAATTTGTCTATAAAATTTTTGAGTTTATTATGCCTTTTATCAATTTGTACTATTCACAAGCATTTCATTTATTCTCATAGATTTGTCTTCATCATTTCATGGACGTTAGATCCATCTTGCTTTACTTCTTATTCAAAAGCAAATCAACTTTAATCGCGCTGTCAACGATCATTTCACTGTCAAAAAAATAATTTTTCACCCTTATAGCCATAACAGTTGAAATGGATTCAATAAGAAAATAAATGCAAAATAAAATCCAAACCTTTTGAGTGACTTGTATCACTCCGTTTTATTTGTTGCTTGTGGCTCTGTGAAATCAAATTCTTATAATTTTGTAATATTTTAATTAATTTCATATTTCTATATCTATTCATGTATTTCTTACGATATGTTATGCTTTGGTGGGGATACCTTATCGTGGTGAAAGGTTCTGCGTATCGCTATGATCAGCAAAGATGTACTAGTCAGGACCACTCCATACAAGGATGGTTGGCTGTGAACGATCAGACGAAAATATTACTCCATCACCAATCCGTAACGGCCAGCGTGATAATGAAAACAAGGCATAACCCCAGACATGAATTGACATGCATGAGTCCTATGTCTTGCACTGGACTAGAAACATCTGCATTTTAAAGGTTTAAAGACCACCCAAGAATGGCAGAGACAAGGGACAGTGACATTGCCCTAGCAAGGAGGACAATGCCCTAGAGACTGAATATATATTTTCATAAGATCAGCGCCCAAGCCCATTTTCCCTCAAGCTAGGACCAGGAAATGCCATGCAATGGCTGCTGATGACTCCTCAGGTAGACCTGTTGGCTCATCTAAACCCCCATCCTTAGTTCACAAGGACGGTGAAGTTGCAACGACCAAAGGAACTAACGAATTTGAGTGGGACTCGAAACCAAGTCCTGCGATCACCAGTCAAGGGCGTTACCAGTAGGCCACCACAATCTGTTGTTGTTGTTGTTGTTGTTGTTAGAATAAGCATGGTCATTATATGGCGATTTTATTTCCATTTTCCTCCGTACTAGTTTTATTTAAACTATGTAATTATGTTAGATCAAGACAAAATATTAGAGTATCGGCGTTTGTATTATCACCATTCGATTTATCATAAATATAACTTATATATAGTTATCATCTTCGGCATGCTTTCTGTCAGCTCACGTCACATTTCATTAAATGCTGATTAGCATATTGAATACGAGGATACTTTTAAATTTCAAGTTAATTGCTTTTAATCTTGGCTAATGAAAATGGGAGTGAAAAAAATGAATTACCTAGGACATGTGAACGATACTCCAAAAAGAAACGAATAGCAGAAATA
>NC_090731.1:72488319-72503319 GCF_036898095.1 Palaemon carinicauda | reverse complement strand
AAGGGTGTTCTGTCACCGTTTGTGTGGCAGCAACCTCTGGCACATTGGTATTCGAGGACTTTCCCTCATATGCCCTATTTACGATGAGGGAAAACCTTTATAGAGAGAAAAAAAAAACTCACTGAACTTTTCCTCAGTGGTAGTGTGGAACGAAAACTAAAATAATTGTGGATACAAATTTGGAAATACACTAATTTACATAGGAATAGAGGTAAAGAAAGAAAGACAGACGCAAGGGTAAAGAGACGGAGTGGGTTTGGAGAAAGAACATAATCTGGTGATTTGTGGAGATGTGGCACCAGTGGAGAAATCTGTTTAAAACGAGGTGCCTTCCCCTATCGACCCTTTTTGTTCCATTGTATTTCAAGCAACAAAGTATAAAATGATCTGGTGTTTATTAAATGAAGTAAACTTGTAAAAATAACATCCGAAAAGTCCTGCAATGTGAAGTCTGTTCTACTTAAATCATTTGTTTCAAGAAATTTATATATCTTTCCAATTACATTGTTATTGACAGTACATCTCCTCCTGAAAATTACTTGATATTCAAGTACTTGGCAACAAAATTTACAGGTTCCATCCATAACTGAGAAAGTTGGTTTCACATTCTTGGCAGATAATTTGCACTGATGCGCTTGATTCATATTGAGAATTGCTAAAGACTTAGATATATTTTGTTAAGATAACTACAATTCTATACATCACACGTAAGCAAAAAATTCTTCTCCTTTTCAATTAGTATGTCTCTTAAAAGCATTTCAGTTGCTTAATACCTTTATCAATCAAACACAATCCACTGAATTTCAGTGACCAATGGAAAAGATGGATTAATAAAATGTGATTTCATTCGTTCTCGCATCCGTTGGTTGATCTAAATGGAAACTGCATAGAGGATTTCTTGAACCTTTCCACTCCCTCCTATCTCTCCTATTGCACATTTCACTTGCATATTCCAGTTTTTGCTGTTTTGGCCTACATTCTGTTCACCAGCAAACTATCATAACAAATCCAATGCAGATGAGACTCTGCTTGTTCATTTGTATAATTCTTTACACGTTCACATCTACGTTCGAGATTTCCAAATCTACATTCATTGTCAAAATCAATTGTTCTCATCTTGTTATCGTAGATCCTTCGTCTATTGTTCCTACTAAAGGAATCAATTACAGTGCTCAGAACACTGACCCGTGAAAGGCAGGAAAGACTTTGAAGGCTGCAGCTTCTGATCAAATCATTCGTAATCTCTTCAAAATATATCGCAATAAGTACGCCTACACAACAGAGCATACAAGAATGGCTTTCTGTTAGAAGTAATATGTCTAAATCTTTGCAAAAGGAAATTGAACTCTCATTCTCTCCCTTATACCACGATCACACCAATGCGTGGATAGCGCAATGGCAACGAATGGAGCAATCGCAGCCATATGCGTTAAATCCTCACTCCCAGCGTAGTTTGTCCTTGCCCGGAACTTGTGTTTGATCGCAACATGCGTCAGGATCCGTCGGCAAATCTCATAAATGTTCTCTACACCAGTGGATTGAAAAATCCGTGCGGATGAGAAGATCCCGAGATGTGTACTTATTCACTCAAAATGTCATCCGCCACTATCTGGTGTACTTTATCCACGGCGTCCGTACTCTCTGCGGCGGTGGATATTTTACTGCTGATTACATCATACAGGTTTCAAAGGTTTGCTTCATTTCCCACTAATCAACGGGAAAATAAATATTTCTTTCAATTCTAAAGTGATTATTGTATAATTTGGTTTCAAAATCTGTTTTATATTATTTCACTCTAAATAATAGGAAAGCACTTTTGTTCTATTTGTAAACAGCTTTGTGTTCTTTGTGAAGTGATTATGTGATTGCGTAATAACTCAACGATTGATAGCCGACGAAAGATATTAAACTACGGATCTTACATTATTCAGAGATGCAAAGGAAAGATCGGTCTGTATCATTTAACCCAAGAAGTCTTCTATAATCTATAATTATAATGCACACGTCAAACAAAAAAACTTACTGTATATTCTGATGACAAGAGAAACAGATATTTCTGCCCCTTAGGAAGAGAGAGAGAGAGAGAGAGAGAGAGAGAGAGAGAGAGAGAGAGAGAGAGAGAGAGAGAGAGAGAGAGAGAGAGAGAGAGAGAGAGAGAGAGAGAGAGCACTTTTATCTCAGTCTTCAAAAGATGTTGTTTGTTGTTGCTTCAGATTGCCTGGCCCTTACAGCCTGGCACGGGCTCTTGCACACTTGGAGCCCGAAGACAAAAGATGTAAGGACTTGTTCTCTTTATATTATCTTAGTCTAAAACAGAGAGAGAGAGAGAGAGAGAGAGAGAGAGAGAGAGAGAGAGAGAGAGAGAGAGAGAGAGAGAGAGAGAGAGAGAGAGAGAGAGAGATATTTAAATCAATACATTACTTCGCCAAACGTTCAGCCGGGCTCCACAAGGAACTAGTAGAGTTGGAAGATCCAGGCCTACATGGCTGAGGAAAAGAGAGTATTTTGAAATATTGAATGAAGTCATGAAAAGTGACATTAAGTTCAGGTCTTTTTAAAGTTTATTACAGGGATTGATCCAGTTTGTACATTTCATGATATACAGAATATAAGTAATAATGAGAGAACATTTTGTTTTTGGTGTTATGGAATTTTCAAGAAATTAAAGGAACCTCAAAAAATGCTATACAATGAAAATTATTTCAAAGGTTCATTTCTTATTCAATAATTTTGAATTCAATCTTTTTGGGTAAACACCCATAAGAATTCATCCATCATCATGACTTATACATAACTATACAATGCATTGAATGTTATAAACCTGCAATGGAGTCTAAGAAAGAATGATGGCTGTTTCAGGTTTCTTAGTAGGCACAGGGAATTTTTTATTTGTATGAAATGTATGCTGGCATCACGAACTTATGTTTATGTACGCTGGCATCACGAATTCTGTTTGGTTGACTATATTGACATTCCAAGTCGTTTAGTGAGGAAACCGAGCTGTTTTCTTTTTATAACCCCTTCCCTCTTCCTCAACATATCTTGCTAATAATTGCTTTCCCAGAATTTAAATAACCACCTAACTACTGTGCAAGAAGACCAGAACTGCAGGATTGCATTATTTTGGAGTAAATGAAGAGCGTGGTGTTGTAAACAATTACAGTTTATTTATTCCCTTATTTCCTTTCCTCACTGAGTTATTTTTCCCTGGTGGAGCACTTGGGCTGATAGCGTATTGCTTTTACAACTAGGGTTGTAGCTTGGCTCGTAATAATAATAATAATAATAATAATAATAATAATAATAATAATATAAGAAAGGAGCTATCTAGGTCAAAGCAACTCTTCCTGATTCTTGCTTGATAAATGGGTCGATTGCTAATCCTCAGTGACGTCATGCTTTAACAAACAATATTCCTGTAGCTCCTCTCAATAACAGGAAGCGTTCTGCTTTTGCTGTTTTCATTTCAAGAGGAGCTTAGACCGTTTATTTTTTTTTTTTCAAAATAAAATATATAACAAGTTCTTATTTGATTCATGATTTAAATGAAAATTTTTTTTTCTAAAACGTTTATTTTTTACCAAAATAAAATATATAGAGTTAATTTGGGAAGAACAGTTCTTATTTGATTCATGCTTCAATCGAGAGAACATTGTTTTAAATATTTTGACTTTTTTCAAAATAAATTATATAATATTAATTTTTAATATGTTTTTATTAGATTCATAAATTAAAGCAAAAATGCTTCATTTTATAACTTTATTTTTCCAAAAATGAAATATATAACATTACTATTTGGAACGGAGTTTTATTTCATTTATGATTAATATAACAAAAAGATTATATTTTGTAATCAGAATAGTGCCTGGTTGATGTATGTGAAGACCTATGGGATAGGCTAATGTTCTAAAAGGATATAATACCGAATACGGATAGTTGAGAGATCTGACAAAATCTTAAATTGGGACATGAAAAAAAAACATTTTTAAAAACTGGTTGTTCTTATTATTATTATTATGACTTGCTAAGCTACAATTCTAGATGAAAAAGCATGATGCTATACGCCCAAGAGCTCCAATACGGTAAATAGCTCAGTGAGGAAAAGAAATATCCTACAAGACAAGTAATATATATAATAAATAAACTATAAAAACTTTAAAATAACAAGAGGAAAAGAAAAAAAGATAAAATAGTGATCCCCAGTGTACCTTCAAGCAAAAGAACTCTATCCCAAGACAGTGGAAGACCGTGGTACAGAGACTATGGCACTACCCAAGACTAGAGAACAACGATTTTGGAGTGCCGCTTATCACAGCTTAAGTCTCTTTTACGGTTACCAAGAGGAAAGTAATCACTGAACAATTACATTGCAGTAGTTAACCCCTAGAGCGAAAAGGAATTGTCCTAAGTAAATGGGATAGAGATTAAGTTCATAAAACAAAATGATAAAATAGCAAATATAGAAATGAGTGTTGATATTGATGGACAAGGAATGAAAGCGGATGACTCATACTACGCGCTAAGATAACAAATTGTAGAAGGGTGAGTTAGAATGGGAATCACAGAGCAAGTAAAGCCTGGAAAAGTATGTAAAGAAAATTAAAAACAGACTTAAACTATAATCAAAATTACAGCCAGTTACAAGCAACTCAACAATGGCATTCAAACTAAGCCTGCTGTCTGGTCTGTATTCTAATTACCTTTCTAGAATCACAGAGGAAAAGTGCCAGTGACCAAACTGATCATGAATGATGACCCTTTTCTTAAATCAGATGAAAGGGAATAAGAAACAGTCTTATCGGAAATAGAACATGAATTGTTTCCCAGAGAAAAGGTCAATAGATGAGAGAAAAAGTGATCATAATCAACAGAAAGATAAATATTCCTTATTCCTTATTCCAAGGAGGGAGAGAAACTGTACTTGAAAAACTATACACAAATAGGAACTAAATTGCGATGAAGGAAAAAAAAAATACTTTCATTTGATTGCGTCTGTAAGTGAGGTAATATATAGCCATGTTCAAACGTGAGACACATCAAAAATTGAATAATAAATTTTCTTAATAAGACTTAAAGTTCTTACTATGCAATATTCTAAAAGAGGAGCTTGTCCTACAATGTGGATATATATTGGTTAATTTATGTAGTTGCTGCTCTCATTAGTTGTATGAAATGGTGTATAAAATTATTTTTGAAAAAAAAAAAATGCAATTTTGGTTCCTCTAACCAGTGAACTACGCCAGATGAGAGGATATTTCCATGTAACTAAGTTCAAAAGGGATATTCTCTTTAATTGCCAGAGTGGCTGAGTTATTTTCCACTTCAGAAGATCTTATTTGTACCTTGATACTCACAGAGAATATGAATTGGTTTCTCCCGATCTGATAAAGGATTGTGGATACAAGTGAGAAATGTGCAGCAGACGTTGAAAAGCTGTTCAAGTTACGAGTGGAAGATTTTTATGTACCATTGGGAAACGATAATAAACAGTAAAAAGAAAAAAAAAAAAAAAAAAATAACCAACAGCACATGGCTGTATTCTCCTTGACAAAGTTTATAGTGTGCAGAGCTGTATGTGGATTTCTATTCATTCTGATTATATACAGATGTGATTTGAGCGTAGTAAGATATTCTATATTATTTCTACTCTTGAAATATTACCATCAACTGTGGAAAGAAGAGTAAGAGTACACTGATTTTTTTTTCAAACAAAATAAGTGGCTCTCTCTCTCTCTCTCTCTCTCTCTCTCTCTCTCTCTCTCTCTCTCTCTCTCTCTCTCTCTCTCTCTCTCTCTCTACATATTACACCTAGAGTTAACATCTAAACTGGTTGAGTATGAAATAGAAGTGTATGTCTATAACTGGCATTCCATACCAAAGGTTAGAATACAAATGGAAAATTCCAAATTTCTTACAATTAGTAAAATCTTAACAAGGAGGAACGGAAAGTTTAAAAAGATGTATTTTCTTAGATTAATTCATTCTAAGATAAAATGTCATTGCCATCTAATAATAGAAAAGGCCTATGTATAATAGAAGTAATATACTCTAAATTTGCTATAAACTGGAAAGGTTGATCAAAGAATAGATATAATAAATTGAAGCTACGGTAATGAAATAGTCTTTCCATGGAGTACGTACCGAGCATGAAATGTTAATAATTTTGGACGGGGCGACAATATGGTAGTTAAAAAAATAGAGGAAAAATCTTAGGAAATTGTATATCTTATATGTATATATATATATATATATATATATATATATATATATATATATATATATATATATATATATATATATATATATATATTTATATATATGTATATATATATATATATATATATATATATATATATATATATATATATATATATATATATAAATATTATTATTATCATTTACTAGGCTACAACCTTAGTTGGAAAAGCAGAATGATATGAAGCCAGGGGACCCAGTAGGGAAAATAGCCCAGAGAGTAAGGGAAACAAGGAAAAATTAAATATTTTAAGAAGAGCAACAACGTTAAAATAAATATTTTCTATATAAATTATAAAAATTTTAACACAAAAAGAGGAAGAGAAATCAGAAAAAAATAGTGCGCGTGAGTGTACCCTCCAGCAAGAGAACTGTAACCCAAGTCAGTGGAGGACCATGGTACTGTGGCTATGGCACTTCCCAAGACTAGAGAACAAGGGTTCGATTTTGGAGTGTCGTTCTCCTAGAAGAGCTGCTTACCATAGCTAAAGAGTCTCTTCTGCCCTTACCAAGAGGAAAGTAGCCACTGAACAAATACAGTGCAGTAGTTAACCCCTTGAACGAAGAATTATTTAATAATTTCAGTGTTTTCAGGTGTATGATTACAGAGTAGAATCTGTAAAAATTAGTTCAGACTATTCGGCGTATGTGTAGGCAAAGATAAAGAACCGTAACAAGAGAGAAGGATCCAATGTAGTACTGCCTGGTTAGTCAAAGGAGCCCATAACTCTGTAGCAGTAGTATTTCAACGTGCGGGTGGTGCCCTGGCCAACTTACTACTTATATATATATATATATATATATATATATATATATATATATATATATATATATATATATATATATATATATATATATATCATCTCCTCCTATCTATATTATATATATGTATATATATATATATATATATATATATATATATATATATATATATACATGTATATATATATATATATATATATATATATATGTATATATATATATATATATATATATATATATATATATATATATATATATATACATATATATATATATATATACATATATATATACATATATGTGTATATATATATATATATATATATTATATACATACATACATTTGGGCTCCACCATATTGTCCTGATGGAAGTGTCCTTCGGCTGCTTCCTACTGTATAATATTTCAGCAAGTGATATTACAAGAGAATTACTGTCAGGTATCACAGGGTTCCAACCCTCGGAACGACTATCCTTAGATATCGTGTATAATCAGGGTCGTATCCTAAGATAGCCATAGATATCTTCACCCCCAATAGACTTTACCTAGTCTAATAAACTGAGGGGATGAATAAGTGGGGAGCCGTTACATATCCTCTCACCTTTCGGTGCTCCCATACGTCTCTGGTGCCTCATTCCTTTGTTCGCAGCTTCACGCTGCTGTTGTACTGTTTTGTTGTGCGATCTTTTTCAGCTTATTTTGAAGTTTTTCTTCGTATGATGACTTCCTCTTCTTCGTCTAAGTTGAGTACATACCTTTCTTTACAGTTTGGTTTAGCTGCAAATGTTTTGGATCCCTACGGGGAAAATGATCTCACTTTTACGTTGAGGAAGCCTGAGCGCTTTGAGTCAAGCTAGCTTGGGTGTAAGGTTTCGTACCTGATCGCCCTTATTCTCTTGTTCACTTGTTTTATTATGTAAGTTTCATGTTAGTTAGTAGTTTCTTAGCATTGCGATGCTTTGGACTATAGTTTAAGATTACATTTACATTGCATTTTTGTATTTTACGTTTTTGTTGGAGCATGTCAGTTTCGATTTCCCTGGCCTAGAGACGGTAACTTTTCAGTTGAAGACGGACCCGCTGATGTCGATTTTGTCTATAGTTTCAGACTCGTTGACAGTGGTTTTTCGCTTCGGGGATGTTTACCTCAGCTATATCAGTTTTCTGAGTTATTTTGTCCACTTGTTAGCGATTTCTCGGTATTTTGACCGTTTAGGCTCTTGGCCATCGTGCTGCAATCAATCGAGATTTTCAGGGCTAGGTATGGGCAGTTTTTTTTTTTTTTGAGCTCCCCTTTGCGAAGGGTAAGGTCATTTATTTTATTATAAGTCGGTTCGCTGACTTTATGTACTGCCATCTCTTTTAGCCTTTGGGATTTCTCTTTTGACTTGTCGCATTCAGGCCTAGCCTATCCTTTGACGGCGTATCAATTAGTCCGCCATGCTACATTCGCTTGAGATTTCTCATGCTGGGTTTTTGCAGTTCTTTTGAGCTCGCCTTTGTGAAGAGTGATCTCAAAATGTCGGGGCGCTGACTAGTGTTCTGCCGTTTTCTAGCTTCTGGGATTTTTAGATCGAAAAACATTTTTACTTTGTTATTTATTTTAAATATTGGGCATACTACCCCATATCATTACCTCTCCCTGTGGCTGGTCTTCCCGATACTGACATTGACCTCAGAATTAAGTTTATGATGCTCTGTTTTTGCCATTGTTGTTTTAGAGGGTTAGTCCCCTCGGGGTTCTGGCCCTCCAGAGCCATCAGCATGCCTCTCTATACAGAGTGAGTTGTTAGACTGATGGCGGTGCCGGTACTTACCGCCTTGTCGTCTTCTATGGCATTGCGAAACTTTATACATGTAATAGTGATGCATCGCTATTTATGGCGATGTCGCCTTTACCGTCACTGCCGTCATATATGGCAAATTGTTTCTGCTGAAATTATTGCCGTTTGGCTATGCTGCCATACGTTACCAACATTGTCGCTTCTGGCAGCGGGTCTAGTCTTAATATATGGGAATGTTTATTATGCCTCGGCCTTAGGGCGAGTATTGGGTTAACGACAATGCCGTTAACAGAGCGTTCCATTACTCCCGGCAACATTTATACCTTTGAGGCACATGTCCTTCCTTCCTTTTGAGACCGCTTATTAAGTAACATAATTTTCAGATTTATTTAAGTCAACCTTGTTCTAGATTTAAGTGGTTTCCATTATTTCTTAAAGTAGTTTAAAGTTGTGTAATTTTGTTTTCTTGTCGTTTCTCACCTCCTCACCGCTCAATTAAATTGTTTGAGCTATCTTGTTAAAGATCGTGTATTTTTTTTTTTTTTGAGTGCGGCATGACGCCTGTGAAGTAACATTTGGAGGACGATGATCGGTCTCAGGCAGACCAGGCCTGATATTGCTTTTGGTCACTTCAGCAGCTGGCTATATTTTGGTTTGGGAATCTGTTCTATATAGGTGGATCTTAGTCACCTGAGACTTTGTGTGACCCTTTGTCCTCGCCACTTTGTGTGACCTCGTCGTCTCTGCTGGTGATCTTGTCACCTGCGACTCCGTCACTTTTGGCCACCTTAGTGGGAACCTTCCCCTGAGGTGTGGAGCGTCTATTCCTTCTTACTGCTTCAAGGAAGATTTGAACGTGTTCTAAACGTCTTGCTGGACGTATTTTCTTCAGCTGCAGAGTGAGCAATTTGGCTCGTCAGGAGGCTCGTAGGGAGTCATACTCCAGGTAGGAGAATAACCTTGTTTTTCTTACCGAGCAGGACCACTTTGGGACTCCCGGTACCTATGGAGGTCTCCTACCCTACTGGATATGTCCTAATAGTGATGTGTTAGACCATGGCCTTCCTGTGGGAGATGTGATTTTGGAAATTTTTTTTTGGGGTGTAATATTGTGTCATCTGACTAGTGTGAGAAACTCTTTAATTTTTTTTTGTGTGTGTATATGTATGTGTGTATTTATTCATTCCTTTTTGTATATGTATATATATATATCGGTTACCTTGTGGAATTTAGTCTGTATTTCTTAGGTAGGATTTTAAGTGTTTTCTCACTTTTTCCTCCACCTTCCTTCCTTTTCTTATAGTAATAGGTAGATGGGTTTTGTTGTTGATCTGGGCAGTTAGTTATTATGTTGTTTAATATAAGTGTTATTACTGCGTTAACTCTTCTTTCTTGTTTCTGTTTAGGGTTTAGCTTTCTTAGCTTGTAGGAATCCTACGGGATTATTTGAGGATTAGTTTTCATCCTCCTTTTTTTTTTAAGGTTGACTTAAATTGTTGTGCTTTTTTTTTTTTTTCGTAAAAAAGTATTGTTGAGATTTCCCTTTTTTCTCTTTTCCGCTGACCAATTCGCCTGGAGTATTTTTATTTACTGTTGAGATCACTCTGATTAATAAAAGAACCATAAAACGAACCTATAACATCTGGAGTTCGTAACACCGCTTTTATACTATAAGGTGGTTCTCTACTATCTGTCGATGAGTACAATTACAGATTAACATAAAGGCCTTTTTTCTACTACTTTTGAGACTTCTTTTTATATGCCGGCCATGGAGGTCTCTTTTACAAAAAGTCCACTGTGTCTCGGCTTAGAAATAACCACTACATTTGGTTATGTGTTTCTATCAATTTATCCAATTCCCTTTGAGGGTGTGGATTGGATTTTTGGTCGGTAACTTTACAGGTTGGATCACTTATTGGGTTCTTTCTTGTGAAGTTATTGATTTGAATTTTATTTTTTTGTTGCAATGTACATTTGCTCAGTTATCAATGCGTCGATATTGTATCCTATTTGGATACCGATTTTGTTGCCTTCGGATTAGGTTTTTCTCTGCGGAGATATAGGAGCTATGGTTCTTTTATGAGCATACCCGCCCCCCAAGCATAATATGTTTATGTTAAGCGTAGCAATTACTTTTTAAAGGCTATTCTTTCCAATCTAACGCCATCAATAGGTATTTGGATATTTTGTTCTTTACCTCCTACTTTCTCACCAATTGCAATTACAAAAAATCTGGGGATTACTATTCCCTTAATTGTCATCATAGAATGTTACTAATCCATTGTTTTAAGCCTTTGGTGACTACTAGAGACAATTGCACTCATATCTCTTCTTTTTCTTCTTATAGGTGGGGTCTTCGAAGGAGATGCACTGTAGAGTGCAGATTTGTGCCAGGACCATGAGGGATCCTTGCGGTCATGATACTTGCAGGACCCATGCAAAGTGTCGGAGGATGAAGGGTCCAGTCTCTTACTGGGACCCTCAAGATTGTAGTATATGTAAAGACTTGCACCACTCGGGGTGGATATCAAAAGATATTTCTGAAGACAACCAGATGTTCTTCCAGAGATCCCTTCGTACCTAAGTCAGGGGATTCAAGAAGAATGATAATCCAAAGGCTCCTTACTTTCCATCTACGGAGTGAAAGGATATCCTCTTCCCTAAGGCAGCACCTGATTCGGTCTTCGTCTACTTCCAGCCTAAGCCCATACCAACCGTCCAGCTTCATGTGGATGAGGCTTTAAGTGCTATGCGCATCAACCTTCAAAATATGTCCACTGTTTCCTCTCTATCTCTGGGTAGAGAATTCGTTCCACTGTCGACCGTGGAATCAGATGACGAACCTCTCCCTCCGGTAGATGATTCTTACCTGCTTGAGTTGGATGATGATAGTTTGGCGTCTGTTAGAGACTCAGTTGTTTCCACTATTTCAATTACTACTACGACAGTGGCTTCCCTGTCTACGGCAACGATTACATCTTCAGTGTCGGGAGCGGCGCCTGCTACATTTCCTCCTCCGCCTCCCGTTGAGCCTGTGGAACCCAAACCCTATAAATTCCCAAGTACTTTGGAGGACTCATCCCTCTTACCTAACCTGATGGCTTTCATGGAAGGGACTCAACAATATCAACGGTTGATGTTCAAAGCCTTGCGTGAGGAGATTAAGGCTTTGAGGTCTCAGGAGGAACCGGGTAAGGTTAAAGTCTTGCCTTCTCAGCGACCTTTCTGTAAGCAGCAGAATACGTGGATGTACGCGGGTCCCGCAGTTCTTTCTGAGGGTATCCTCCACATTGGCGAAGGGTTAGGCTCCAGGCTGATAGCCGATCATGAATTTTATCCAGATATTGAGGCCTATCCCTTTTTCTATATGATATTAGCTGAAGGAGTTCCATTGAGAGATGATATTATCCCCAAAGAAACGATACTTCTGGAACAGACGAGAACCCAGCACCTAGCCGTGAAGGAAATGAAGACAGCAGGGTGTATTAACACGCAGCTAGGTGCTTTTGGTAAAAGGTTAGCCACCTTTTTCAGCTCCAAATACAATGGTCTTTCCTTTTGCTTCGAAAGGCTTCGTAGCTGTGGAAAAAGCCATCCGGGAAGGTAAATCTCTCCCGGTGTTGGAAGAATGTAGACCTCTGTCACTTCCACATGATGTTGACCATTGGATGGATGTCCAGTTTACTTTTTCAGAAGGCAAACTGGATAAGGATGTAGCCAGTCGTCAATTCAATGAGAAATTGCCCCGGATACCTGAACACCTTAAAGCAGAATTGGAGGCTAGGGAGAGACTGTCAGCTTCGATGTCTCTCCAGTGCTTTATGGAAATAATGATTGGGAATTTTACTGATGCCCCAGTCTTTTCCCTGTTGGCTAAAACTCATCTGTCTACATTTATGAAGGATCTCTATGCTTTCTTTCAGGCTTGTAGAGTCTGTAGAGAACATGTTCTTGCTTCGGCTACTATACGTCATAAGCCAAAACATTTCATCGACTCTTTTATATGGGGTTATGATCTGTTTCCCCAGAAGTTAGTGAAGGAGGATTTGGATAAAGCTGCAGCCGAGAATAAGAGCCTGTTCCAGAAGTGGGGGATCTCTAAAGAGGAAATTCACTCCTGGGGTAGGACCTCAGCCGAAGAGGTCCCGCAAACCAACCTATCTCAGGAGGTCGCTTGCTCCTTCCCCTGCCAATGTCCCTCAGAACGTTTTTGCCATTCCTTATCCAGTGACTTCACAGTCCCCTGCTTTAAATCCGGTGTATGAGCAGGGGTCGACGTCATTTTGATCCCATAAGAGAGAAAGAGGAGGTAGAGGCTGCTCAGACAGAGGTGGCAAATGAAGAGGTCGTGGTCAACGAGGTGGCAGGGGAGGAAGGTGTGCACATCCCCAGCTCAAACAATGAGGATATTCCGGTAGGGGGACGGCTGAACTTGTTCAAATACCGGTGGGCATTCAGTCCTTGGGCACAGAGCGTCATATCAAACGGTTTTGGTTGGGAGTGGAAGATAAAGCCTCCAAAGCACGGGAGAGTTTTCCAGAAGTCAACACCTCACCTGGAGCTACTTTGGGAGAAAGGCCTTCAAGTAGCAGCGTACCTAGACGACTGGCTAGTGTGGGCTCCCTCAGCACTGGAGTGCTCGGAAGAAACCTCTCAAGTTGTCAAGTTTCTGCAGTCCCTAGAATTTCAGATCAGCTTCATAAAGTTGAGACTGGACCAAGGTCAGGTTTTCCAGTGGCTGGGGATTCACTGGAACCTTCAGTCTCATTCCCTGTCCATACCTCCTTTCAAGAGGAAATAAATTGCGAAGTCATTCCGGTCTCTGATCAAGTCGGAAACGACCACCAGGAGACGCCAGGAAAGGGTTCTAGGTTCTTTGCAATTCGCCTTAGTAACGAACCTTGTCCTCAAATTACGGTTCAAGGATGCAAGCAGAGTTTGGAAACGGAGAGCCTCCAAAGCTCTTCGTGACCATCAGAAGAAGACCCCGGTGTTACTCCGAAGACAACTTCGACCGTGGTCTACTGCCAAAAGTCTTTCACAGACTATACCGTTGCGCTTTCCTCCTCCGGTAGCGATTCTTCATACGGACGCCTCATTGGACGCTTGGGATGGTCATACCCCACTCAAAAGAGTGTAAGGCAGTTGGTCCAAGAAATTTCAACAATTCCACATAAATATTGCGGAGGCCATGAAAGTCTTTTTGTCCCACAAAAAGTTACACATGAAGAAGAACATTCACATTCGTTTAGTCCTCAACAGCTAATTAATAGTCCATTGCATCAACAGGCAAGGGTCGAGGTCTCCTCAAATAATTCATGTAATGTTAGCCATCTTTACGTTGGCTCAGTGGAAAGGGTGGCCTCTGTCAGCATCCTACCTTCACGGAGTAAGGAATGTGATGGCGCACTTCCATCTCAAACACACCCTCTAGAGACAGAATGGTTTCTAGACGGAAAATCATTCTCGTTCGTGCAGGATCAAGTCCTGGACTTCAAGTGGATCTGTTTGCGACGAGCTTCAACAAGAAACTTCCCTGCTATGTAGCACCAAACATGGATCTAGCAGCAGTGAAACATGGATGCGATGACCCTAGATTGGAATCAGTGGAAGAGGATTTGCCTGTTTCCACCCTTCAATCTTCTCATGAAGGTTCTGGACAAGCTTCGATCGTTCAACGGTACAGCGGCCCTGGTTGCTCCTCTGTGGCCGAAGAGCAACTGGCTCCCCATGGTGACAAAAATGAGCTCCAAGTTGGTGCCTTTGCCCAACCTGATTTTGTCTCAGGAAGTTCAGAGGAAGATTGTCTACGCCTCTTCATGGAAAACGAACAACCTTCTTCTCATGAGTTTTTGCCTTAGCTCTGGAAAAGAGGTTTGAAATTCAACGTGACAAGTTGGAGTTTGCAGAAAATTATAAAACTTCCACTACTTTGACTCGGTATGAAACATCGTGGAAAAAATGGGTTAAGTACATTAAGGACAAGAATCCAGATTCTATTACCATGGATTTTTTTGGGGTTTTTTTGATTGACTTACACGCACAAGGTCTAGCTTCCTCCAAGGTCTAAACCCATTCTATATGCTTTCGATATTGATCTCAACTCGGACCTCTTCAATAAAATTCCGAAAGCTTGTGCAAGGTTAAGACTGTCGACTCCACCGAAACCAATCTCATGGTCTTTGGACAAAGTGTTACA
>NC_090731.1:72480819-72483319 GCF_036898095.1 Palaemon carinicauda | reverse complement strand
TACCTTATATGGAGAAACATTCCTTGGAATTGGTAATTATCTCCGTAGTTTACTTTATAATTTCTTTGAATTGGTTTCTTTCAATTTGTTTATTTTAATTTAATTCTGGTTTGTTCAATTAATGTTTGAGGCTTAATTTTTTCTAAATCACTGTAAATAAAATTGTGCTATTTAACTGACCTCAGCCTTCATTGTGCAAACCAAAGTAAAGAGGAGTTAAAGATAACTACTAACTACCTAATTTTCTGAATATTCTGAGCCAAACAACTCTACGAAGTAACCTCGAAGTCACTGTTGGAAGGGAAAATCAGTCCAACACCAACCGTCAAGGAGTGATTACTCTCCCTCACCTCACCTTACCTTTGGATATTTTATGGATTTATATTCTTCGTCGTAGTGCTGGACATTTTTCCAGGACTCTACAACGATGGGACTCATTGTGTTCAGTGCTATGAAAACAAAGTGTAACACCATGAAGAATTATATTAACTCTACACCTCGTCTGATGAATGTGGAGGCAACCTCAGCGAAGGATATGGAATTATTATATCCATTCTCTATGTCATCCTATGAAGTCACTATAAGGTGGGTCATTGTATTGATTGGCACAATAGTAGTGGCATTTCTTGGTGACTTTTATCATCCTCAAGTCAAAAAATAAATAAAGCCTTGAGCACAGTAATTGAACACCGCTCGTGAAACTAGGTTTGTGTATAGGCTACTCTAATTAAAATTATCAATTGTCCACCATAAATTGCTTGTTTAATGAAATTCGGCCTTTTAACATATATTCTAAGTGATGCCATCATTATATATATTTAATTTGTTAATTAGGTCAAAATATGATTAAAATTGTTGGCTTTTGATTTGCAATTTTAAAATTTAATATTATTTTGAGATTAGTTTTTGAGGTGAATTTAACTTGTTGATTTGCCTTTCTATATTATGAACAAAATTTTAGTGTAGTCCAAAAAATTATATTCATATTTCATTTAAACAATTCTATACAAATTCTGGTTTCCCATTTGAATTGGGTGGTTAAAGATTTATCTATCTTTTAGGGCTGGCTCAAGGTGGAGTGGAAAGCTTGGGACAGGAGTATATCTGCCAATGCTTCTAGGTTTGCTGACCAGAAGCAATCGCTACTCCAAGTGAACTAGCATCAACTGATAACCAACTACATATTATAAATCTTAAAATGATTTAGCATCTACAGATTTTAGTTTCTGTATTGCAAATAAATATATTTTATAACACGGTCGTTTGTCCTAAGTCATTTTTTCTGCTCATGGCGACCGTGACAGGATTGAGGATATTGGTTGTTAAGAGTTGCTGCTGGTTCGCTTCCGAGCTAGTCAGACGAGGTGTAATTTAACTTTTATATTTCCTTGGTTAAATTTTAAGATTACGTATATTTCCATTCCGTTTTGACTTTATTTGGCTTTATATTCTTACTGAAACTGGTACCAAGATGACTGAGTTATTGATTAAATCACGAAAATATATTAGAAAATCCGTTACTGAAATTTACAATAAGAAGGATCAGTTTTCATCATATAGTGATATTGAACGTTCTACACTGAAACTGAGGCTTGAAGAGCATTTCACGAAATTATCTGACTTAGATTCTAAAATACAAAATTCAAAAGTTTTCTACTGACTGTGATGAAGCATCTCTGCTTTACAAAATTTATCTCAGGTTCGGCATCTGCATATAGATAATCAGTCACATCAGTCCTTGTTAAAGAGTTCTCATGCTCCTTTACCAACCTTCAAAGGTACTGAAGGCGAAGATCTTGGGAAGTTTTTTGTAGAATTTGAACAAACCCTTTCAAAGTTTAAGTTCCCAGAATGTGATAAGTTATTCTTGTTAAAAAAACAGGTAAAGGAAAGACCTTCACATTAATTAACACTTTGGATGTTCAAAGTCATAGTTATGCTGATGCAAAAGCTTTGCTAGAGAAGGCTTTAGGCTCAAGAGAAATTCAAATTTTTAATACCATGAAGCAAATTACTTCAATAAAACTTTCAGATGATGATGATCTTTTTGATTATATTGGGAAAGTAAGCAATTTAGTAGCAAGCGTTAAGACCTTAAATATTGATGTTGACATTTTTCTTCACTTCTTCTGGAATGGCTTAAATGAGAAATTTAAGTGTCATATGACTGCCATAACTAACAAAATTAGGCCATATCTTGCAGAAATTAGGGATAATTTCTTTGATGCTAGTGAGAGATATTTACAAGGTAAAAAAGGTAAGAAAGTGGAAAAACCAAAGTCTGACACTACTAGCTTGGCTGCCAAGGTTTCTTTTGACTCTAAAGTACGTAAATGCAGCATTTGCAGTATATTAGGCAAAGATCCAAACCATTTTTTGAGCAAATGTCCTAACTTTGTATCCAACAAAGATAAAAGAAAAAAAAATCTGGAGGAGTTGGGGTGCTTGCTCAAAGTGTGGCTATCCAAGTCACATATTATCAGAATGCAGATTCAGATTT
>NC_090731.1:72476349-72480319 GCF_036898095.1 Palaemon carinicauda | reverse complement strand
CAGCCAACCATCCTTGTATGGAGTGGTCCTGACTAGTACATCTTTGCTGATCATAGCGATACGCAGAACCTTTCACCACGATAAGGTATACTCACCAATATCGTAAAATATACACGAATAGATATAGAAATAGAAAATAAATTAAAAGATTATACAATTCTAAACATTTGAGTTTATAAAGCCACAAGCAAAAACTAAAACGGAATGATCTAAGTCACCTCAAAAGGTTTGGATTTTACATTACATCTATTTTCTTATTGAGTCTTATTTAAACTGTCATCGTCTCGTCCGTTTAATGAACATTCAACGCCCGCCATGCTCAGAAAAAAAAAAACGGAATCCCTTTTTTTTTTTATTATTTATTCAACTGCTCGTACGTATGATTTTCAAATTATAAAGAAAAATGACTATATGGGTGAAAAATTATATTTTGACAGTTTGAAATGATCGTTGATAGCACGGTTGAAGTTGATTTGCTTTTGAAGAAAGAAGTAATAGCAAGATGGATCTGACGTTAATGAAATGACGAAGACAAATCTACGAGAATAAATGAAATGCTTGTAAATAGTAAAAAATTGATAAAAAGCATAATAAACTGAAAAGGTGTATGTATAGGTTATTTTTTTAATAGACGAAGCAGATACAGGCAACTGTTATTGTTTATGTTGGGGCCTTCGAAGAGGGGAAAAGCCTCTTAGACTTGAGAATGAATCTCTGTTAAGGAGATTTTAGCCTCAAATAGGGTCTAGTTTAATTAGTGAGTACTGTTATTGCACCGCAAATTGTTCATAGACTGATCATTCATTTCATGTTATTTCTCACTGACTTGATGAGAAAAAACTTTATTAACTTTCCAAAGAACAAAGGAAAATGCATTCGATTTGGAACTTCAAAGCCACGAAGCTTTCATAACGTATTTCCATTTAATCGGAATCTGATAAGCAATACGTTGAAAAAGCTCTTTTGATAATTTCTTTACTTATGAATTAAAAACGGGAAAATCCCTTATTTCCTGTTGATAAAAACGAATGAAGTTAATCTTTGAATAATTATTTTTTTTTCGCCTATCTGCTGTTTCATTGTTCTTGGGCTCATGAAACGATTAATCAGGATAATGGAAGAGATTACTTCCTTCCCAAGACAGACGCTACTCAGTCCAGGAAATATGATAAAGGAAATAATATTATTGATAATGAGACTCATATGAAAGAAATGAGACATCAGTAACTAGTCTAAAAAATTACGATTCTGAATGGGACAAACGGTTTTTGCAGGAAGACAGGATAATATGTTTGATTTCGCAATTGTCAAATTCGGTAGGTCTGTCTTTTAATTTTTATCATATCTAAAAACTAATGTGATATTCTTTACTATGCTCTAGCTCACATCTTTATGAGAAATACAGCGCTGATAATTCAAAACCATGCTTTGTGAACTATTTCTTTTATTGCAAGAAGTTGCAAAATGTTTCGTCATTGCAGCTTAGCACCCTCAGAAATGGGAAGAAGGTCAGAGTTGTCAGTTATGGAATTTCGAGGGAGAATTGCTAAAATTGGATGTTACGACTATTGCCACATACTGTACAATCTATAGCTTGTAAGAAAGAGTAGTGATACGAAAGTACGAGACCATCGACGACTTGTAGGATATGTTCGAAGGAGGAAGGATATCACCTTCGAGAAATTACGAACTTTCTAAACCAGTGGTCAAGTATGATGAATTCAGTCATTCTACGAATTATATTATCTAGCGATGTGACTGTCCTTAAAGGTCTTTGGACACGGTCACAGAAACCTACCTCAATCCTCAAGTGGTATTGGTCACAATTAAGAGGTAGTGTTTTAAGAATATGCTTCTACTTCCATAGAGCAAAACTGATTATTGAGAAACCAATGGTAATGTCTACCTCCCATTCAGCATCCATATTGACGTCGTCGACAGAGATAAATTGCAACTGCAGGTAGACAGAATATTGAGGTTAATCAAGCGATTTGATAAAGAACTTTGTGAGGAGTTGCCGCCAAAGCCTTGGCTTATATTCTGCACCAGGTGACATCGTTATGTACACTGCCAGCCATAATAACTTTCCTACACTCGCGGGAGAAGGTGGAAAGGAAAATCCATATCTTGTTTGGTAGACGGTTAGGTGTCTATTGTGAATTCTCGTGTGTTTGTCTTGCACTTCATTGGATTGCCACCATAATCCATTACTTATAAGTTTTCTATTCATATAACACATGATACTTAAACATGTTTTTTTTATTAGAATAGAAATATTGAAAAAAAAAAAAAAACGTTATTTGAAACAAAATATTACCTTTTGAGATTACGCTTGCATTGAACTAAATTCTCTATCTCTCAGTCATTATAAGCTATGTATTGAAACTTCTGCATACATTAGTATTTGTTCTTATAGCCAATACTCTTTCATTTTGACATTCTATGCTTACAATTTCACTTTTACAGATGGAGACAATGACCACGAATTAAATTGTGAAAATTGACCTTAATTCTCGCTTCAACTCAAATAGTTTAAACAATCGACATTTGGAGATTATTCATGACAACTTAGCAACTGAACACCAGCTATATTTCGATTTAATCTGCAAGAGGCTAATATTCATGAAAGAACATTTTCCTTCAAGTGGATAAAAAATGTAAATATATTTTATCTCACGGGATTATTAATTATGGGGTATGCTAGATAAGTAAATTCAGCTTATGCTATTTACAGAACATGGTGATTACTTTAGCCTGAATTGTGCTTAAGCCATATGATATTAAATCATAATCGAGAATTGTTATTTAGCTAATATTCAAAATTTACTGACCATCCAACTTTATGAATAAAGAACAGTCTTTCTACGAGCTGATTACAAAGCAAAATCCTATGATCTGTACAAAATCAAACTGTCTAAACAAAATATCTCTCTAACTTTCCTCCACATTTCACAATATTTATAAGTAAAATTCCTCATTCGTTCTAGAGAATTGCAAAATATCTCTCTAAATTCCTTTTACATTTCCAAATATTTATAAGCAAAAAAAAAAAATTCTTTCTAGAGTACTGTACCAGCAAACTACAAGACAGATAGTTATGTAAAAGGATAAAATAAAATAAAGAAGAATAATTTGGGAGTTGATAAAGAAAAAAGGCGTTCTTGGCAATCAACCTTTTCGTTTTAATATTTGGTGCATTTTGGGTTGTGGTGGCCTATTGGAAATATCTCTGCCTGAAGGTCTGCAGGACTGGGGTTCGAGTTACGTTCAAACTTGTTAGTTTCTTGTAATGTCTGAATCCTCACCATCCTTGTCAACTAAGGAGGGGGTATTTGGAAGAGGGGGCTTGGGCTGTGACTATATGTGTAAAGGGCCAGTCTCTAGGGGCATTGTCACTATCCCTTGCCCTTGCCCTTCATAAAAGGCCTGTAAACCTTTAATATATGTATGCATGATTACTGAGTACTCAAGGTTATGTTCGAAGAGAGGTCTTGACGAGATAATTTTTCATAAGTAATATAAATATTATACACAAAAATTCTCCTAATTTAAAAAGGGAAAAGTGAATATCTATCAACCAGTTCTATTTCGAGATATCCAACCTTTAAATAATGGGTAAAAAAATGACGCTGGAGCCAAATGAAGTTATAAAAAACGGTTTGATTACATTTCCAAAACATTTCACAATTACTTTAATGATTAAAGTAACATAATCATAACCTGGTCAGCCTTGAAAAGAGTCTGCAAACGACTTTGAATTGTGTTACGAAAAACTCTGGAGACTTGGTTCTCCACGCAAAATGGATTCAATAAATTTTCTCCTCTCTCTCTCTCTCTCTCTCTCTCTCTCTCTCTCTCTAAAAATGACTTCATCTAGTATCATGATATTTTATAAAATCCACTCTCTCTCTCTCTCTCTCTCTCTCTCTCTCTCTCTCTCTCTCTCTAGGAAAATGACTTCCCCTAGTAT
>NC_090731.1:72471349-72473849 GCF_036898095.1 Palaemon carinicauda | reverse complement strand
TCAAGTACGTATTAACATTAAAGTAAAACAGAACAAAACCTCGGGACTTCGCTTAACAAGAAAATGAAGGCAAATCACAAAGCAGGAGGCGACCGCACAACCAAGCAGCCTTCACGCTAAGCGCTTGTACAATTCCATCTTCATCTCCCATGGGATGCTCTTACAATGCACCAGCCTCTCATAATTGAAGGCACCAACACAGCTCATGAAAAAAAAAAAAAAAAATATCCAAAGAAACGATACAAGGAAGGATATCTAAAAAGAAATTTTAGAAGATATTGTATTTTTCTTTTTCTTTGCTAACTTTCTTGCTTCGTACCACTCACTCAATATCTTTGTAAAAGCGTAATTGTTTTCTCTCTTATTATTCTTATCTTCTATCTACCACCTATTTTCATTTGCAATCATATTTCATGATATGAGATGTGAATTAAAATACATGACGGATAAGCGTTTAATTTTCTTTTGATGAGATGGTAGCTTTACCATGCCCTGCTTATTAATAGCACTGTTGCTAGACACTTACACTAGTTTACTCATTTATATGAAACTGACTTACGTCATGTTCCTTTATACTAAAAATAGAACGGATATTCGATGATTACGTTCTTATGAAATCAGTTAAAAAAACCAAAAAAAAAAAAAAGTTGTTTTTTTCCAAGACCGAAATATTTTTTGAGGTATGTCAGAAATGAAAGAGAATTTACTTGGCACAATGTTATACGAATTTTACAAACAAAACATACGTATGATTAATAGAATAAATGGAGTTTCTGAGAAGGTATGTTAAGTAAGAGAAAAGAAAAAAGGAACTAAAGGAAATGGAATGCTCCTCATGCTAACTGTTTATTAACCATAAAATAGAGAAACGTAATACTTTCGTGTTCATAAGGAATAGAGTGAATTCAAATAATATTATTATTTCCTTTTTACGGTATTGTATGCTCTTCGTACTCCCCAAGAGAGTTTAGTTACCAAAATTTAAACTGGTCTCCACAAGGCACTAGAAGAGTTGAAACGCCCAGGCCTACAAGGCTGAGGACTAACGTAAAGTAGGAGATGATGAATAGAGAAGTATTGAGTTAAAAGCTCAAGATAGATGCGACCGGGGAAATCTAACCAAGGCCCTTTGTGTCAATAGGCGTAGGAGGAGATGAAGATGATGATTGCATGTCTGGCTTGGCTCTTTATATACGTATACTTTGTACTCGGTATTATATTTAAAGCCCAGGTTAATATAGAATCATATCCTGAGAGAACTTAGTAAAATGAGCCTATGAACCTTTGACTGTGTATGTAAACTTGAAAAAATCTAAACAAAAAACTTTATCATTATAGTAATTCATAAAACGGAAGCGACCAAAGATCTGAAAAATTACCAACCAAGGAATTTATTCTCACTAATATACAAACTATTTACAAAGATGATATTAGCTCGAATAGAAAAACAGCTAGACTTTAATCAAGAGAGAAGGTAGGCTTTAGAAGCTGGTATTCAGCAACGGGCCATGTCAGCTAGGATTGTCTGCTATTCGAATGAATTGAAAATACGAAAAGAATGTTATTACTAAAATTGAAAATAGCAATTTTGTGTCTTTTTACCTTATGAGCGCCATGGCCTTATCGAGGATTTTGATGAGAACGTCAAGTTACAAAGCCTTTTCAGAAGAGTGGTATAATACCTTATATAGTCTCTTAATAAAACATCCTCCCGTCTCCTTTGTTTTATGTATGGTAGCTGTCTATTGAAGTGTAGCTATATGATACCATTAGCTATATATCAATATAAAAAGAACTTATTGATTTCATATATCAATTATGAAAAGAAAAATAGGACGTCATCTATTTTTAATATGCAGCTATATAATTTTGCTTTATAGTAATCTATATGTAAAATTCTCATTGAATGCTTATGATTATTTTTAAATGGTATTCAATGGAAATTTGGGATAACTACGAATAGTATATTTTCTATCTATGCTATAAGTTAGAAATAAAAAATATAATCTATACTAAAATAACGTATTAAATCCAAATAAGAAAATTTTTCAAATTAAATAAAAATCCGAATTTAGATGAAAAAAATGCAGTCCCTGTTTGTCCCTAAAAGGTTACATATTTTGTTTATTCAAGAAAATGCTTCAGGAGAAGTAAGGAATCAAACTGATACATTGATGAAGTTTGTATTACTTCCAATGGTATTGACTTAGTGCCAATGAATAAAATATTCCTTATTGTTTCGTAGAGTCATCTCTGATATATTAAATATCATTTACAAAAAAAAAAAAAACGCACATAAACTTCATTTTAAGTGAATTGAATGTAGATCGTAAAGTAGAAAACGGGTGAGACGAGCTGGTTGTAAAAACCTGTTAACTTATCACTCTTGAGCTAATTTTGATATTGCATTTTCTTAAAGTGATATATATATATATATATATATGTGTGTGTATGTATGTATATATTTATATATATATGTATATATATATATATATATATA
>NC_090731.1:72461349-72466349 GCF_036898095.1 Palaemon carinicauda | reverse complement strand
AATATAGAAACTATACTGCTTGAAGCATATTGGTCTTTGTCGAATGACTAGGTTTAATTGTTTGAGTCTCTAACTGATTTATTTCTTATTAATTTAGGATGCAAGACAGGTTTTACTAAAAAAAGCTTCAAGTCTCAAAATAGGAACAAAATTATTACTAGACATCTTCCATAAGAATTTCGTTGAATAACAATCAATTCGACCTTGTTTATGACCACTTCGTTCCCTTTCACATCAAAGTTGATTTTAAAAAGTTCCTCGGTTTCCTTTTGTTTTCTTTTTAATTCTACAATTCACTATCACATCTCTTTATTCTAATTTTCCTTTAAGAATTAAGTTTGGAAATCATCTACAGAAAAAAGAATAGAAAGAAATTCAAACAAATAGTTGTTATTTATTTTTTACGAACTCCTATTTCCATAATGTTTGGGATAGTGTGATGTCTAGACAAATTTTAAAATCTATCAATCAACTTATCTGTCTGAGTATCTATCTATTTTTTTTCTTTTAAACTTTCTAAGATTTAACGTTACAGAAGAGATTGAAACCCAAGTAATGCATCAGTTGCATAAGCAGACATTGCTTTTTCTAACGATGACGATGTCTATCGGTTATTTTACTTATGAAAAGAATTATTTATCGTAACCCTTGTATCTTGTTTACTCGATCATTATCCAGAAAATAATGAATATCAAATCAGTGACAAACTTCAGGATCATAAAAAACTGCCGCTATTCAAACAATTTTAACTATTTATAACACTTAGACATTCCCAGAGAGAAAATGTGAGATGGGAGACTTACAAAGAATGTTAGTGAAAGTCATCGAAAAAAAAAAAAAATCTGCTCATCTAAGTATTCGCATAAACTATCGCAAAAGTCCTCTCGGCGGAGTTCAATTCTAGCCATTAGGTGCATAGAGAAACAGGTAGTTTCGAACTTTCTTTGAAGAGCTGAACAGTGTGTACAAAGATATACCCTGCATGCAGTGTTTTGTGATTAAGCTGTAGGAAAGTATTGGAAAGATTTGTGAGATGCTTTGATGAAATAAAAAATTTCTTAGTAGAAAAAGGCCAAGACTATCCTGACCTGGAGACAGAGATTGGATTGTGAAACTTATGTTTCCTTGAGACATCATCAAACATCTAAAGAACCTCAAGGTGCAGGGAAAACAGTGATGGATTTGTTTGATATTTGGAATGCATTCATTACAAAGTTTATAGTTTATTCAAGAGATATCAAAATTGATTCTTTCCGTTATTTCAAAAAACTTGAAGAACTTACCTGCAATTCATCCTGATAATCAGTTGTACATGCAAGAATTGGAGCGAGTTCTTAATCAGATTTCAAGATCTCCAACACATGGGTAAATTGTTCTCATTTTTAATCAGACCAGACACCTTTAAATACAGTGACTTGGATGCGACTATCTTCGAGTGAATGGAAACAGAGAAGTTGGAAATGCAGTTAATTGACATCATCGTAGTGGTAAGCTAACTTTTAAGATCGTCGAGAAATACTGGAAACTAGTAAATATTATACTGCAGCCTCCATTTTAAGTTACTGGGCATCACTGCCTGATAAATTCAATTGCATGAAGAATGTAGCTTTTGCACTTCCATCAGCATATGGATCCACAAAGGAAGGTGAGCACATATTTTCACATATGGAGCACAACCTCAGCCCCCATCGCAGAAGGCTTACAACGGATCGCTCTGAGGGTTGTGTGAAGCTCAAGGTGTCCAACTATTCACATGAAATTCCAACTTTAGCCTTTAGGAATTAAAGGTAAGGATCACATTGATATGATGAGGTATAAAGTTAAAATATAAGATATTTCTGTTACAAAGAATTCTAGATGCAACAAAATTATTACATTTAATAAGTTATGCATGTTCAGAAAAATATATTATAAATAAAACAGTCACTACATGCTGTATAATTATGATTTTAATTGTCCCATATATTGTGGAAAATACCAACTGGCACGCAAAGTAGTACAAAAAATGGTATGGATAATCAACTGGCACAGTGTGTTCAGAAAATTGCCTACCCCTCTATCTAACTTATGGGAAAATATAAACCACAGGAACTTTTATTCCTGAAAACATGAATCTTCCAAAGAATTGATCTCGAATTAAGTGACTCGCACTAATTCGTAGTTCGCAGATATAAGGGAACTAATGGAAGTCCCCTGTAATCTCATTCCGATTAATAATTCTAGGAATCTGATGCTAGTTACTTATTTTCACAAATGATTTCTTCCAAATCCAAAAAAAGGCTTCCTGAAGGATTAAACCGTTTGGGTGTGAGTATTTCGTAACTGCTATTCATTCATACAACTTTAATTAAGGGACTATTATTACCAAGGACGTAATTTGTAACAGATTCCGGGAAGGGTAGTAGGATTCCACGCAAAGCTTATGAAATATATAAACTGTCATAATCTTAATCAACCCTGTTAAGCACAGTTATTGAAGATGTTAAGTTAAAAAAATTGTTAATAATAGGTGATTACATCGATCAAAAGCTGTACCATCAAAGAAAGTTACGAATGATTTTATAAATATGAGATTTTAAAAATCTCATATTTGTTATTCCAATTATAACACATCATCATGGCAAGATTAAAGCCATCAATGTAAGTAATTGAAGGTGGAGAGAAACAAACACAAAAGGTAAACTGATGGAGAAAATTGAGTTGTCACACTATTAAGCGTTTGTTTTTTATGGTTATTGGTTATTTTACCTCATTAGTTACAAAACATTTTATCATAATCATTATCGTTATTGAAAGGCAAAATTGGAAAGTAATAATTAATAAACATTAAAGGAAAATGGTGAAATGATAGCAATAGAAATTTAAACAGCTATTTTTACAATAAGAGGGAGCGTATCAATTGTTTTCAAAATCAAGATCAAAGATGAAGATTAAGAAACGATAAAAAAATGCTAATCTTTCGACGAACCAACAAGCAATATAGGAACTTTTATTAAGCAGCCTCAGCACACCAGTAAGAGGAAGGACAAATTGTCCTAAAGGTGTGTTCGTGTTCCCTGAAGCATAGAAACTCTAACCCAAATCAATAAATAGACCATGTTATGGAGACCATGGGTAAAAAACATTGGTTTGTTTTCAGAGTGTCCTTCTCCCAGAATAGGTGTGGTTGCTTATTTTAAACATCCATGCCTGACGATCGTCAGACTGGGGTTCGAGTCCCGTTCAAGTTCGATAGTTTCTTTAGTGTCTAAAACCCCACCATCCTTGTAAGTTAAGTTTTAGGGGCTGGGGGTCTACCTGCTGAGTGATCAGTAGCCAATGCATGGGCCTCCCTTTTCCTAGCTTGCGTGGAGATGGGACTTGGGCACTGCTCTATTATATGGTCAGTGTCGGGAGCATTGTCCTGCTAGCTAGGAGGCTGTCACTGACACTTGCCTCTGCCATTCATGGGCGCCCTTTAAACCTATCAAGCCTTTAAAAAGTTGGTTCCCATGACCACGAAGTCTCCTATATCATGGTTCCCAACTCGGGGTCTATTGCCTCCAAGAAGCCCATGACAAGAGTTTAGGGGGGCATGGCAAACTGACCATGAAGTTTTTTTTAATCAATTATGTGAAAAGAAGCGTCTCAGACAGGACAAATACGGGGCTCTAAAGATGCTGAGATCAAATTCAGGGTTTTAGATGTGTGTTAAAGATGTAGCTCTGAATATAAGTGGGAGGGGGGAAGTATTTTTTATGGGTCATCATTTTGCACTAGATCCTGGAGGCAGTGGTAAAATGTGTCAACTTTGTGAAAGTTAGTGATATGAACTCACTACTTCCTAAGAAACTTAGTAGACACATGGATTCGGACCGTGAAGCTCTCCTCTATTATTTCAAAGTATGATAGATTTCCAGTGACAATGTTGTTATTCGAGTGGTTGAACTTATGGAAAAGATAAAAATTTATGTCACTTCAAGGATATTTTGTTGGAGTCATGTGTTGCATATTTAGCAGATAGATATAATTGAGCTGATAATGGGTTGAATCTTAACCTACAGGGCAAAGTTAAACACTGACTTTCGCCTGATAGACTGTCTGAGTGGACTTTTTCCAAACTCCACAATTGGCAAAGGAAAGTTGGTTCTGGGAATGTTGCCATGTTTGAAAACCTTTTAACTTGATGACAATGAAAAAGATCGTCTGCTTGACCCACTCAAATGATTCTGCTGCACAAGATCTCTTGGAAAAAAAAAATTCTGAATGTATTTAGCTTTTGAATGCATCAGTCATATCCAAGAGTTAGTGAAATTGTACTTTTAACTACTCTTTTATTTTTTTAACTTCTACACCATTCCACAAATCAAGAAGAAGAGCTGGAACCGACTGGATGTGACCCCGGATATGAGATGTGCAACCTCGGATTCATTAACTGAGTGAAAATAAACAATAGGTGCGCTCCAATCATGTGTCAAAATATATTTTCAAAGTTTAAGTGAACTATTTGTGAATCTAAATTCAAATTACTTGTGGGAAGAGAGCCGCAGCTGAAGGGTTTTCTATAGAAGTGTGGAGTATTAATTTAACATAAAGCAGAAATCCATAATCTAATATACAGGTAACTCGGGCAATCATAATTGTCAACTTTGTAATAACTTCAGCTCTTTTAAATAAAGCAAAGGTATTTTCTTCAATCTTATTTGTTTATATATTTCAAATAAAGCAAAGGTATTTTCTTAAATCTTATTTTTTTATTTATTTTATGAAGTTGAAAAAGATGGGAACCAATGTCTTATACACATATATCAATAAACTCTGAACAGTGACAGTAGCGACCTATTTAGTGAGATCGTAATATAATTAGTGTTATCATATAAGTGAGGAAAAGGGGAAACTGGGTGAGGAATATGGCACCAGACTGTTCGATTCTGTGCAGGAAAAGGACACATCGTAACGGGAGAAAGAAACCAACGCCAAACTGCATGGGATACTTTATTCCTCTCCTGGTATAATTTCAA
>NC_090731.1:72421349-72446349 GCF_036898095.1 Palaemon carinicauda | reverse complement strand
AAAGAGTTGTTGTTGATGGGCACATTAGTGATTATAGGAATGTGATATCCGGTGTTCCACAGGGTAGTGTTCTTGGCCCATTACTTTTCATACTATATACACATGACATGTGGTTTGGCCTAGAAAACAAGCTTGTTGCATATGCAGATGATGCTACTCTCTTTGCATCAATTCCATCCCCTGAATGTAGATCTAGGGTTGGTGAATCCCTTAATAGAGATTTAGCTAGAATTAGTGCATGGTGCAAATTATGGGGTATGAAGGTGAATCCTAACAAAACTCAAAGTATGATTGTAAGTAGGTCAAGGACGGTGGCTCCTCAACATCCGGATCTCAGTATTGATAATGTTTCTTTAAATATGTATGACTCTTTCAAAATTTTAGGTGTGATTCTCGACTGCAAATTTACTTTTGAGAAACATATAAGGTCTGTGTCTTCTTCAATTGCACAAAAAATTGGCTTATTGAGAAAGTCTTTCAAGATTTTCGGTGATCAATCTATTTTGAAGAAGTGTTTTAATTCCTTCATTCTACCTTGTTTTGAGTATTGTTCTCCTGTCTGGTGTTCAGCTGCTGATTCTCATCTTAATTTGTTGGACAGAAACTTACGGTCTATTAAATTTCTTATTCCTGATCTAGATATTAATCTCTGGCACCGTTGTTCAATTAGTTCATTATGCATGTTGCATAAGATTTTTCATAACTCTGACCATCCTTTACATTCAGATCTCCCTGGACAATTCTATCCTGTTCGTAATACTAGGCAGGCAGTTAATTCTAATAGCCAGCCCTTCTCCATCACGAGGCTCAATACTACGCAGTACTCTGAAAGTTTTATTCCAGCTGTTACCAAGTTGTGGAATGATCTTCCTAATCGGGTGGTTGAATCAGTAGAACTTCAAAAGTTCAAAGTTGGAGCAAATGCTTTTTTGTTGACCAGGTGGACATGAGTCTTTTTATAGTTTATTTATGACATATTTGTTTTTGATGTTGTTAATAGTTTATACAGACATGACGTTGTTACTTATTTTAGAATGATTTATTGTTAATTTGTTCTCTTCATTTATTTATTTCCTTATTTACTTTCCTCACTGGGCTATTTTTCCCTGTTGGAGCCCCTGGGCTTATAGCATCTTGCTTTTCCAACTAGGGTTGTAGCTTGGATAGTAATAATAATAATAATAATAATAAGTATAGCTATTTAGCGCCTCTAGGAATTCTTATATGATGCCGTTAGTTTTCAGTTCGGAGATTTAGGTAACCGATCTTGCCCTTCACGAGGCTTAGTAGCCTAGGCGTCTGGCCATAGTAATTTCATGCATGATATAAGTTTTCCGAGTGTTATGTTATTGAAGCTATAGGCAAAATTTTTATACATGTAAGATATTGTTGAATTTTCTTTTCCAAGATTGTATACGAGAGAGTTTCGGTGATTTAGGTAATCGATTTTCACCGCACCTGGGCTAGTAGCCTATGGGGCTGTAGTATACTTTCGCACATCCCCGATTGTTCTTTTCTTCTCCGGAGACTAAGTTCAATCCCTCACTCCCTCTGAGTAAGCCTTAGGCTTAATCCTAGCGGTTCTATCTGAATAATATTCAGGTATAACTATACTAGGATATGTCTGTCCTGACCTGGTAACCAGAGTGACTGATTTTTAGGTTGGGGCAGAACATCAGAGTTTTTTGTCTGTGGTTTGCGTCTTCCTAGCATAGAGAATGAGTTTCCTTTGCTAGGTTAGGTGCAGACACAGGAGGCTTTGCTTCCCTAGTCCACGTCTGAAGGATTCTGTATGAGATGATTCCTTCCTCTAGTGGTCTAGTAGACTGTCCTGTGTTGTTATTCTCGGGCTGGAGAATGAGTTTTCTCCGTTGCCCGGCGAAATAAGTACACCTAACTTAGTTCTGGTATGGAGGAGGATAGCAAGTATTACCAGTCTTCCTCCCTAATAGACAACTGTAGGTTAGGATGAGCTTTCCTAACTGCTGGGTGTGTCTCATGCTAGAACGAAGTTTATAGGACCCTTATCCCTTCCCCCCCCCCTCTCTTTCTTAGTGATGGCCGAGCCATTGCATCTCTTGGTCGCAGTCCTACTTCCGTACCTAGTGTAGGTTAGAATGAGGACTGGCTCAGCTCTCTGCCGGCCGGCAGAGACCCTTTTTCTTCTGCAGAGTGAACCCCAGACCTCCATTGGTCTCCCTTCCGTGTCTGCTGGAAGAGCCCGGCAGGCTATGGATTTATAGGAAGCCTGACTGCTATATTCTCCCCTTCCCTATGTTCACTCTTTCTGGATGGAAGGTCGTATGGCAATGCCGCCTCATAACCTTACATCCATACTGTTTCTCATACTAGGGTTTTGTACGCCTAGCCCGGCTGTCGGCTTAAATGGCCGGCAGCCGGGCAGGTGGAGGTTCTCTGGTTCATAGTCACAGCCGGAAGGCATGGGTATTGCTAACTTTGCCTGCCGGCAGTAGAAACACATCCGGAAATCTGCTGGCCACTACGATTAGCGTCCGGCAGCCAGGTGCTAGTGTTTTCAGTTGCCAGCCCGCACACATTTGCGAACCAGTGACCTGCCGCCTATTAGTTAAAGGTAGTATATCTTTGAACTATACAGGGGTAAATGCCGGACGGCACAGCAGCATGCGATATACAGTAGTTACTATATTTGTGGTGTAGTACACACTGCATTAATAAAACTAAAGTACATAGTTTGTTGTAACACTAAAGTTCTTCCAACATACTTCATGTTATCTTGTACAGCCTTTTGTTGAGACTGTACAATATATAGGAAGTGAGTTCTTTCTGTATTCATTCTTTCCCGTTTAAAACTTTATTTCAAGGTTTGAGCTACACTATAACTTTCCACTTAGGAAATTACATAAGGTATTCTAGAATAAGAATTAACCATAGCTTTAATATATTGGGAGGTTACAGCAATTGGCTGGACAGGAAATACATGTATGTGTCTTTCCTTCTTTCCTTTATAGCTTTACTGTGTAAGCTACATGTTTTAATATAAGTGAAAAGCCTTCACTTGATACTCATGGATTTTCTTCTTTTTACAGGAGGACCATCCGAAGTGCGGGAGTATGTTCTGCAATGTCCGCAGCAAGAACTTCTGTGGCCATCAGTTTTGCAGGAGGCACGCAGCATGCGCAGCCTCAAAAGGTGATCTCTGGTATTGGGACCCTCAGGTTTGTACCATATGTTCTAACCTGATTACCGAGGCATTTGACACCCATAAGTTGACGGAGTCAAGGGATGCTGCCAGGGAAAAGTTACGAACCTGGGTGAGGGGTTTTCAGAAAAACACTTCAGGCCCCTACCTTCCAAATGAGAAGATGAGAGCCTACCCTTTCCCTAAGGCATCGGCTGATGCAGTCATTCCTCAGCCCGAGGTGTCAGAATATACAGAAAAGGACCTTCTAGAAGGTCAGGAGGAGGAGCTATCCCAGGCTCCTGAAATAGAAGAGGAAGAAATCGACGAGTTGTCGGTTACATCGTTTCCGGCCCCAGAACCTGTTCCCTCTACATCGTCTGCTATCCCAGATGACCTGGGAAGGACTCTTTCTTCTATTGTTGAGATGATTCAACAAATACGAAAGAAGAATGATGAAAAGGAAGCTGCAATGAAACTGGAAATACGTAGACTTGTAGCCTCACGTGGGCCCCAGAAGCGATTCAACGAGAAGGATCTTCTTTGTGCTCGGATACCAATCCTTGGAGGTATGCCGAACACATGCCAATGACAACCGGGAAGATTGTTATATCAGAATAGTTGGGCGCAATTCCCCAGGAAGAGGTGGAATTTTGGCCCAAGAAAGACTCTTACCCGGACTGCTAAGTCCGTCTTAGGAAGGAGCCAGCCTCAAAGGAGAAGACAGAGCCGAAAGAGGTCATAGTTCTTGACCATAGTAAAGCACAGGCATTACTAGCGAGCTCGATGAAAGAGAGGGGCTTCACGAACTCAAAGGTGCCAGCCTTGAGTAAGAAGCTTCCCTCCTTTGTGGCCTCTCCAACCATAGCCTTCCCCTTCATGGAAAAGGGATATAAGGCAGACTTAAAGGCGGTGGAGGCAGGGAAACCATGCCTCTCCTTGGAGGAGTGCAAGCCATTACCTCTGACCTTGCCCTTGAACCAAGAAGACTGAAAGGACGTCCACCTTACTTTCTCAGTCGGGAAGCTGGAAGCTGATATTGCTGATCGTCAGTTTGGTGAGGAACTCCCAAAGCTGTCGGAGTTTCTCTTGCGCAGAGAGCAAGAGACGAAGGAAAGACTTGCGGCATCGATGTCGTTGTAAACGACATTAGAAACGATGGCAAGTGACCCCAAGAACCAGGAACTGTTCATGTTAGTGGCCAAAACCCATCTGGCCATAGTTACGAAGGATCTCTATAGCTTTATTAAAACTAGGAGAGCCTGTAGAGGGTTCGTGTTCGCCTCGGCTGCTGTGAAGCACGAACCGAGGAAGCTGATCTCCTCTTGTATCTGGGGTAAGGACCTTTCTCCCAACGAAGTGGTTTAAGCGGTAGTAGACAAGGCTGCCACGGAGAATAGCAACCTTCTCCAAAAGTGGGGCTTAGATCTTAAGAGAAAGTCTTCTCCGGATGAGGGTCCCCAACCCAAGAAGAAGACAAAAAGGCCTAGGCTATCCTCTCGGCCAGTTAAACCCTACCGACAGCAACAACAACAACTTCCTGTGACCGCGGTGCCTCAGATAGTGGCACAACCTCCAACCACGTACCAGCTGGTACCTCAACAAGTGGCGACACAGTCGCCAGTTTTTAACCCAGCCTTCGAAATGCAGACATCTTCCTTTCGTTCAAAAGCTAGAGGAACAGCCAAAGGTTCTTCTAGACGCCCTTCAAAGGGAAGGGGATCCAGGGGAGGACGCGGTCAAGGAGGCAAGGCCTCAGGTCCACAACAGCAGAAGTGAGATACTTCCAGTAGGAGGGAGACTACACCTATTTAGGGATCGTTGGACCTTCGATCCCTGGGCCCACAGGCTAATAAAGAATGGACTAGGTTGGAGCTGGAGCAGTCTTCCACCTCAATTTCCTCAATTCTTCCAACACTCTACCCCCCTTCTGGAAGAATATGTCACGAGAGCTTTTAGACAATAGAGTAATCCGAAAAGTTAAGTCCATCAAGTTCCAAGGAAGGCTGTTTTGTGTTCCAAAGAAGGACTCAGAAAAACTTAGAGTCATTCTAGACTTGTCGCCACTCAACAAGTTCATAGTGAACTACAAGATCAGAATGCTCACACTTCAACACATAAGGACCCTACTGCCCAAAAGGGCATATACCGTCTCTATAGACCTGTCTGACGCTTATTGGCACGTTCCAATTAATCGTCACCTCTCCTCCTACCTAGGCTTCAAGTTACATAGAAAACTTTACGCCTTAAAAGCCCAGCCTTTCGGGCTGAACATAGCCCCAAAGATTTTCACGAAGCTTGCGAACGCAGCCGTCCATCAATTACGCCTAAAGGGGATCCAAGTAGTGGCCTACTTGGACGACTGGCTGGTGTGGGCAGCATCCAGGACAGAATGAATGCAAGCCTCCAAGATAGTGATCCAGTTCCTGGAACATCTGGGATTCAAGATCAACATCAAAAAGTCTCGACTATCTCCAGCTCAGAAATTTCAGTGGTAGGGAATCCACTGGAATTTGGAGTCACATCGACTTTCCATTCCTGGGAAGAAGAGGAGAGAAATAGCAGAATCTGTCAAGACACTTTTGAAATCCAAGCGGATATCAAGACGCGAACAGGAGAGAGTGCTGCGCTCTCTTCAGTTTGCTTCGATAACAGATCCAGTGCTGAGAGCACAGCTAAATGATGCAACAGGAGTCTGGAGAAAATATGCATCAAACTCGCGAAGAGATATGATGAGACCACTACCGACTTGACTGCGAACGCTTCTCAAGCCGTGGTCCAATGCCAAGCAATTGAAGAAATCAATACTTCTTCAACCTCCTCCCCCGTGAGTGACTATACACACAGACGCTTCAAAGGAAGGCTGGGGAGGTCACTCTCATCAGAAGAGAGTCCAAGGAGCTTGGTCCAATCTTTTCAAGTCATTTCACATCAACTTTCTAGAAGCCATGGCAGTACTTCTGACACTAAAGAAAGTATATCCTCGCCACTCGACCCACATAAGATTGGTTTTAGACAGCGAGGTGATAGTGAGATGCCTGAATCGACAAGAGTAGAGGTCACCTCAAATCAACCAAATGATGTTGGCCATATTCCGTATGGCGGAAAGGAAGAAATGACACCTGTCAGCAGTTCACATTCAAGGGTTCCGTAATGTGACAGCGGACGTTCTATCCAGGTTTACACCAATAGAGTCAGAATGGTCCCTAGACGCAGGATCGTTCTCCTTCATCTCGAGTCAAGTCCCGGAGCTGCAGATAGACCTCTTTGCGACGAAAGACAACAAGAAAATAGATCATTATATGTCCCCATACGAGGATCCGGTAGCGGAGGCAGTGGACGCTATGTCCCCAGACTGGAACAGATGGTCCAGTATCTATCTGTTCCCTCCACACAACCTCCTTTTGAAGATCCTCGACAAATTGAGATCCTTCAAAGGGAAAGCGGCAATAGTGGCCCACAGGTGGCCAATCATTGTGTGGTTCCCTCTGGCATTGGAACTACGACTAAAGTTCGTACTGCTACCGGATCCATCCCCGTCTCAGCGAGTACAGAAGTCGACTGTCTTCACTTCATCACAGAAAACACGGAACCTACATCTCATGATTTTCTCTCCTTAGCGATAAGGAAAAGATTCGGGGTATAAAAAGCCAGTTTAGACTTTTGGAGGAAACCAGAAGACATTATGAGGCTTCAGGGAAAAAGCGGATATCCTTTGTCAAGGCGAAGAAACCAAAAGAAATCTCGACAGATTTCTATTTATCATTCTTCATTCACCTTCATGAGCAAGGTTTAGCAGCCAACACAAGATTATTGTGCAAGTCTGCCTTGACAAGACAGATACAATATGCCTTTTAGGTCGACCTTTTTAACGACTTTCTTAATGAATTACGAAGGCCCATGCTAGACTTAGTCCTTCAGCACCTCCAAAGACCCATTTCATGGTCATTAGATAAGATTCTTCATTGTGCATAAATAATGAACAATGAGGAATGCGCTTAGAAGGATTTGAATTAAAAGTCATATTTCTGTTTGTACTCACTTTGGGGGCCAGAGTTAGTGAAAATAGTGGCTCTCTCTAGAGAGGAAGGCCACGTCTAGTTCTTGGAGGGAGAACTGAATCTATTTCCAGACCCAATGTTTCTTACCAAGATCGAGCTACCACCAACAGGTGGGGTCCCTAGAAAATCTGCCCTCTGAAGGATGATGCATCTCTATGTCCAGTGGAGTGCCTAAAGGTCTATCTTCATAGAACTTCAGACTTTAGGGGAGGACAGCTGTTCAGAGGAGAAACCTCGGGTTCAAAGTTATCCCTGAAACAACTAAGGGCGAAACTCACCTGTGTTATTCGCAGAGCGGATCCAGACAGTACATCCGTAAGTCATGATCCGAGGAAAGTTGCCTCTTCCATGAAATTTCTTTAATTATATGGACTTTGAACATCTTTGTTCATACACCGGCTGGTAGTCATCCAAGGTGTTCATTATGTACTATGCCAAGCAAGTGGAGCAACTCAAGAGGTCTGTGGTAGCAGCATGTAGAATTCTTTAACCTTCTGTTTAAATCTGCGAGGAACAGTGTAATTAATTTAGGACGATTAATTAAGAGGCTGGGTGATAGGCCACTAACATGTCTTTGCAAACTGTTCCATTGACGTTGGTGAACTATAGCATAATACGGACACTTGCGCCAAGCGTTTCTTACTCTAGTGTAAATAAACAGTGTACAGACTGTATCATTATTATTAATAATTCGATTGAAGTGGAAAATCTGTTTCCTGTTAGACAAAACAATATTTTCTGTTGACTGTTTTCTTTATACTTTAACGGATATCATCCCCATTTTATAAATTTTATAAATGTTGATCTGATATGTATTTTTATTAAATTTTTAATAAAATAGTTCATAGTGAACCCTGCGTCTTATTCGCCCACACTCATTTTATTAAAAATGTACTGACCATTAAGATTAAAATATGGATAATTTTATCATGGTATGTCTTTTAAGATTGTTCCTTTCTTCAAGCAAAAATCCACTCGCTTTAACCCTTCCTTAGGAAGGGTTGACGTTGTACAATAAGGGGATGGTGGTAGAGATGCAAAATTTGTTCCTCTGCGGATACAACTGTTATCCAATAGTTAATAAGAGTAGACACATTGGGGGATATGTCAGGAATTCATACTGACATTGGTGACTCTTATACAAACTTTGTTTTTTAATGTATAGGGCGAGACCACTATACAAGCTTGTCATTTTGTCATCCATAGTTATTATATACTCCTCGAGCCTTTTTCCAAAGTCTAGTACGACTCTTCCCTGTAGTGGGCAGGACGCACTAACTTAGTTCATGCTCATATGAAATGATGTATGACGGTAACATCATAGGTCTCTAGGTATAGACGGACCAGGAAAATACTTTTTTGAGGGTACGGCACCGGTTCAGAATCCACAGATACAGTAATGCTCTGGTAAACTTCCATCAGGACGACATGGCCTTAGCCCAAAAAACTGATTTTGAGCAAAGCGAAAAATCTATTTTTGGTTGAGGTAGCCACGTCATCGTGATGGACCCGCTCTTCCTTTTATTGTAAAAGGGCTAATTGACCCTTCCCTATAATACAGTATCTATAGCACCTGGTATATCGCTACAAGGAATAAAGATGGTGCTGCCACCTACATCAGATACACACTGGAAACGGAATAGGAGAGATTCCTTATGAGCGGCTCTCTTTTCATTCTTGTTTCAGATTCTTGTCACTGTAACCCCTCGAAGTGCTAATACTATTCGGGGTGAAGATAGCTATGTGACGTGCCAAGAATACGTCCTCTGATATTATGCGATATCCCTGTTAGATTTATTTAGGGATATTCGCTCCAGGAGTTAGAATTCTGGATACCCTAAGGTAAAATTCTCTGGGATTATCACTGTAGTCAAATATACGCTAGGAAGCTACCCTTTAGGAACTCCCATCAGGACGACATGGCTACCTCACCCAATAATAGATTTTTCGCTTCGCTCAAAATCCGTTATACATATATATATATATATATATATATATATATATATATATATATATATATATATATATATATATATATATATATATATATATACATTTATATATATATATATATATATATATATATATATATACATTTATATATATATATATATATATATATATATATATATATATGTATGTATATATATATATATATATATATATATATATATATATATATATATATATATATATATATATATATATATATATATATATATATATATCTATGTGCATATATATATGTATAGATATAGATATATATATATATATATATATATATATATATATATATATATATATATATATATATATATATATATCTACACATATATATATATATATATATATATATATATATATATATATATATATATATATATATATATATATATATATATATGTATATATATATATATATATATATATATATATATATATATATATATATATATATATATATATATATACACACACATATATATATATATATATATATATATATATATATATATATATATATATATATATATATATATATATATATATATATATATATACACACATGAGTGCGTTACCAATACCTGAAATGACCTATTAACTACCAAGCCTTTTCCGAAGAAGATGATAAAGCAAAACCTGTCAACCTTCAGCACATTGACATACTTTTAGAAAACTAACTTCTTAGAAACAGACACTAAAAATATATACAGTTATTCATCCGTTTTAGGAACAAGCCAACACATTTCCATATGAAAGGAACTTTGAAGATAATATACAACAATCAAATAAGAGTGACAGACTTTTTATTAATATTTTATTAGTAATCGATTACATCTTTAAAGCAGTAATGGATTGACTATTTTTTCAATCGACGGATAAGATTAGAAAAGAAATTAGGATTTCCAGTCATACGATTACCTTTATCTCTATCTGAATTCACTGGAGTCAAATACGAACCTTATTTTTTTTAAAGTGTGTAACCAAAGTTTTCCAAAAAGCGAAATTTCATCTTTGGATCATTTCCAATAGTTCTGGGCTCTTGATCTGAAGAGATTGGTTCCCAGGAAAAACTGAACCTTAAATTTTTGAGAGAGAGAGAGAGAGAGAGAGAGAGAGAGAGAGAGAGAGAGAGAGAGAGAGAGAGAGAGACTATGAGAATGATATGGAATCTGCTCTCAAAATTCTATCTTGTTTAGCGTTCAAGCGATGGTTTGCATTAGCAATTGAGTGAAATTACAAAAGATTGACAGACTAAAAATGAAAGACAGAAAACTCACGCCCTACCTGCTAGACAATGAAATAAATTAATCAACACGAATTTTTGTGAAAAAAAAATATTGTTAATAACATTCCTTTTCTTTTTTTATGTTGAAAGAACAATGAGATTCACCTAGAATCTAGATGATCGTCAATCATAGAAATCCAGAACTTAATCTTATCAAGATAAACTAGGCCACCTGTGATTCTAGTAACATTACCTTTTTCATGATCATGGATGGATCGATTAAATTTGGTCTCCCTAAAAGGGGACCTCGGGGTCTTGCCAAATAACTAGTTGCCCGTAAGTAGGATAATGATTTGAAAGAGGTAAGGTTATATATAAAGGATGATGATGGGATGGAAGGATTGGAATGAGAGCACCATGACGACCGTGGCTGGAGTCAGAAGTTCAGTCGAAGGCGCCGCAAAGCAGACGAGTCTCCCAAACCCGGTTCCCCTTCGGTCCTGGAGAAATTTGATCTTATCTTATGGGAACCCATGGTCATGGCTTGGAGAGAAACTCCTCCTGGTATTAACTAGTTTATTTACACTGAAATCTGGCATAAAGCCAGTCCTTGCAAACAGAAAGGTAGCTGGATATAATAGCATCTAAAAAGGTATGTAATTACAATCCATGTGTGTTTGTGACTCTGATAAATACCTGAAATATATTTTATTTACAGGATCTAAGCCATATGAAACAATAGAATCAAAGGCTTGAAAGATAAAATGACATCAATCTTCAACTCTTTCAATATATACCTGAAAAAAAAAGGACAGATAACTGTCTTCATGGTGACGAAACTAATCATTTAACTAAACATTATACGACAGGAATAAAAGTATGTTTATTGCTGGCTATATACATTGTCATATATTGAACACAGGTTTTGAGGACGAATGATTTTTGGTACTAATTATATATGCTATATTATAAAACCATACTCTGTTCTTTGCCAGATATATTATTCATTTCTTTTCATAGCTAAAGTTAACCATATACGCAACCACACACACACACACCACACATACACACACAAAACCACACATACATACACACACACACACACACACACACACATATATATATATATATATATATATATATATATATATATATATATATATATATATATATATATATATATATATATATATATAAGTGTGTGTGTGTATGTATATATAGAGTAGAGAGTAGAATGGTTTTATATGGTTTCACATATATGTATATTCTAAGTAAACAATGCTATATACATAATGAAATATAACATATATTTTTACGAAGCTGGCCTAGTGTAGAGTGAATACAGTAATTTCTTAATGATTTAACTGCCATTTTATTTTTGCATTGAAGAGGTTAGCCAGCTCTTAAGATGAGTTCCTCTCGTGTAGGTATAAGGTTGTTATGAAAATTATGAAGTTTGGCAATACTTGGGCATACTTACATAAATCAGGCGACGTGATATAAATTAATCTCTTATTTTACTCATATCCTTCACATATCTTTTGACGCATTTATCCACTGAAACTTGTTATCTATTCTTTTGTCTGTCCATATGTCAATCTCCATGACGGTCTGTCTATCTGCCTATTCATATATCTGTCTATCTCTCTATATATCTATCTGTTGGTGGTAAGGAATGAAATTATTTATCCTTCTGAAAGAGAAGAGGTGGATCTTTGTTGATGGAAAATTCAGATTGTTAACGTTCCCTTTCCTAATTGTTGACAGCCTCATTCTATTTTACGTTCTTGGTTCCTTACTGAAAGGACACTCAGTGGATTCTGGAAAAGACATGCCTAATTGGTTCCTTACTGAAAGGACACTCAACAAACTCTACAAAAGAAATGCACAATATTCAGGCAGGTTTCCCTTCATATTTTAATACGAAACATACTTTGCACACTGTCTCCAAAGTACAAAACATTTTAGCTGTTTTTTATTACTTTTCAAGTGAAGCTAAACTGACCTAACATTTTGAATTTTCCTATAGTATTATAAGAACAATTTGCAATAGATATATTTCCAATAATCAATCGATGTTTGTGTTTACCGGTAGGTTTATTTTTAGGCCTACAGGCCGACCTTCCTTCATATTTAGAAGGGCTTTTTGTATGGAGCTGTCTTTTGGCGTGTGCCCTATCAGTTTTTCGCATCCAAACAACTTTGAAAGGATGTTGACTTAATCTTGCCTCATTGTAAATGTTCTTTATGATTTTAAGTCTAACTATATTGTCCTTCAACAACACCTGAGAACGTACTATCCACCAAGTATACAGTCTTACTTTTTTTTTTTTTTTTTTGAGGGGTTGATACTAAACAGTATTTAAAAAGTTTGGATACGGTGGTGACCCAACTTTGGAATGATCTTTATTAATCAAATATTTGAATCAATGAAGCTTCAGATGATCAAACCTGGTGCAACATTTTTTTTAGATAATTTACTTCTTCATACCAATCAGTTTACCATCGTTGAATATATTGATTTCGCTTATTTAATTTTATTTTTAGTATATTTATAACCTCTGTTTCTTTTCCGTACTATAGTGTTTCAACAAGCTGCTTTTAGTTCGTAGTAATTCTACCCTTCTGATGTTGAGTTGTAGTCTGACTAGTAATAATAGTAATGAAAATCCATTTTAATATCCACGGTAAAAAAATTTAGATAACCACAAATTAGAGACCTCGTACATTTACCTCAACCCATTGAAATTTAGGTAATTATACAAAATACTCTGCAATAATTGCAATAAAGTTCCTATCTTGGGAATCTATACATCTATTTCTCATAAAATAGTGGAGCATAAGCAATCAATAAAACAGTTATTAGAATTTGTAAATATTATTTCCTACACAAGGCATAGATTCCTACCATGAATTGAAATCTGATGACTATATTTTTCTCGAGCATCTACCCGTAAAAAAGGTAGTCACCCCAGCCCCAGGCCCAGCCACCTGGCACTAATTCCATGAATCCAATTAAATCTGAAAGAAAGTTCCAAAAACTCTCATCATCAATCAGAGGACAATATGAATTTATCAGAACGTCAAATTAGATTTTATCCCATAAAACCATTGATGATTACGTTTTAAGGGTTTTTCTTAATGAATGGGCTAATGAGGATTGAGAAAAATGGTGTTATTGGGCAACGATGATAATTACAACATATTTTATATCTGGATTTATCATAATATCATTAATGTCACCTATCAGGTTTTAACATTTGCCATTGGACAATGTTGGCGTTTTATCAAACATTATTATTATTATTATTATTATTATTATTATTATTATTATTATTATTATTATTATCATTATTATTATTATTATTATTATTATTATTATTATTATTATTATTATATACCCGATGCCCTACAATGAAAAGTAGCCAAGAAACTATACGAAATAAATGATAAACTATAAAATATAAAAACAAAGCAAAAACAATACTATAAAGAACAGATTAAGATAAAGATTATCAATAACAGATATACTATGAAACGAGAGTAACACTAACTTGCCTAGTAATAGGAATATGACGAATGTCGATATTACCAAAAAGTTTAGTTTACTTTTCATCCTTCAAACCAATAGAGAAAAATCTCTGTGTTAAGTAAAGATTCTGTGAAGAAAGTAAGTTTTTGAACAAGATTTGAACGTAACAGAATAAATTGTTCATACTTTAATACTTCCTTGATTTATCGTTAAAAATGCTCATTAAATGATGACATTAATCTGGATGAATCACGAAAATGATTATTTGAAGTCAGTCTTTTATGGAGATTTCGTATGGTTCTGATATGGTGATATAAACTTGAAGCAATTCCGTTGTGAAATATCATTTCAAGAGAGTAAACATATACATGTTGTCAGTCTGCAAACGACTGAGATTGGATCATATTGAAGCCGTTCCTTGAACTCGTTTAACCGTTGGGAGGAGATATCGGTAAAAGTCAGGAACTACAGTAGATGTGAAAATAAAAATAACTTGCTTGCCAACAAAATATAATTTTTATGGTTTTTTGGAGGTCTCTCTCTCTCTCTCTCTCTCTCTCTCTCTCTCTCTCTCTCTCTCTCTCTCTCTCTCTCTCTCTCTCTCTGTTAAAAAGTCCGCAAATCAGGTGGTGCCTGGAATTCGTAGATAAGCAAAATGAATTAGCAGGATATAAACTTTGTTGAATATTTTGCATTTCTCAATCATGGGAAACCCAGATCTTCCCCTTACCAAGTATTAGTGGGACTTTATTTATTTATTTATTTATTTCATGAAAGGTTTCACATCTCATAAAAAAACTTTTTCCTGAAGATTGTGTGATGAATAGGTATCTCTATCAAAGGCAAAATTATTTCAAAGAAAATTTTATGACAAAAATATATTAAAGGAAATAGATAGCAGAAAGTGAAATGTTTTCATTTCCGAATCTCTAAAAATAATATTAATTTCTTACTTTTGCTTATTTCAAAATAAATTTTTCTTTAAAATTTCATGATAAACTTTAGAGACTAGAATAAACTCAAAAGAAAGATATAGTGGAATGCTTTATAATCCTTCTCGGGCTCACACTTCAGTAAAGAAAATAATCCTCCAAAACTTTAAAGGGACAGTGACATTGCCTATCAAGCAGAACGAAACCCTAGAGACTGACCATATGTATATATGATCAGCGCCCAAGCCACCTCTCAACCCAAGCTAGTACTGAGGAGGGCTAGGCAATGGCTGTTGATTACTCTGCAGATAGACCTATGGGCTCCCATGACCTCCCATCCATAGATCATAAGAATGGTGAGGTTCCAGCGAACAAAGAAACTAACGAATTAGTGCGAGACTCTAACCCTATTCTGGCTTTTACCAGCCATCCTAGAGAAATGTCAAAAAAACTAAATAAAAAAAAGTCTTCGTTTATTGACAAAAAAAAAAAATCTGACGTTAATTGATTTAAAAGAAACAAATCGAAAAGTTTCAGACAATTGCCAGGAATGGCTTCCTCACAAATAGAGGTCATTGGTCGTATTCTCTCTCTCTCTCTCTCTCTCTCTCTCCTCTCTCTCTCTCTCTCTCTCTCTCTCTCTCTCTCTCTCTTCTCCTCTCTCTCTCTCTCTCTCTCTCTCTCTCTCTCTCCTCTCTCTCTCTCTCTCTCTCTCTCTCTCTCTCTCTCTCATTTTTCAGGAGCATAAATGGAATAAAAGGAATATAGCACCTCAGTATTTTTTAAATGACTATGACAAGAGGATTTTTTAATATATATCTAACTACTACAGTCGATATTCTAAATATTCTGTGGACCATTATTATGATTTATCTATTACATATGCTGTCATTCTCTTCATAATTATTAATTTTAATTATAAATTAAGAAGATAATATTCATGTGAGTTTATATGATTAAGAACTTGATTTGCAAGTTTTCTACATCGGGGAAATCCTTTCCATGAATACCTTCAAAGTTAATTTGATTTGTATTAATGTACTTTTTTTTATTTTTTTTTATCTTAGGTTAGGTCTACATTTAGAGTCCATCAAAGCCAACGAACAGTTAAAAGATCGTAAGGAACAATCATTAGTAAATTTAGGAGCTTTACTCCCTATTTGATTTACAGGATGTTATAAATGAAAAAAGATAATGTGTATTAACCATTGTAAAAAAATGTAACAATTGTTGTCAGTAACTAACTAACAAACTAATTACTCCATAACCAACTAACTAACCAACTAGCTACCTATATAACTAACTTACTAACTATCTAGCTAACTAACTTACTAACTATCTAACTAACTAACTTATTAAATAACTAACTTACTAACTATCTAACTAACTAACTAACTTATTAAATAACTAACTTACAAGCTATCAAACTAACTAAATAACTTATTAAAAAACTAACTAACTAACTCACTCACTCACTCACTCACTAACTAACTAACTAGCTAACTTACTGACTGAATAACTAACTAACTAACTAACTAACTAACTTACTGACTGAATAACTAACTAACTAGCTAACTAGCGGTATTTCTCCCTTCTACTTTCCATCTATTTGTGTCTGGAATTCTGGATGGTTGAAATGTCATCGATGACTTATTTTCGTCTGTTGTTATTTGGGAATGATTCAATAACTCACTGATTCACTGATTCACTAATTAATTCCCTGATTCACGAAAGGCCCTTTCAACACCCGCACCTCCTTTGACCTGCTTATGAATATTCAAACGATCTGATTAATGATACTGATAGGAAGGATCCTATGCTACTTCAGAAGGTAAGTTAGGAAACTACCGTACATGAAGCATAATTTGCCCCCCCCCCCCCCATTCTCTTGATAGGGGCACAAACCTGGTTAGTAAACTTCACCGGGCTGAGTATATTGCTGATCAAAAGAACAATATTATTATTATTATTATTATTATTATTATTATTATTATTATTATTATTATTAATATTAATATTATTATTGATTTTGTTTGCGTGATTTTACTCAATATCTAGAGTTCCATTGATGTTTCGTTTTATTTCGTGTTATATTCTTATATCAGGAAATAAAATTTGATTAAAAAAAAACGCAATTATATTTTTATTTAAATCAAGCCCACTTATGGATTCCCGATAGCATCATAGCAAAGAAGCTGCAAGCACAAACAATTTGTCGGTGTTCTCATCATTAGTCGCTCTTGTTCTTCTCTTTCATAATTCCTTTAATGCATTTTTAAAATAACTGCGAGAGATGTGAACAGAAACTAAATGCAAAACCTTCGATATTCCTGAAAAGAAATGAAGTAATATCCAGACGTGTCTGTAGTGGGAGCTTTCGTAATTGCTGCCTTTGTTCGGGGTACACGTCGCCTGACAGGTGCCTTGGCAAGTACAGCTGAGGTGAATAACGGTGCCTGATATGCCTTGACATTTTCCTGTATCCTGAGGAGACCTTGACGGTTTGATTTTACCAAAAACAAGATGTCCATGGAGGAATATTTGTGAAATACTAAATATTTACGCGGCATATAATTATACGTTAGATAGTTTCCCCATTAAATCATAGAGAATGTTGATTAAAGAAGGAAGTCCTTTCAAGTGTTATGTGTATGAACACTACTCTTCAAATCATGAATCAAAATTTATTTTGGATTTCACAATCAAGACATTTAGATGGTGATGGATACAAAATATTGATAATTTTTTGCTTTCATTTCCTCCTTGTTCATCTCCTAGTGCATTTTCACCAAAATCGCGTGGAACTTTTAATGTAAGGACGACTGACAGATATATATATATATATATATATATATATATATATATATATATATATATATATATATATATATATATATATATATATATATATATACGAAAAGGAGAAAATCTTGATTAGTAGGGCATCTCTCATGTTAAAAACATACGAGAAGTGTGGAAAGGCAGAGCAGCTTAATTGATAAGCACAACAGATGGCTGGTAATTCTTTATATATTCGTTTCTAAGAAGCTTCATTTTACTACTGGAGGATATTAAGAAAACTTTTGTATGCAAAAAAAAAATTTTTTTTTTTTTTTTATAAGGTCATCCAATAAAACCGACAACAGCTTAACGAATCCATTCAAAGTTCTAAGATGGGCAATAAAGCTGTCTACTAAAATTAAAGGCTAAGAAAACAAATGCTGCAACAATTAAAACAAGCAATTTTAGTTTTGAAATTAAACTGATCTTTTAATTATAGTTTGTACAAAATCAACAAGGAATTCTTCAGATTCTCCAGTTCCCTGTAAAATATCTATTAATTAAATGCATTATTAATGGATACATTATTTTCTCTTTCTACCGACTTGTAAACAGATCCCTCAGTTGTATTTTCAGGTCTTGAGCAATATGGCTGAACCTCTCTACGAGAAAACCACGAATGTTGCATAACACGATGAAAGTTGCAACAGACGAATGTTGTAAAAAGTTCAATGATTCTTGGTAAAGGGGGTATTACAAGTCATATAGGAACGTGTAAAGAATAAAAAAAGTCCTATTACACTCTAATAATCAGATATGAAAGCCCATCATATACTATTAGTCTGATAAGCAACATCGTAGGTTCAGGGAATGGTGAAGCCCCCTGCTGACTTTAAACCTCTTTTTTTTTATGGCCGGTATGTCGACGACACGTTTTTATTATTGCGTAGCCCAAGGCATGTCCAATTGTTTTTAAACTACTTGAATTCCAAACACCAAAATATAAATTTTACTAGTGAAGTGGAAATAGATGGTAACATATCTTTCCTTGATATTAACATTCAAAAACATGGTACAGGGTTTAACACATCTGTTTACAGGAAACCAACGTTTACAGGCTTATGCACTAAATTTCCTTGTTGTTCCTATGCAATAAAAGAGAAATCTTGTCTACACTCACACTTATAGAGCGTATAACCTTTACTCTAATTACCTAAACATTCACAAGGAACTAATGTATATTAAAAATTATTTTACAATAATGGATTACCGTATAATTTTTACCGATACCTATATAGGAAAAACACTAAATAAACTTACGTTGCCACAATGCCAAACTGCTCCTCAGAAAAATATATCTTTTACTACTCCCTATATTGGGTCCCACACTTTTGAAATAAGAAATCATTGGAGTAGTATTGTGAGTGAATTTTATCCTCAGGTATGATTGAAGACCGTATTTTCCTTCTCCAATGCTATGAGCAAATTTTCCAAATTAAAAAACCGGGTCTCAGATGATCTTTGCTCAGGTGTCATATACAAATATGTGTTAGCGTTGTAATACATCACATATTGGAAAAAAATGCGAGACATTACTACCTGCCTTCCTTATAAGAACTTTATATAAATCTAAATTTATATCAATAATTTTTTTATTTGTATATAATTATTCCTTGTCTTTTATTCTTACATTCTGTTTACAGAAACAATAAAAATATAGTAAAATGACGAGACAAAGGACTGTTGTGGTATTTTTATCACCATGGGTTAATTGGCCTATATTTTCTTTCCTTGTATAACGATACTTTCCAAATACTCTTTAAACAAATTATGCTTCATCATTTCCACTGAAAGCTACATTTCGATGTTTAAATCTAGGTTCATATGATTAATGCAGGAAGAGAAATGAATATCAAAGAAAGAATAATAGAACGTAAAGATTATATTAACGTTGAAAGATACGAAAAGAGGACTTTCCATCCCCATGATAGTTTATACGTTATTTTTTATCAAAGGTTCTATAAAGATCTATTTAAAGTCTGGGTGACCCTGCTTTAATCATTACTTTTTTAGTTCTTAGAATTAAGAAGAAATATGTGGCAGCTGGTATCATAAGATATTTTCTTTAGACGACAACAAGAGCTACCCATTATAATGGCTGCCTACTTATAATGAATACTTCCGTTAAAAAATGACATTAAAACATAACAGCATTAAAGACGAAACCAACTGTTTCTTCTATATACTTGATCTAAACTGCTTTATTCATTCATTCTTTATAATGGTGATAAATTTGAAAATAAACATTTCTCTGACATTAAAAGGAACGATAAAATTTTATTACAACATGTGTTAAAGCAAAGCTATTGCTAAACATAGCCATAGCATCCCTTATGATGGAAACATTAAACTAAATTGAAAAATGGCGATACAGATATATGGATTCTATCTGGTAGTTAAATAAGTCAAGGAAAACCGGGTTTAAAGGACACTCATGAATGACAGAGGCAAGGGACAGTGACATTGCATTATCAAGCTTGACAATGCCCTAGAGACTGATCTTATATACATATGATAGCACCCAAGCCCCCTCTCCATCCAAGCTAGGACCAAGAGGGCCAGGCAATGGCTGCTGATGACTCAACAGATTGACCTATAGGCTTCCCCAAACACCCCATCATCAGCTCACAAGGATGGTGATGTTGCAGCGACCAGAGGAACTAGTTTGAGAACCCCAGTCTGCCGTTCAACAGTCAGGGACGTTACCTCATCAGCCACCACAACCCTGGAGACATGTTTTAGGAAATCTCATGCTTAGAAATAATGAATCAGAAGGAGAAAAAAAAATCCTCAGATCTTAGAAAATTTGACGATCATAAATACTAAATCAGAATGGGAAATATAATGTCCTAATATTTTAGGAAATCTCACACTTACAAACATTGAACTAGAAGGGGAAATAAATGTCCTGATATTTTAGGAAATCTGACAATTATAAACATTGAATTTGAAGGGGAAATAATTATCCTGATATTTTAGGCAATTTAACGCTTATAGAAATCTAATTAAAAGGGGAAATAAATGTACTGATAATTCAGGAAATTTAACGCTTATAAACATTGAATTAGAAGGGGAAATAAATGTCCTAATATTTTTGGAAATTTAAGGCTTATAAAAATCTAATTAGAAAGGGGAAATAAATATCCCACATATCTTGGTAGATAAGATGCTTATAAACACTGAATGAAAACGGGAAATTAATGTCCTAATATTTCAGAAAATCTAACGCTTATAAACAATGAATTCGAACGGAAAGAAATTACTTCCTATTTTAGAAAATCTGACTCTATTAAACATTGAATCCTAACGTGAACTGAATGTCCTCTTAGTTTAGAAAACATACGCTTATAAATATTGATTCTCTGAGGAAAAAAAGTGAGGGGTGGGGAGGAATTGTTTATTAAAGCGACATCATAAGCTTATATACAAATCTGTTGAGGATTACAATGACATAAAAACGTTAATAAAATGAAACATGCAATGTCAAGCTCAAACATGTTTTTTTCTAGTATCAGGACGGGAGAGAGTAAGAAAGAGAGAGAGAAAAGAAGAGCAATCAAACTACAATGTATGAACGTGTATGAAATACACGTGCATAAAATATACATTTCCCAGAACCAAAGTAGACATCTCCCAGTTATTATGGGAAGTTCTTTCATTTGTTATATTCTCATTGTATGAATCCATCAATTTTATCCATATGATATATATATTTTTCATATACCGATATGAACCTGCATTTGCTTAATATAAAGAAATCATACTCTAATGCCAATATATTATTATTATTATTATTATTATTATTATTATTATTATTATTATTGCTGAATAGTTATTAACTCCTTTTAAACAAAATAGATTGAAATACTATTATATAAAGTTATCAGGAACACTTTCCTTTACAGAAAATAGATTCTTGAACTCTCATGAAATAAACATTGACATTTTTTTTTAGGCCAAATACTGTTCATCTGATAAGACCCAGTCTTTGAACATTGCCAGGAAACTCAGAGATTAAATGTTTCAAGGTAAAAAGACTAATTTTGTTTCTTCCTCCATTTTGAATATTCACTGCATGTTCCCAAGGATTTCTCAAACCCTGTTTGAGGGCACACTCGGAAACACTATTCTATCTTATTTCTCTTCCTTTTGTTTTCTTTGAAGTTTCTATAGCTTATATATGAAAGATCTACTTGGATGTTGTTACTTTTTTTGAATATGTAATTTAATTTGTTCATTACGTACCTTGCAGTTTATTTATTTCCTTGTTTCCTTTCCTCTCTGGGCTATTTTTCCCTGTTGGAGCCCTTGAGCTTTAAGCTTCCTTTTTTTCTTACTAGGGTTGTAGCTTAGATTGTAATAATAATAATAATAATAATAATAATAATAATAATAATAATAATAATAATAATAACTTGATAGGCAAATGTATGACCTGAAATGTCAATAAGAAAGTGTTCCCTATTATTCTGTTTCCCTTTGTGAACTTTAATGAAACCATCGAGAGAAGTTTCTTTTAATCACATCAAATCATCGAAAATAATGACGATACCAAAGACAATGGTCTTCTCTTCAAATCTCCTCTGTATTGTTAATTCAATAATGGGTAAAACAAATATATCAAGAGAAGACCCATAACGAACAGAATCAAGGAAGACACTCGTAGAGAGGGAGAGTATTCTCTGCAATGAATCCTGAAACGATGTTTTTCTTATGCAAAAATACTGGTATAAGATGATTGCTGGAAGCCTCTTAAATCCATTGGGAAAACATTATCCCAAGTTTTCGTAAATTGGTAGGGTTATGACCATCTAAGCAGCAGTTTCCTCGAATCAAAAGATAAACACCAACACAAACGCAGGACCAAAACAAACACCGCCGTATTCGGAGATGATCGCACATACATATATATACACACACACATAAATACACGGACTTATATATATATATATATATATATATATATATATATATATATATATATATATATATATATATATATATATATATATATATATATATACATACATATATATATATATATATATATATATATATATATATATATATATATATATATATATATATATATATATATACTGTATATATAAGTTTAACCTCAACTTTGAAAATAGAAAGGATTCAAGTGAAAAAAAAATCTACTTCATATCTAGCAACCTATTTTCCTTAGATATCCTAAAAAAAAAAAAAATACTTGCATTGCAGATTTTTTCTACTTAAAGAATTTTCCAGAAATGAAACGTACAGCGTCGTGAATAAGAATGTTATACGTTTCATTTCAGTCTTAAATGGATTTTTGTTTGCTGTTCCAATGAATAAATCTTTTACAACCTCTTTTCATAGTACTGTTTTTTTTTTCTTTCAAAAGTTTAAATGTCACTCATGAGCGACAAAGAAAGGAGAAAGATCTTGTTACAGCCACACATTGTCCTACAGACTGAACATATCTATATATTGATCGACACCCACACCCTTCCTCCACCATGTTAAGACTTGGGAGGATCTGTCGATAACTCCAAATAACTCATTAAGTAATCCTAAGGGCACAAGGACAGTAGGAATGGGTATATTTATGAAAACTATCATGACATGAGCGCAGAGTGAATTTGACCTCCAAAAATTTTATTTGTACTTCATCCCTTTTCTTGAAAAACATGCTTTGTTTTTTAAAGATTCTCAGATAATTAAAGTGATATTTTTCGTGATAATTTTTTTTTTTTTTAGATTTCAGTGACTCATCAGATAAATGGAACACAGTTCCCTCAAAATACTTCAGGCAAACATATTCTGTTTGATGATGGCCTAACAACACACACACCACACACACACACACACACACACACACACATATATATATATATATATATATATATATATATATATATATATATATATATATATATATATATATATATATATCGTCACTACCGTGACAAGGGGGTGTATCTCAAAAAAGTTGAAAATTGAGATAATATCACCATTATGATTCACGCGGCGAGTTTTATAGTGTGACTAAGTGGCGTATCTGTACGACTAACGGTTGCTGTATTAGAGCATCTTTAGGTAAGGACTTAACTAAAAAAAAAGAGTAACCATTCACGAAACGTATCGGCGTAACTAAAGTTACGTCTCTTTGTAGCGTTTCAAAAAGAGCAATATCAACTTGGCAAACAGGCGTATCTTTTGATACGCCTATTTGTAATATCATTTAAATCACCTTACAACAAATTTCATTTATTTACGCTTGAGTGTAATCAAAACCTACCCTACAAAAATGTTTTAACAAACATATATGACATCACAAAATCGTTCATATCGTTGAAAGTTGCGACACTGCCTAACATAGACTTCAAATTACATCTCTCTCTCTCTCTCTCTCTCTCTCTCTCTCTCTCTCTCTCTCTCTCTCTCTCTCTCTCTCTCTCTCTCTCGCTTATTAAAACTTCTCACTACAAAAACACCAAGGTCAATTCAATAGGGTTATCAATTCTGAAAGCCAAACTAAAGCCACAACGAACTGAAAATCAACACAATGAAAAGGAGTTGAGTGAAGAAAATGAAAATGCCGTGATTCCAGCTGAAAATGAGACTAGCGACAACGAGAACGAAAGTACCTCCATTTGTACAAGTGAATCACCAACCTACGACAGTGATACAGACTCTGCTTATATTTAAAGACGTGAAGTGCCCCATTCTTGATGAAGTCTTTAGCTCATGCCACATCAGTTTTGACCTGTTGGGCTACAGTCATTTCTTGAACATGGGACCATGTGAAAATGACCATAACATTCAAGAGAGCAACAACACGAGCAAGAAAAGGAAGAAAGAAAAAAATCACTACCCTTAGGAAACCTCCAATATTAAAACAACCTGAAGACTTTCGTGTGGACGGATCGGAAAGGGAGGATGGTGCTCTTCCTCGCATTGTTGAAAGGAAAGAAAATGAGAAGGTGACGGCTCATGAAAACACACTAAGGGCTAATGAATATGAAAGCTCAAAAACAAGGAGAATGGTTGCAGCACGGATCATTAAGCCTAGTTGTAATGGAGTTACTTGCAGCAAACTAAGTAAAAAATGCTCGTCATTCTCAGAAAAAGAAAGGAAAGACTTACTTCAAGCTTATTACGGAACCAATGGTCTCCAACTGCAAAGAGAGTTTATTGTTTGCTTTGTGAAAGTGACCAAGGTAAAGCAGAGAACTGTGAAAGATCAGGGTTCTAGAA
>NC_090731.1:72408849-72413849 GCF_036898095.1 Palaemon carinicauda | reverse complement strand
TCCGATGCACACTATCAAAGGCTTTTTCATAAACCAAAAATATCAAAAGGGGATTTCTATACTCTACGCATTGCTGTACATGTCTCAAAATGAAAATTTGGTCAGTGCAACTTCTACCTTTTCTAAATCCTGCTTGTTCATCTTTCAGCATTTCATCATTCTTTCTCTCAAGTCTTTTAAGAATAAGCATACAATATATTTTCATAACCACTGACGTGAGTGTTATGCCTCTGTAATCATTGCAATCATGCAGGTCTCCCTTTTTAGCTATTTTCACCAACACTCCTAACTCTCATTCATCAGGTTTTGCCTCTTCATGCCACATTCTACAAAACAACCTTGTAATTAGTCTGGGAGTCACTTCATTTTTGGCCAGTATCATCTCGGCAGTTATTCCATTGCATCCAGGGGTTTTCCATCTCTTCATTTTTTTTTAGGATAGCTTCGACTCCAAACACAATGATTTCATTCATGGGCACATCAAGGTATTCATCAGCTTCAGGAATATCAATAAAATTATTCCCTGCATATGTCCTATTCATAACCTCACTAATGTGTTCCATCCAATGTTGTCTTTCTTCATCTTCTGTTGCTATAACAGAGCCATATCTCTTCTTGATGGGTATATGCTTCTTCTTTGCCCCAGTCGAGATTTCATTGATAACTCTATGAGCAATTCTCATATCATAGTCACTTCCTAAATTCATAGCTTTGTCGGCCTCATCTGCTTTACTATCTAAATACTCTCTCCACTCATTCCTGCTTTTTCTTTTGACCTCGCTGTCAGTATTATTAGCATAAATATATTGAGTTTTTAAATTGTTAAAGAGTAAATATTATTTCACCACTTTTTTATTTATTAAAAATCGCCGTAATAGTTGTCAGTACTATTATCTCTCTCTCTCTCTCTGAGTCTCATGATAAGTATGCAGGACCTAAATCACGCAGCTATCGTAGGCATAATACTTTCAATTTCTCAAAACTGCAGGCGACAAAATTCTATGAGCTCCGTGTCGAACGTAATGCTCTCTCTCTCTCTCTCTCTCTCTCTCTCTCTCTCTCTCTCTCTCTCTCTCTCTCTCTCTCTCTCTCATTATTCTATCCACATACCTGATTTAGAAAGGGATACATGTTAAAGTTTATCGTCTTCCGTGTGCATAATATGTCAGTGGCGGATAGGTAACAAAATGGAATACTCCACTGATGATTAAGGGTCATATATTCTTAATGCTCTTTTGTATATCCGTTTAAACATTAATCCTATAAGAAAATAAATGGCACTATTACTTCATGTCATAAACTAAAAAATCATAGATTTGAGTAATTAAAAAGCAAACAATACAGGAGAAAATACAATATAAAATTTATTAGAAAGATGTTAACAGAAACGAAAGTACGTCTTGATAAGTCTTTTGCTATAAAAAAGAATAATATTCATATCCCAAAATGATAATTTCCAACATCTGCCAAATCATGCAAATGATGAAAGCAAGAAAGTCATCTTCGCTAATGTAGAAAAGGAAACACGAGAGGTAATAAGCAGGAGATTTACTTCGTTGATGGATGCAAATAAGCTTGGCTTTATGATGTTCCTTTAAAATAATCATATCTCGATGATTGTGTAACCAAGCTCTCCGCTCAAGTAAGGGTCTCGCCGATAAGGTAATGCTAATGACTTCCTGCACAAGCCCCTGTGAGGTGGTCGTGATAACCAACGAAATTCTTCAAGCCATGATTATTGTCGACGATCCTCGAAGCCACTCCTGACAACCATAATATAGACTAATGGCAATTACAGCAGTTAAAAAAATCTGGTCTTCAATTAGAAGTCATGTCTCTGGAATCGAAAGGATTCCTTGTTTTCTCAATGAAAGAGGTATCGTTTTAAGAGTGTTACAGCTGCGTTATCTCAGATAATTGTTCTACACGTGGGCAAGTAGCAGGTGGCTTATTGTGTCATTGATCTGTTAATTAATTCATGCTAAAAGATTATAGAAGTGATGTGAGGAATAATCATACATGCTGAAACACTTGTTGACTAATTAGGAGAAAAAAATCATAATTTGTACAAATTGGCATCTGTAATGTCAGAAGAAATCCCGGGAGTACAGTATTGTTGTTTTAATGACGGTCGGAATCAACAGATGCCGCAGATCTTATGCTGGTGCTCAGGGTTATGGCGCAATGAAAAGAGTGCCATTTTTCCACATTTCATTTTCTTGTCAATCTCTGGTCAGTTTATCTTCCCATTAAAAACACAGCTTCCTATTAACTTACAGAAAATGGTCGTTTATAATTCATTGGCCTGCTTCCTTTTCAATTCAAACTGATTTAGATAATTTGTTTTAATTATACGAACAAAAAATTTTGGCTACAGTTCTCCATTACTTTTTCTATTATTTACACAACATGTAGTTTAGCATAAAAAATAAGCTTGTTGCATATGAAGATAACGCTACTCTCTTTGCATTAATTCCATCTCCTAAATGTAGATCTGGGGTTGCTGAGTCCCTTAATAGAGATTTAGCTAATGTTAGTTCATGGTGCAAATTGTGGAGCATGAAGCGGAATCGTAACAAAACTCAAAGTATGATTGTAAGTAGGTCAAGGACAGTGGCTCCTCAATATCCTGGTCCCATCCATCATTGATAAAGTTTAACGCTGTATGACTCGTTTAAAATTATAGTAGTAATTTTTTACAGTAAATTTGCTTATGAAAAACACATTAGGTCCGTCTCCTTTTCAATTTCACAAAACCTTGGCTTATTGAGAAAGTCTTTTAAGATTTTTGGTGATCAATCTATTCTGAATAAGTGTTAATTCTTTCATTCTGCCTGGTTTTGAGTATAGTTCTCCTGTCGGGTCTTCAGCTGCTGAATCTCAATTAAATTTCTTATTCCTTAACTAGATATTATGGCGGGATGTTGCAACAACAAGCCCCATACCCTGAATCACTCTACCAGACAATTGTCTCCCCAACACAAACTTTCCCCTGACGTTTTCTAAAACCAGACTCTTAGACAAAAGGAAAAAAACAAAACATAACCTTAATAATCAACAAAAAAAAAAACCTTTCCACAATCAAATAAATCTTAACAAAACTTAAAACTAAGCACAACCCACACAAACACAAAACATTATATATATATATATATATATATATATATATATATTAACCGTACACCATTCATATAAATCCTCCAAAAAAAACTAACAAACTTAAAATTAAACCTAACACCAACAACACCCAAATATGTATGTTTATATGATATTCAGTATTTTAATGGCACCAACACAGCCATCCACACACTGCCGAACTGTCTTTTACGGCACAACCACAGCTTCGTGGTTAGCAATACACTGTGGGGCAATTTGCCACCACTACCTCGCTGATTGGGGTCCTGGATGCCATCTTCGTCATCATAAACATCATCATCAACAGCAATCAAAATATCATTCGGTCCAGGTCATCACCATAATCTAAATCAGAATAGCCGTATCAACTTTCTTATTATTAGCCAGGTCGTCACTAATTAATCCAGGTAAACAAAATCTTTCCAAAGGAGGAATCACGGCCTGCCAAAATAAAAAAGAAAAACACTTACGAACACTTCTAGCTAACTAAACTATCGCATTATAATCAAAGATAAATAATAAATTGTTCCTATTATTCAAAATCACGACAAGCAAATATAAACAAAACTGTACTTACTCAGAAAACCAATGAACACTTCCACGCTGGTAAGAAAAATATATAAATCCAGCGTTCACACAACTGCCTCAGGACGCAGTCAATCAAAAAAAGCATTCGCTCCGAAACATTTACTTCTCTCCTAACCTAGCTAAAAGTAAACAAACAACCTCATTTAAACCAACAGTCTTTCTCACAACGAACAATCGATACACTAACTACCTCTCTCTCTCTCTCTCTCTCTCTCTCTCTCTCTCTCTCTCTCTCTCTCTCTCCCTCAGGATTTGGCAAAAACAAAATTTAAAATAAAACAAAAATAAATCCTCCACAATATTATCTCTGACACAGTCGTTCAGTTAGTTCGTTATGCATGATGCATAAGTGTTTTCATAATTCTGAGCATCCTTTGCATTCAGATCTTCCCGGATAGACCATCCTCTTCATAATAATGGGCATTCATTTAATTCTAAACGCCAGGCCCTCTTCATCATGAGTCAAGATCTCAATTTTACTTATTTTGATTACTAATTTTAAGACGATTGGAAATTCCTAAACCTAAACTTGCAACAGACCCAAAGATGTTTAATGCAGCATAAATAAACGGATTTCGTCTTTCTTTATGTTCGTGTCCTACAGTCCACATCAAAAGGTCATAAGCCAAAGATCCTGTCTCGTCAGTCTTATTTTTCAAGTTATCAGATAGCATCTCTGCAACTTTATACATATATATACGTATATATATATATATATATATATATATTATCATCATCATCATCATCATCAGACATTGGTCTTCCACTGCAGGGCATGGCCTCCGATATATTATACTACCCTTTGTTTACGGTCTTACCAAGCTAATCTATACTCGCAGATTTTTTTTTTGCTCGCCAATCTTTCGTCTTCTCTTCCATCCCTACTTCGTTTAAAATTTCTATGAACCCTTTCTGTTACTCTTTTGTCCATCTATTATCTTTTATTCTCATTACATGTCTTTCTCAAGTCCATTTCCTTTTCTTACTTCTTGTTATAATATCATCTTCTTGAGACTGCTCTCAAATCTATGTTGCTCCTTTTCAGTCTCTTAGTGTTAAACCCATCGTTATTATTTGCATAGTTCTTTAAGTTTTAATCTTTTTTTTTTAGAGAAATGGCTATTTTATTTTCATAACCTCATTTTGTTCACCAAAAGATCTCTATTTTACACTTTAATATCGAATACCATATCAAGCTTACTTGAAACAAAATCATATACTCTTACAACTGTCTTTCAAAGAAAAATTAGTCAATGATAAAACACTTGAAATAAACA
>NC_090731.1:72386349-72398849 GCF_036898095.1 Palaemon carinicauda | reverse complement strand
TTAATTGCATTAACATGATGAAATATCAGGAAGGACTATGCACAGTTTACAATTAAGTATTCAGGAATTTGTGTTATTTGTAAGAATCAATGCCCATTTAGCATAATTTTGATTTTAATATTGCCGTCATCTCCGTATATTTCAACAGATTGTATATATTAATGTAAATCATATATTGCTGGGATTAAAATTAGGGAAGTAAGGTATGACCTGAAATTGTAATTTAGTTAGTTTTTTTTAATTATCATAATTCATTCGACCATTGTATAAAGGATTGAAGTATCATTAGGTAATTTTAGTACTGAGCTCTCATGTCAGTGTATATCTTCTCTCTCTCTCTCTCTCTCTCTCTCTCTCTCTCTCTCTCTCTCTCTCTCTCTCTCTCTCTCTCTCTCTCTCATATTTAGCATTTATATTTAGCATGGCAATAGACATCATTTACCTAGTCCCTCATAAAAAAAACTAATGACAAAAATTAAAGCTCTAGACATCATTGGCGAACCAGCTGAATGCATGGAAGATTGGCTGACAACAGAATATAGAGAGCTGTTATCAATGGAGAAGCCTCAGAGAGGGTAGCTGTTACAAGAGGAGTACCTCAAGGATCTGTCCTTGGCCTATTATTATTTCTGTTTTCATTAAGGACATAGATTTAGGAATATATAGCAGATAGTCAAATTTGCTGACGATACTAAACTATGTATAAATGTTGCGAACTCAGAAGACGTAGAAGCCTAAGAGAGGATCTTATTGTGTTAGGAGAATGGTTCAGAAAATAGCAAATGCGATTCAACTGTGGGAAATGCTAACTCATATACATAGGTTATACTAACTCACAAACAGATAATTCAATGCTTGTTAATGAAATAGATAGTGAGCACTAGGAAGAAGATCTTGGCATTATTATTAGCAAAGATTTGAAGTTTCCCAAGCAGAACATAAAAGCTGAAAAGAAAGTAGAAAAACTAATAGTTTACACGAAGAAGAAATTCAAATACAGAAACAAAGGCACTGTACTACACCTCTACACATCGCTAGGGAGAGCCCATCTAGAATACAGAGTCTAATTCAGGGCTCCAAGTATTCAGAAGGACATAGATAGACTGGAAGCATTACAAGCTAGGGCCACCAAACAAGTTCCAATACAAAGGCAATTTGGATATAGACCGAGGATCATTTGAACTTAATTGATCTACAAACTAGACAACTAAGGGGACAGTTAATAGAGGTATTCATAACTCATAAAGGAAAAACATATGTATATTAAAACAAGATATTCACGTACGCATAGCACAAATCAGTCCAAAGGTAACGGATACATACTGGAATTGAAAAGATACAATACTGCTCAATATGGAAATTTCTTTACATAAAAAATAGAAAATACATGGATCAGTCTTCCAGCTGATGTAGTAAACAGTAACAGGGTAAACGAGTTTAAAAATAAGTTAGACAAAATCATAAAAACTGTAAATTGTTTAAATAAATCGCTCCACCTCAGAGCAAATGGAATCTCCTAGATGGATTAAAAAGTTCTTGAGACACCCAAAATCCTTCTAACTCCTTGTAAATCTCTCTCTCTCTCTCTCTCTCTCTCTCTCTCTCTCTCTCTCTCTCATATAAAAGCACACCGTGAATCTCGGAAATCGTATTTACAAACGGTCTCTTCCATTAAAAGTTGTCTTCCAAGTATCATCAAATTTCTGAGTACTTGAAGAACAATGTTTTGTAACAGAAAAATAGCTCTTTATTTGGTCTATCCGTCGTCTTCATCAACAACTTTCCTAAACTGAATACAGGTATCTGTGTAGGCCTATTACTATTTTATGGCTCTGCTTGCTATAATCCCAGAATATGGATACCATTATCAACATGCTTTTCTTTCCTCCTCTTTTTGACTGTATATTTACATCTGTTCTTCTTTCCTGAGTATTTAACTCATCTGGCTTACAGCCCACTACGTAATTTATGAGAGAAGATTTCACAAATATATAATTATGGGCAACTTGCTTCATCTGCAAAGCTTCATTCCTATTACGGTGATAGTTACTTTCTCTCTTATATTCAGGAGGATACTTTGCATGATTCGTTGCAATTACATAGCAACAATTTAATTTAAATATTTCAATTACAATTGGATTATTAGGGTTATTAATGAAGGTTATTCATTCTTAAAATCTAGAGAACAGGTTGTGGTGGCCGATGTGGTAACGTCACTGACAGTTGAAGCTTGGGTGGAGAGGGGGCTTGGGCGCAGATCAGGTGTGTATATGGTCAGTCTCAAGGGCATCGTCCTGCTCGATATAGCAATTTTACTGTCCCTTGCCCATGCCATTCATGAACGGCTTTTAAACCTTTAAACCATGACTTGAAATTCTCGTGAATATTGATTTCTTCAATTATTTTAATTATAACACAGAATAGTTACCGTAAATTACATCAATAATAATGATGGGTATTTTAAATTTCTAACCCAAATAGAAACTTCTCTATTTTTTTTTCTTTTTTTTTATTGAGAACATAAACAATCAACTCAAAAAGTCAAAAAGAAATAAGTCTTTATGGTTTTGTTCTTTAAAATCTATTTTATTTTAATGAATTGAACTGATTATTTTGTAAAAAAATATATTGACTTTTTCAACATATGATTGAACTTCCGTTTATCGGAAGAAAATTCGATTATTTTCATATATTATGAGTATGTGTCTACGAGGTGAATATTCATGTTTTTTTTTTATGAAAATTATTTTTTTTCTTGTTTTGGTGAGTAAAGACAAAACACTAACGCCGTTTATTCATACTTTATTCAAGGGGAAAAAAATCAATCCCTTGCACAGAAAATATTCGTAATATTAGTTTTTTCTATATACATACAGAAAGGGCTCATTAAAAAATAAGTTGAACCCGGTACGAAGGTTGCACCACTGGCTTTTACCTTGCTGCAACTTTTTTTTTTTTTTTTTTTTTTTTTTTTTTTTTTTTTTTTTTTTTTTTAGAACCTTGGACCCTACCTTCTCAACAATAACAAACAATCTCAATATAACCTACCAACCAGAGTCTAAACAATTGACTATTTCTCCAACCACAATACTAATTTACCACTTCTGTTCTTTATCCACTTTTGCTACGTATATTTTATCACTTCTGTTATTATTATTATTTTTATTATTATTATTATTACTATTATTATTGTTATTATTATTATTAGCTAAGGTATAACCCTAGTTGGAAAAACAGGGTGCTATAAGACCAAAGGTTCCAACAGGGAAAAATAGCCCAGTGAGGGAAGGAAATAAGGAAATAGATATACTATATGAAAAGTAGTAAACAATTGAAAAACAATATATTTCAAGAAAAATAACAACATTAACAAACATCTTTCATGGATAAACTATAAAAAAGAGACTTAGGAGAGCCTGTTCAATGTCTAATGACCTTCGATGAAGATAGGACAAGGAAAGGTCAGGGAATGGCAGCCGATGATTCAACAGTAAGATCATCAGGCTCCCTCAACCTGACACCCCCCCCCCCCCCACCATCCCTAGATCACAAAGTTGGTGAATTTGCAGACACTATAAGGAACTATGAAGCACGGGTGGGACTCGAGCGCAGCTGATCGCCAGGCAGGGACGTTCCCGAGAGGCTATCACAACTCTGGTGCTTTGTTTTTATCACTTCTGCTAAATATCTTTCACATTAAACATTTCGAATTCATTTCTATAAGAGAAACTTTTTTAAATAAGCAAACTCTTTTTACATTCTAACCTAGCTTCATATTGACTTAATTCTCTCTCTCTCTCTCTCTCTCTCTCTCTCTCTCTCTCTCTCTCTCTCTCTCTCTCTCTCTCTCTCTCTCTCTCTTTCATATATATATATATATATATATATATATATATATATATATATATATATATATATATATATATATATATATATATATATATATATATATATATATATATATGAGGCCTATGCGAGGAGAAGGTACATTTGCCACAAAATGAAAAGTGGAGAAAAACGCGTTTAAAGTTTTCAAAATGTAAAATATCCTAGCAACCTTATTTTTGTGTTTACAACAAAATGTTTTATACAGAAATGAAGCTTGATATGTGTACTTTTTTATCTTCATAGTTAAAAAAATTAGAATTTTGAATTTTCACTACTAGTAGCTATTAAGTAGAAAAAGGTAGTTTCTGCTATGACATTTTCACCATTTTGAGACTTACAACACACCTTTCCACTATTTTTATCATTGATTACCCATATTCCCCCTAAATTACTATTAGTATTCAATATTATTGTCTTGCTACTAGTAGCAATAGTCGCTAGTAGCTACAAGTAGCAATAGTGACTAGTAGCTACTAGTAGCAATAGTGCTAACGAGTAGGAGAATCGCATCATTCAATTACCAGTATTACCCAACTTCCCCAAAATAACAGTAACAATTAATTCCATTGCTACTAGTAGTTAATAGTAGCAATAATCACTAAGCTACGGAAAAATTACCTCAAAATACTATGATGTATTGGGACAGAATTTTCAACTTTACTTTTGAAGGTATAGAGCTTACATTTATAGTTGGCGAATGTCGTTGAAAATTTGTGAGATGAAACTTAACAATGAGAAGGAGCTTTCACCATCATAAAACGTATTTTGGGAAATTGTGGCGAATGTACCTTCTCCTCGCATAGGCCTCATATATATATATATATATATATATATATATATATATATATATATATATATATATATATATATACATATAAATATATATATATATATATATATATATATATATATATATATATATATATATATATATATATATATATATATATATATATATATATATATATATATATATATATATATATATATATACATATATATGTATATATATATATATATATATATATATATATATATATATATATATATATATATATATATATATGTGTGTGTGTGTGTGTGTATATATATATATATCTATATATATATATATATATATATATATATATATATATATATACATATATATATATATATATATATATATATATATATATATATATATACATATATATATATATATATATATATATATATATATATATATATATATATATATATATATATATATATATATATATAATATATATATGCATATATACATATATACAGTATATGTATATATATATATATATATATATATATATATATATATATATATATATATATATATATATATATATATATATATATATATATATATATATATATATATATATATATATATATATATATATATCCAGAACATCTAAGATTTACGCGCTAATGGTATATACTGTGTAATGAACTTCATTACCATTACATCTTTTCACTTTTAATAGAAAGTGTATGCTAAACTGTATAGATGTGAAATGCCTCCATTATTCATAATTATTTCTTTATTGGGGAATGCATACTTATTCTCTGATTTATGCTTATATGCAAATTCAGGGAAGGACTTCAAAATGATTTAAATGACATCCTAATAAGAGGGATTCATCGAGAGAATTATTAATTCTGCTGAATATATTACTCTAAGTCCTAGCAACTAATAACTCTTTTAAAATTCTATGGTTTGTTTACAGCTCGAATTCTATTTCCAAACACTTTGTGCACATCAGAATAAATTCATTTCTAATTCATCGTAATTTTATTATGTTTACATTAACATGAAGTAATTGCATCTAATTTAATATATTTTATTAAATATCTTTATTACACTTAAGTACTATGATTTAGGATATATACGGAAAAGGAACCATATGGATATAAAAAAAAGATACATTCATTTGCTTTCTAAGGGAAACACATATGTTTATTATGCTTTCAAACAAAAGTATGTATATGAATATCATCTCACTTCTAATTATATTTTACTTCTTTCCTTACCTACACACATACATACAATCTCCTACATTCATAGTTTTACCCAAAATATTGATCTAATCCCTTAACTTATCTATTTTAGCAATACCTATATGCTATGGAATGCTCACTTATATTACAGTTAAAACCTATTTTACAGAGTCCAATTTCTAAAAAAAAAAAAAAAAAAAAAAAAAATATTACCTAAACAAGCTGAACTGATTGATATCGGAGAATCCTAATCAAGTAAACTTAATACTAAATATCTTGATTCATTTCAACAAATGCGATCACATGTATTCAAACATATCTACTGTATATCATATATCATAATACGATACTGTACTAATTTTTTTTCTCATGATGCCAACAAATTGTTTCCTCTTCCTAGTTTACTCGACTGAAAAATAAGATGGACAACTTAAAGCACACAAGAAATATCACAATATTGTTTTTCACAAAAACATCATAATCTTCGAGCACCGAATAATCTGTGGGAGTACAATATACTTTAATCTATCCATTACCTGTGTTTTTTACTCTTTTGTCATATAGCTGTAATCAGAATTTTATTTGTTTCTTACAGCCCTCTTAACCCTTAATCTTTGACAAGTTTTCTCTATTTCATTGTCATTTTCATCAAAATCTGTCTTTCTATTCTTACTGGCGGCTTTGCTTTTAGTTGTGTGAGGCTCCAGTTAGGTTTTGTCATCTTTGGTCATCAGGTCCTTCATGGGCAGAATATCGACATCGGGGATGGCAGCGCGTACAGGTTCAGGTAGGCATCATACCCAAAGGGCATAAAGTAGATTAATTTCATGAGAAAAGCCATCAGAGGCAGGTTGCTGAGAAGTAAGTAGAATGCAACTAACTTTATTTCGACAGAGCATGAGTTTATATACAACTCGTTCAAAGCAAGAATGGCACAAAAATTCAAACACAATGATTCATGAACATATAGGCTTAAACAGATTATCAGTGCGGGGGGAGAACGATAACGATAGTATACAAAAAACAGAAGTACCTTTACAGCCAACGAGCATGTGTGATACATTTGTGGTACATAGTCTTATTTATTAACCTTCATATCACTTGTATTATACTCTTCCTCTTTCTTTTTATTGCCAGTTATGTCTCAGTGTCATCAGCTTCCCGAATGCCAGGAGTCACACCACCAGGTCCGGTGTCTTAAAACAAAAACTGAAAACACGGATATTTTAGGGAAGTCATGTACGCCGCCATCCTCCTCAGTTCACCATTCCTACAAAAGAAGACAAAATTGTAGGAACAGGCAAATGGGAGGCAAAACTAAACATATGAATAATTGAAATAGAAAAATTTAGTAACACAATATCAAGAGATTCTTTAATTTTCAGTAATAAGCATCAAAATTGACAAACATACTCCTTGCGGCTGTTCTTTACATAAAACCTGTTAGCCACCCAAAATTCAAAATAGCAACACTATTTGAAGATTGGTGGCATTGAATATAAAGAAGTGATGCATTCCGCAATACAGCTGCAAAGACTTGCACTAATTGAATGATGGTGTTAAATCAAAAATTTTTCACTATGTATAATCCAAATTTGGATCCATGGACAGACTGAAGGGCACCGCTGCTGTGAATCTCAGCTCAGCATGGGGTTTAGTATAAACTGAATGATCATTTAGTGTCCCAAATAATAGTTTAGTGTCCTAAATATTGTCTAATAAGCCACACATCAATTTGCTATTGGAAACTATGTGAAGTTTAATATAGGCGTTTGGTTAGAGAGCATCACCTGGATTAACAGGGTGTGCCAGCGTGGAAGAGCCGAGCCAATTATAACAGGGTTTTATATTCTTATGCATGTAGCTACCTGGGTGATGTACACATCACATGATAATTAAATGATACTAGGTGAATGATAGGGCTTGGTATAGTTCTTATATTTTAAACCCAAACCTAGTTGTATCCAATAGCTCACTGTTCGTGGTTGTAATCAACCCTCAGTTTTTATTTACTGAATACAGATAATCATCATACTGTGATACCGTGAATACCATTCACCAAAATGCAAATATATATCCATGACTATCTAATTTCCAGACTAACTGCAGAAAGTGTTATCTTTGCAAGAAGAAGAAGTTATCATGAGCACAACAACCACGATAACATGATGACCACACAAAGATTGTGAATAGCATTCCCTTCTTTCAAGCAATTACTGATGTGTCTATTGTTCTGGATTCAGCGAGACTTGAAAATATTGACGGCATTGAATAAACTCTGAGGAGGAACATGACGTAGTATCACCATAGTTGTCGACTTATGTTCAACGACATGAAACTGGAAAGTACCAGAAAAAGGAGAGCAGAGTGTGATCAGCCAGTAGAATACCAGTCAAAGTTTTATAGATCTATATTTGAAGGCAAAACGTATTTCAAATGTGACAAAGAAGACCAATCTTCTGAGGTCAGATAAGTTACGATGATGAGCTTCAATAACAGACCCCATGAATGTGCCCGGATGCCAAATGACGGAAAACTTCTTGTAAGACAGCAGTGGAGATCAAATACCATATTGCATGTTTTACACACCTGTATAATAGAGAAAGGATGTACCTCAGAGCTACCAAAAGAATAGAACAGGAACGTGTCCCTGAATAGGATGATCACCCACAAGCATTGTAAGAGCTAGTCACATAGCTAGTAGAGACCACCAGATCTGGTGAAGATCCTACAGTCATCCAAATTGCACACATAGTCCATCTGTACGCACAGCACCTGGAACAGCTGAGTGTTCATGCCCCTACTGCCAATACCTGAGTTGGAAGCTCAAAAGCAGAGAAGGGATGTCTGGTTTGTCAGAAAAAAATATAGGCTTTGTCTTGTTAAAAGCATCTGACTATTATAGTAAAGCTAGTTTTCTTGGCAAAACAGATAACATCTTGCAAAGACATATGCTGAACCAAAAAACCACATCTGATGAAGAATTTCATGAGTAGTGGAGCTAAGGTTAAGTACGTCAAAGACAGATTTAACAATTGCTCAGCTGCTTCAGTATAACTGCTATACAATGTACAAAAAGGGAACAACAACTCACAGATAATCCAAAGATAAAGTGACTCCATTTCATGTTTACATTGGGCTGTCAGTCAACACACCCAAAGGAATGTTGGTGGAATATTTAATAAGCATAGCATCAGTATGTCATACAACAGGATGCTAGAGATGCCTGCAATGCTTGATGTTCTCCATAAAATTCAAGCATACTCTACCCAGTACACGAGAGCAGACACTGTGCTTGATGTCTACCGGCTTTATAGTCTGAAAGCTAAAACTAAATAAAAGTGAGGACGTGAGAGGAGATGCATGAGTACAAAAGAGCACAATACTCTTTCAAACTGGTGAAACTTCATTAGAGGAAAAGACAACAAAAACCCAGCTGTTGAAATTTTTGTTTGATAAGATTGCATGTGTAACATTTTGAACAATTAAGACGATGCTGTCAGCAATCAAACTATCATTCTGGCTATGGTGGCACCATGCAGATGAAGAAACTTACATGTGGATCTCTGTGCTAGATATACAACAGAATCAGGCAGCAAAGTCATGATGACACAGATGACCATGTCATTGTAGTCAGTGTTCTACAGGCACTTCAGGAGCTACGTCTGCACAAGTTGTGGGGTTCCTTTGGACAAGGATAGAACCTGACGTAGGTTTCTGTACATGAATTGTGTTGCCGAAAAGAGCAAAGTGATTATCTTCTTCCATATGTTCATTGGGATTTTTGTCATGAGGTTTTCATTGTCTTCATAAAACTCAAACTGTACTTACCGGTAGTAAATGATAAAGACATGGATACCTTGGAGATGCCCATGGCCATGGTGCACTGTACAACAGATCCAGCACACCTGAGGGGGTTGATGATGTGAGGCCATATGAACCCATACCTGCAACTCAATTATCACTGATGCAGCATGTGAACGTGTTGCCTACCAAGCAGGCTTCATCTGAAGCCATTTAACAGTAGGTGATACGGAAACACAGACTCCTGCCAAGTAGAGCTGGACCAAGATTGGATATATGGGGCATATAATTTGGACAGAGCCTCCATCCATTGCAAAGAGTTCCCAGTATGGTAGTAGGTTGGCCAGGCCACCAGCCGCCCGTCGAGATACTACCACTAGAGAGGTATTGGATCCATTGATTGGCCAGACAGTAATGCATTGAATCCCTCTCTCAGGTCACGGCTTATTTTTTCTTTGCCTACACTTAAACAAAATAGTCTGGCCTATTCTTTACATATTCTCGTCTTTCCTCATACACCTGACAGCAATGAGATACTTAACACTTCTTCACCCAAGGGGTTAATTACTGTACTGCAATTTGTTCAGTGTACTTTCCTCTTGGTAAGGGTAGAAGAGACTCTTTAGCTATGGTAAGCAGCTCTTCTAAGAGAAGGACACTAAAAAATTAAACCATTGTTCTCTAGTCTCGGGTAGTGCCATAGCCTCTGTACCATGGTCTTCCACTGTCTTGGGTTAGAGTTCTCTTGCTTGAGGGTACACTCGGGCACAATATTCTATCTTATTATTTTTTTTCTTCCTCTTGTTTTTCCAAATGGTGTGTTGGGCAGGCTTAATAGAAGGGCCATGGATGCCTGGTGGTTTATCAAGAGGTTGTCTTTTCCTATTTCTGACTCTTTTTCTTCTCAAAACCATCCTTACTGTCCTCCCTTCAGTTGAAGTGGCTATCCTGGAGGGTATTTAGCCTTGCATGGTGTATCGGCTCCACCATGTTGACCATTTTTTTCGACTTTTTACTGTAGTCTATGGGTATCATCAATCACTTTATTTATAATTCTGTACATATTGTTTCTTTTATAATTCTTGTTAATCTAGTTTTTAAGTATGATGTCTCTTTTTTTATTTCTATTAATTCTCATGCTGTCTGGAGACATTGAGCGAAATCCGGGACCAGTACGTCCTAGATTTCGTCAATGTCGTCTTCTGTATTGCAATATTCGTGGTCTTCATGCAAATATCCAAGACCTTACAGTTGCGTCCAGACAGTATGATATTCTTTTGTGCTCAGAAACTTTGGTTTCTAATATGAGGCACTCATCTGAGCTCCTTATAACTGGTTTTAAGAAGCCAATAATGTTGAAACGTGATGTCATTCCTAGGGCCAGGGGAATGGCGGTGTATATTAGGACCGAGTACCCTGCTTCTCATAAGTCCTGCTATCAATGTGGATGTCATGAGATTCAGGTAATAAAAGTTTGTGGCAGGCATAACAACTTTTTATTTGTGTTCGATCTTCCAGAATCCAGACATGGATGATTCTATCTTCGGTTGTCTTCTTACCATTATGGCTAAGATACAAGAAGATGATAGAAAGGCTTCTTTTGTCTTTGTTGGTAATTTCAATGCTCACTATTGGGAGTGGTTAAATTCTATCTCTCCTACCGATCGCCATGGCTTAAGAGCTTTAGACTGTGCCTCTGAATCAGGCTGTGAGCAAATCATAAATGAAGCTACTCACTGGTCTGGTAATTGCTTGGACCTCGTATACACTGACTCCCATGGCGTAATAACTAGTAAGGTTGGTTCTCCATTCGGGACATCTGATCATGCCTTGATTTCATTATTAGTGAAGACTGAGCAGCGTGTCCCTGATATATCATATTCTTGTAAAATTTATATGAAATCCCAAGCAGACTGGAATGGGATTTGGCATGATCTTTTATGCTTGAATTGGTCACAATTGTATGGTAGTGTAGATCCTGTTGTCCCTTTGAATGAGAATCTAGTCAACATAATTGATAGGTGTATCCCTTCTCGTGTGCTAAGGTACCGAGTGAAGGACAAAGTGTGGTTCAATGATGATTGTAGACGTGCTTATTTGGAGAAGCAGGAGGCCTATCACCTTTGGAAGGGTAACAGATCAGATTTGACCTGGAATAACTATACTCAGCTTTGAGCTTTTGCTCAGAAAGTTTATGCCTCAACTGAAAAGGAGTACAATTTAACTATAAAAGAAACACTTTCTGGTACAACTCAGGAACATAAATGGTGGTCTACCCTTAAATCTGCACTCTTTGGTGTAGATGCAACAGTTCATCCTTTACTTAAACCAGATGGCTCAGTCACTCACTGTCCAAAGGAAAAGGCAACCCTTTTGGCTGATGTTTTTGACAGTAAACAGAGTAATGAAAAACTTAAACTTCCTCATTCCTCTTTTCCTGAGGCTAAACCAACTAGTTTAGCTTTTAGATCTCGTGAGATTAAAGCTCTGTTGATGGACCTTGATGCTTATGGAGGTGTAGACCCAAATGGTATTTTTCCTTTGTTTTTTATAAAGACAGCAGATATCTTAGCTTCGAAGTTATCTGCTATTTTGCACAAGTTAGCAAGAAGAGGAGCTTTTAGCACTTGTTGGAGAATTGGTATATCTATGTAAATGTGTTTGTGATAGCTCATGTCCCACTGATTACCGCCCAATTTCCATAACTCCCATATTATCTAAAGTTTTTGATCGTCTTCTGGCAAAACGTCCTAATAGGTTTGCTGAAGGTAATCATCTACTCTATAAAAACT
>NC_090731.1:72377013-72385849 GCF_036898095.1 Palaemon carinicauda | reverse complement strand
GTGAAGATGGGTTGATTTCAATTCTAAGTACAAAATACCTGAATTCGACAGGTATAAGTACAGTAGAATTGTCATTGACTTTTATCTTTCTCCGTGGGCCGAATGGGTTAGTCACTGTCTATATAAGCTTGCCGACCAGGGTTCGATTCCCGGCCGGAGCCAAGCTCTTGTCTTTGTGTGATTTCGCCTGGGGCTCTGATCCCGAGGTCGTTAAGAGAATCCAGACATTAATATATCAAAAATATATGGCTTATTTGAATATGAAAAACACGTAAAAATGTGCAAAATTTATCATTAATTGAATGCCAAGTAACAAACTACCAATTAGCTACGATGGTGAAGATGGGTTGATTTCAATTCTAAGTACAAAATACCTGAATTCGACAGGTATAAGTACAGTAGAATTGTCATTGACTTTTATCTTTCTTCGTGGCCGAATGGGTTAGTCACTGTCTATATAAGCTTGCCGACCAGGGTTCGATTCCCGGCCGGAGCCAAGCTCTTGTCTGTGTGTGATTTCGCCTGGGGCTCTGATCCCGAGGTCGTTAAGAGAATCCAGACATTAATATATCAAAAATATATGGCTTATTTGAATATGAAAAACACGTAAAAATGTGCAAAATTTATCATTAATTGAATGCCAAGTAACAAACTACCAATTAGCTACGATGGTGAAGATGGGTTGATTTTCAATTCTAAGTACAAAATACCTGAATTCGACAGGTATAAGTACAGTAGAATTGTCATTGACTTTTATCTTTCTTCGTGGCCGAATGGGTTAGTCACTGTCTATATAAGCTTGCCGACCAGGTTTCGATTCCCGGCCGGAGCCATGCTCTTGTCTTTGTGTGATTTCGCCTGGGGCTCTGATCCCGAGGTCGTTAAGAGAATCCAGACATTAATATATCAAAAATATATGGCTTATTTGAATATGAAAAACACGTAAAAATGTGCAAAATTTATCATTAATTGAATGCCAAGTAACAAACTACCAATTAGCTACGATGGTGAAGATGGGTTGATTTCAATTCTAAGTACAAAATACCTGAATTCGACAGGTATAAGTACAGTAGAATTGTCATTGACTTTTATCTTTCTTCGTGGCCGAATGGGTTAGTCACTGTCTATATAAGCTTGCCGACCAGGGTTCGATTCCCGGCCGGAGCCAAGCTCTTGTCTTTGTGTGATTTCGCCTGGGGCTCTGATCCCGAGGTCGTTAAGAGAATCCAGACATTAATATATCAAAAATATATGGCTTATTTGAATATGAAAAACACGTAAAAATGTGCAAAATTTATCATTAATTGAATGCCAAGTAACAAACTACCAATTAGCTACGATGGTGAAGATGGGTTGATTTCAATTCTAAGTACAAAATACCTGAATTCGACAGGTATAAGTACAGTAGAATTGTCATTGACTTTTATCTTTCTTCGTGGCCGAATGGGTTAGTCACTGTCTATATAAGCTTGCCGACCAGGGTTCGATTCCCGGCCGGAGCCAAGCTCTTGTCTGTGTGTGATTTTGCCTGGGGCTCTGATCCCGAGGTCGTTAAGAGAATCCAGACATTAATATATCAAAAATATATGGCTTATTTGAATATGAAAAACACGTAAAAATGTGCAAAATTTATCATTAATTGAATGCCAAGTAACAAACTACCAATTAGCTACAATGGTGAAGATGGGTTGATTTCAATTCTAAGTACAAAATACCTGAATTCGACAGGTATAAGTACAGTAGAATTGTCATTGACTTTTATCTTTCTTCGTGGCCGAATGGGTTAGTCACTGTCTATATAAGCTTGCCGAACAGGGTTCGATTCCCGGCCGGAGCCAAGCTCTTGTCTTTGTGTGATTTCGCCTGGGGCTCTGATCCCGAGGTCCTTAAGAGAATCCAGACATTAATATATCAAAAATACATGGCTTATTTGAATATGAAAAACACGTAAAAATGTGCAAAATTTATCATTAATTGAATGCCAAGTAACAAACTACCAATTAGCTACGATGGTGAAGATGGGTTGATTTCAATTCTAAGTATAAAATACCTGAATTCGACAGGTATAAGTACAGTAGAATTGTCATTGACTTTTATCTTTCTTCGTGGCCGAATGGGTTAGTCACTGTCTATATAAGCTTGCCGACCAGGGTTCGATTCCCGGCCGAAGCCAAGCTCTTGTCTTTGTGTGATTTCGCCTGGGGCTCTGATCCCAAGGTCGTTAAGAGAATCCAGACATTAATATATCAAAAATATATGGCTTATTGAATATGAAAAACACGTAAAAATGTGCAAAATTTATCATTAATTGAATGCCAAGTAACAAACTACCAATTAGCTACGATGGTGAAGATGGGTTGATTTCAATTCTAAGTACAAAATACCTGAATTCGACAGGTATAAGTACAGTAGAATTGTCATTGACTTTTATCTTTCTTCGTGGCCGAATGGGTTAGTCACTGTATATATAAGCTTGCCGACCAGGGTTCGATTCCCGGCCGGAGCCAAGCTCTTGTCTTTGTGTGATTTCGCCTGGGGCTCTGATCCCGAGGTCGTTAAGAGAATCCAGACATTAATATATCAAAAATATATGGCTTATTTGAATATGAAAAACACGTAAAAATGTGCAAAATTTATCATTAATTGAATGCCAAGTAACAAACTACCAATTAGCTACGATGGTGAAGATGGGTTGATTTCAATTCTAAGTACAAAATACCTGAATTCGACAGGTATAAGTACAGTAGAATTGTCATTGACTTTTATCTTTCTTCGTGGCCGAATGGGTTAGTCACTGTCTATATAAGCTTGCCGACCAGGGGTTCGATTCCCGGCCGGAGCCAAGCTCTTGTCTTTGTGTGATTTCGCCTGGGGCTCTGATCCCGAGGTCGTTAAGAGAATCCAGACATTAATATATCAAAAATATATGGCTTATTTGAATATGAAAAACACGTAAAAATGTGCAAAATTTATCATTAATTGAATGCCAAGTAACAAACTACCAATTAGCTACGATGGTGAAGATGGGTTGATTTCAATTCTAAGTATAAAATACCTGAATTCGACAGGTAAAAGTACAGTAGAATTGTCATTGACTTTTATCTTTCTTCGTGGCCGAATGGGTTAGTCACTGTCTATATAAGCTTGCCGACCAGGGTTCGATTCCCGGCCGGAGCCAAGCTCTTGTCTTTGTGTGATTTCGCCTGGGGCTCTGATCCCAAGGTCGTTAAGAGAATCCAGACATTAATATATCAAAAATATATGGCTTATTGAATATGAAAAACACGTAAAAATGTGCAAAATTTATCATTAATTGAATGCCAAGTAACAAACTACCAATTAGCTACGATGGTGAAGATGGGTTGATTTCAATTCTAAGTACAAAATACCTGAATTCGACAGGTATAAGTACAGTAGAATTGTCATTGACTTTTATCTTTCTTCGTGGCCGAATGGGTTAGTCACTGTCTATATAAGCTTGCCGACCAGGGTTCGATTCCCGGCCGGAGCCAAGCTCTTGTCTTTGTGTGATTTCGCCTGGGGCTCTGATCCCGATGTCGTTAAGAGAATCCAGACATTAATATATCAAAAATATATGGCTTATTTGAATATGAAAAACACGTAAAAATGTGCAAAATTTATCATTAATTGAATGCCAAGTAACAAACTACCAATTAGCTACGATGGTGAAGATGGGTTGATTTCAATTCTAAGTACAAAATACCTGAATTCGACAGGTATAAGTACAGTAGAATTGTCATTGACTTTTATCTTTCTTCGTGGCCGAATGGGTTAGTCACTGTCTATATAAGCTTGCCGACCAGGGTTCGATTCCCGGCCGGAGCCAAGCTCTTGTCTGTGTGTGATTTCGCCTGGGGCTCTGATCCGAGGTCGTTAAGAGAATCCAGACATTAATATATCAAAAATATATGGCTTATTTGAATATGAAAAACACGTAAAAATGTGCAAAATTTATCATTAATTGAATGCCAAGTAACAAACTACCAATTAGCTACGATGGTGAAGATGGGTTGATTTCAATTCTAAGTACAAAATACCTGAATTCGACAGGTATAAGTACAGTAGAATTGTCATTGACTTTTATCTTTCTTCGTGGCCGAATGGGTTAGTCACTGTCTATATAAGCTTGCCGACCAGGGTTCGATTCCCGGCCGGAGCCAAGCTCTTGTCTTTGTGTGATTTCGCCTGGGGCTCTGATCCCGAGGTCGTTAAGAGAATCCAGACATTAATATATCAAAAATATATGGCTTATTTGAATATGAAAAACACGTAAAAATGTGCAAAATTTATCATTAATTGAATGCCAAGTAACAAACTACCAATTAGCTACGATGGTGAAGATGGGTTGATTTCAATTCTAAGTACAAAATACCTGAATTCGACAGGTATAAGTACAGTAGAATTGTCATTGACTTTTATCTTTCTTCGTGGCCGAATGGGTTAGTCACTGTCTATATAAGCTTGCCGACCAGGGTTCGATTCCCGGCCGGAGCCAAGCTCTTGTCTTTGTGTGATTTCGCCTGGGGCTCTGATCCCGAGGTCGTTAAGAGAATCCAGACATTAATATATCAAAAATATATGGCTTATTTGAATATGAAAAACACGTAAAAATGTGCAAAATTTATCATTAATTGAATGCCAAGTAACAAACTACCAATTAGCTACGATGGTGAAGATGGGTTGATTTCAATTCTAAGTACAAAATACCTGAATTCGACAGGTATAAGTACAGTAGAATTGTCATTGAGTTTTATCTCTCTTCGTGGCCGAATGGGTTAGTCACTGTCTATATAAGCTTGCCGACCAGGGTTTGATTCCCGGCCGGAGCCAAGCTCTTGTCTTTGTGTGATTTCGCCTGGGGCTCTGATCCCGAGGTCGTTAAGAGAATCCAGACATTAATATATCAAAAATATATGGCTTATTTGAATATGAAAAACACGTAAAAATGTGCAAAATTTATCATTAATTGAATGCCAAGTAACAAACTACCAATTAGCTACGATGGTGAAGATGGGTTGATTTCAATTCTAAGTACAAAATACCTGAATTCGACAGGTATAAGTACAGTAGAATTGTCATTGACTTTTATCTTTCTTCGTGGCCGAATGGGTTAGTCACTGTCTATATAAGCTTGCCGACCAGGGTTCGATTCCCGGCCGGAGCCAAGCTCTTGTCTTTGTGTGATTTCGCCTGGGGCTCTGATCCCGAGGTTGTTAAGAGAATCCAGACATTAATATATCAAAAATATATGGCTTATTTGAATATGAAAAACACGTAAAAATGTGCAAAATTTATCATTAATTGAATGCCAAGTAACAAACTACCAATTAGCTACGATGGTGAAGATGGGTTGATTTCAATTCTAAGTACAAAATACCTGAATTCGACAGGTATAAGTACAGTAGAATTGTCATTGACTTTTATCTTTCTTCGTGGCCGAATGGGTTAGTCACTGTCTATATAAGCTTGCCGACCAGGGTTCGATTCCCGGCCGGAGCCAAGCTCTTGTCTGTGTGTGATTTCGCCTGGGGCTCTGATCCCGAGGTCGTTAAGAGAATCCAGACATTAATATATCAAAAATATATGGCTTATTTGAATATGAAAAACACGTAAAAATGTGCAAAATTTATCATTAATTGAATGCCAAGTAACAAACTACCAATTAGCTACGATGGTGAAGATGGGTTGATTTCAATTCTAAGTATAAAATACCTGAATTCGACAGGTATAAGTACAGTAGAATTGTCATTGACTTTTATCTTTCTTCGTGGCCGAATGGGTTAGTCCCTGTCTATATAAGCTTGCCGACCAGGGTTCGATTCCCGGCCGGAGCCAAGCTCTTGTCTTTGTTTGATTTTGCCTGGGGCTCTGATCCCAAGGTCGTTAAGAGAATCCAGACATTAATATATCAAAAATATATGGCTTATTTGAATATGAAAAACACGTAAAAATGTGCAAAATTTATCATTAATTGAATGCCAAGTAACAAACTACCAATTAGCTACGATGGTGAAGATGGGTTGATTTCAATTCTAAGTACGAAATGCCTGAATTCGACAGGTATAAGTACAGTAGAATAGTCATTGACTTTTATCTTTTTTCGTGGCCGAATGGGTTAGTCACTGTCTATATAAGCTTGCCGACCAGGGTTCGATTCCCGGCCGGAGCCAAGCTCTTGTCTGTGTGTGATTTCGCCTGGGGCTCTGATCCCGAGGTCGTTAAGAGAATCCAGACATTAATATATCAAAAATATATGGCTTATTTGAATATGAAAAACACGTAAAAATGTGCAAAATTTATCATTAATTGAATGCCAAGTAACAAACTACCAATTAGCTACGATGGTGAAGATGGGTTGATTTCAATTCTAAGTACAAAATACCTGAATTCGACAGGTATAAGTACAGTAGAATTGTCATTGACTTTTATCTTTCTTCGTGGCCGAATGGGTTAGTCACTGTCTATATAAGTTTGCCGACCAGGGTTCGATTCCCGGCCGGAGCCAAGCTCTTGTCTTTGTGTGATTTCGCCTGGGGCTCTGATCCCGAGGTCGTTAAGAGAATCCAGACATTAATATATCAAAAATATATGGCTTATTTGAATATGAAAAACACGTAAAAATGTGCAAAATTTATCATTAATTGAATGCCAAGTAACAAACTACCAATTAGCTACGATGGTGAAGATGGGTTGATTTCAATTCTAAGTACAAAATACCTGAATTCGACAGGTATAAGTACAGTAGAATTGTCATTGACTTTTATCTTTCTTCGTGGCCGAATGGGTTAGTCACTGTCTATATAAGCTTGCCGACCAGGGTTCGATTCCCGGCCGGAGCCAAGCTCTTGTCTTTGTGTGATTTCGCCTGGGGCTCTGATCCCGAGGTCGTTAAGAGAATCCAGACATTAATATATCAAAAATATATGGCTTATTTGAATATGAAAAACACGTAAAAATGTGCAAAATTTATCATTAATTGAATGCCAAGTAACAAACTACCAATTAGCTACGATGGTGAAGATGGGTTGATTTCAATTCTAAGTACAAAATACCTGAATTCGACAGGTATAAGTACAGTAGAATTGTCATTGAGTTTTATCTCTCTTCGTGGCCGAATGGGTTAGTCACTGTCTATATAAGCTTGCCGACCAGGGTTTGATTCCCGGCCGGAGCCAAGCTCTTGTCTTTGTGTGATTTCGCCTGGGGCTCTGATCCCGAGGTCGTTAAGAGAATCCAGACATTAATATATCAAAAATATATGGCTTATTTGAATATGAAAAACACGTAAAAATGTGCAAAATTTATCATTAATTGAATGCCAAGTAACAAACTACCAATTAGCTACGATGGTGAAGATGGGGTTGATTTCAATTCTAAGTACAAAATACCTGAATTCGACAGGTATAAGTACAGTAGAATTGTCATTGACTTTTATCTTTCTTCGTGGCCGAATGGGTTAGTCACTGTCTATATAAGCTTGCCGACCAGGGTTCGATTCCCGGCCGGAGCCAAGCTCTTGTCTTTGTGTGATTTCGCCTGGGGCTCTGATCCCGAGGTTGTTAAGAGAATCCAGACATTAATATATCAAAAATATATGGCTTATTTGAATATGAAAAACACGTAAAAATGTGCAAAATTTATCATTAATTGAATGCCAAGTAACAAACTACCAATTAGCTACGATGGTGAAGATGGGTTGATTTCAATTCTAAGTACAAAATACCTGAATTCGACAGGTATAAGTACAGTAGAATTGTCATTGACTTTTATCTTTCTTCGTGGCCGAATGGGTTAGTCACTGTCTATATAAGCTTGCCGACCAGGGTTCGATTCCCGGCCGGAGCCAAGCTCTTGTCTGTGTGTGATTTCGCCTGGGGCTCTGATCCCGAGGTCGTTAAGAGAATCCAGACATTAATATATCAAAAATATATGGCTTATTTGAATATGAAAAACACGTAAAAATGTGCAAAATTTATCATTAATTGAATGCCAAGTAACAAACTACCAATTAGCTACGATGGTGAAGATGGGTTGATTTCAATTCTAAGTACAAAATACCTGAATTCGACAGGTATAAGTACAGTAGAATTGTCATTGACTTTTATCTTTCTTCGTGGCCGAATGGGTTAGTCACTGTCTATATAAGCTTGCCGACCAGGGTTCGATTCCCGGCCGGAGCCAAGCTCTTGTCTTTGTGTGATTTCGCCTGGGGCTCTGATCCCGAGGTCGTTAAGAGAATCCAGACATTAATATATCAAAAATATATGGCTTATTTGAATATGAAAAACACGTAAAAATGTGCAAAATTTATCATTAATTGAATGCCAAGTAACAAACTACCAATTAGCTACGATGGTGAAGATGGGTTGATTTCAATTCTAAGTATAAAATACCTGAATTCGACAGGTATAAGTACAGTAGAATTGTCATTGACTTTTATCTTTCTTCGTGGCCGAATGGGTTAGTCACTGTCTATATAAGCTTGCCGACCAGGGTTCGATTCCCGGCCGGAGCCAAGCTCTTGTCTTTGTTTGATTTTGCCTGGGGCTCTGATCCCAAGGTCGTTAAGAGAATCCAGACATTAATATATCAAAAATATATGGCTTATTTGAATATGAAAAACACGTAAAAATGTGCAAAATTTATCATTAATTGAATGCCAAGTAACAAACTACCAATTAGCTACGATGGTGAAGATGGGTTGATTTCAATTCTAAGTACGAAATACCTGAATTCGACAGGTATAAGTACAGTAGAATTGTCATTGACTTTTATCTTTTTTCGTGGCCGAATGGGTTAGTCACTGTCTATATAA
>NC_090731.1:72352013-72372013 GCF_036898095.1 Palaemon carinicauda | reverse complement strand
TATTACGTTTATACCTTTATACCTTATTCACTCCGATCTTATTGCGACACTTTTTTGTATATATGTCATTAAAAAACTCTGATTTTTACATTGACTTTGCTTCTTTTAATCCAATCTATAGTAATATCTTCATAGTTAATGTAACAGTGCATTAAAACCTTATTAACAGAAAAACAGCAACAGGTGAAAATAGTCCAGAGAGGAAAGGAAACAGGTAAAATAAATAAACTACGAGAGAAGAAATAATAAACAATATATATTTTATGAACAGTAACAACATTAAATTAGATTTTTCATTGATAAACTATGAAAAACTTGAAAATAAATAAATAAGAAGAACAGAAATAAGATAAAATAGCGAGCCTGAGTGTACCCTCGAGCAAGAATACTCTAATTCAAGACAGTGGAAGGCCATGGTACAAAGACTATTGCGCTACCCAAGACAATAGAACAATGGTTTGATTTTGGAGTGCCCTTCTCCTCGAAGATATGCTCATATTAGCTAGCCTCTTCTACCCTTATCAAGAGGAAAATAGCCACTGCATAATTACATTGCAGTAGTTAACCCCATAAGTGAAGAAGAATTGTTTGGTAATATCTGGGTATTGAGATGTATAAGGAAACAATAGAATGTGGAAAGAATAGGCTAGACTATGAGCTGTAACCAGAGAGAGGGATCCAATGTAGTACTGTCTGGCCAGTCATAGACCCCAATACCTCTCTAGCGGTAGTATCTCAACTGGTGGCTGGTGCCTTGGCCAACCTACTACGTACTAACGATCAAATCTCCAACATTTGTGATTACGCATAACCGGGCAGTCAAATTTACCAATATACGCTTACTTTCTTGTTTGTTTTCACATACAAAACGATACGTGATCCAAGTTTGTCAACTGTCATTTGTTGTCATACAATAGCGAACTATGCTGGATTTAAGTATTGATGTTTCGTAAATCTTCATGACACTACAAATACCGATATGCACATAATGTATTGCTCCGCCCTTAATAAAGCAAAAGTTGTGTTGAAGTGTGTAGGACAAATTACGATTTTGCACTCACCCGCACGCAGATCGCCACCATATAAATAACAGCAACGATTACATTGTGTCAGTAGACACCGAGCGACCTCAGAGGGCATAGCTGTTCTCATTGCTGACACCTTGTACCATCTTGACGATTCTCTTACCATTGCCCTTTTACTTCAAGGCGATCTCTGGCCTTTATCACTTATATTTTAAAATGCCCCGCAATCTTCAAGGAAAGCAGATCTCGAGGAAGATGGCGAAGGTAGCCTACAGGGATGCCTCAGATTCTAATGAATACACGTCCTCTATGGCAGCATCTGCTGGCCAGGGATCCTTTTCTCCAACTTCCATAGAAAATCCCAGTCAGGAAAGCTGTGCATATCTGTACGAAGAAACCTTTTGTCGACGCTGAATTTGGAAGAACATGAAGAACCAGCAGTTATCATCGAGCTCGGCGAAGATGCCCACACCTTTCCCGAGGACGGCCTTACTTCTATGTATAAAGAGAAGGAGGATGGGAGTAGTTGTCTTGTGTACTCCGGACAGATCTCCAAGAATGGATGCTGGGTGACAGACTACACGATCCCCCTTTACTGTATTATAGGAGCCTTGTGGACTTCAAGGAAACAACCAAGAAAATGCTACTCCTTAATGAAATGGTTTAGTTCCTTGCCCCGGCCATGATAAAATTTAATTAAATACCTACCGGAAATTAATTGTACCAGGTATGGACGTCTTATGAATTTGAAAAGCAGCCAGGCAGCAGAGAGGGACATAATAGAAATGGCGTAATGGATCCTGAAAGAATTTTATTTTTAGAGAAACACACTGTGTGTCAGAAATAAACACAAAACATTTGGATGAAAAGAGGTATGAAATAAAATACCCCAACTCTATATTGTTTTGACCAAACATTTTCATATTTAACGCAATCATGAATAATTCATATCCTTGTTAATTTCCGTTTATCTACAGTCTGTTACTGCAGCTTCTGCCCCTCTTTAGGAGCCTGTAAACTTTTTGTCTCGGAATGAATCTGAGTTCATTCCAGCTATCCTGTCAATGATATTGCCACATTCGGCCATTACAACATGCGAGGACTGGAATTATAGACGTGGGACTCCAGCAATAGTCAGTCAGATGATTTGTTTGTCCCTAAACTTTGTATATCAATATTAAGAAATTATTAATATGAACTTGAAAATGGAAAACATTTATTACTTTGACAGCTAAAACTTCTATCATCTGAGTTCTCCGAATTTAGCTGTGCATGATTTTCCTACATTACTAGTCTTGTCATATGGGTTGACAACAATAATATAAAGAAATATTTTCTATGCTCATATTATAGCTTTGGGTGATTGACCACTAAATTCGATTGTACAATTTGGATCTAAATTTGGTCATAAGCATCGTTGCCATCAACGTTTCTCTCCCTCCTGAGCTTGGAAATATCGAATGAGATAGTGAAAATATTTTTTTTATTTTGCAATGTGTAAATTTATAGTCAATAACCCTTCTTGACCTTAACAATGAAAAGTATAAGAATTTTTACCTGACAGGTGACTGGCATGTAATTTTCATTATGGTAGTCTCGATGATGCTTTAACAGGACGATGTTGTGGGGGATTTCTGCAGGACTCGGTTATTGAAAGCATCACGAAGCAAGGGGTATAATCCTTCCCCATGTCGATTAACCCGTGCCAAATTATGTTAAAGATATTATGATGGGAAAAAAGAACTGCTGAGCTTTACATAGAAAATATATCAACTCTTTCATAAATTCTTTTCATTTGCTGACTCTGCAAACATTCTAATTAAATCAATTATAACAAGTGAGCAAGTCCTGAACGCGGACATGGTCCTCGTAGAGGACATACCTCCGCCAAGGTGACCTAGAGCGCCATATGTCCTAGAATCATGAATTGATGTGACCTTGACCTTCAGGTGACCTTGACCTTCACGTGACCTTGACCTTCACGTGACCTTGACCTTCAAGTGACCTGCTTGACTTTTGACCTTCAAGTGATCTTTGTTCATTTGCCACTGATACTTAATATGACATTGATATAATGCACCAATATGACCTTGACCTTTGACCTTTATAAATTTGAACATCACCCATGGGTTGCGCCTGGACTAGGACTTCCCTGTTGGCTTATGCAAAAGTCAGTGCTTTATTTCTGTCTCTTGATATGGCCACTTATGTCATAGTGACACCAGTGACCCCTGTGACCTTGACCTTGGGGTGACCTTGACCAAAATTTAATCAGTTCTTCCATACACATTGGGGAGCTACTTGGCCAAGTTTGAAGTGATTCCGTGTAGAAATGTGGCCTCTACGTTGTCCACAGACAGACAGACAAACAAACAAACAAACAAACCGAACCGAAAACATAACCTCCGCCGCTTGGCGGAGGTAACAACATCCATCAATCAATAAGAATTATTCAAAAAATCTAAATGAGCGTCTATATGTTGGGTTATATAATTTACAAAATGTCTTTTTCATTTTGCTTTTTTTCCTTTTTTTTATTTTTTTTTTCTTTCTTTCTTTCTGAACTACAAATTCCTCATGTCTGGATAACAACAAATAATGCTATGTCCCAGATTACTATTTTCTACGTCATACAAAGAACCTTTCTCAGTGCAATAAATACCCATTCATTAAGACTTGGAGAGTGGGAAAGAATGCGCTCATTATGTCATTGTAAGGAGGAACCAGATCTCCCTCTTTTCCACTACAGGCATTTACTTACTCTTTTCTCGATTATTTTCTCGTTATCATACTGTTATTATATTAATCTTTCCCACATTCTTTCACCGTATTAATAGAATAATTACATTATCATTATTATTACAATTATTATTTTTTATCATTATCATTAAATCATTACTATTATTATTTGTATTATTATTATCATTATCAGTATTGATTTTACTGTTATTGATATAAACATGTTGATGAAGGATAAAGTACAAATGCTGTAAAAATTTTCATTGCCATATATTGCTATAAGTATTATTCTTGATATCATAATGAATTAATTCTTTTGTTGATAAAACACTAAATAAATAAATAAATAAATAAACTAATTTTTATGTCTTTCATCTGTAATTTAGTTCCGGCTTTTGATTATATAGTTAAGGTTTATGATATTAAGGCGTTAAAAGCTAGAACAGATTCTGATTTTTTTCATATGCTCTTTTTTTCATATAGGGTTTAGCACGAGAACATGAGAACACCCTTATTACATCCACCAAGTTTGTTATATTTTCGAGTCAGTTTATTTATTTATCTATTTGTCTTTGTGACTGTGGACAGAATTACGTCAAAACTATTTAAGGGACTTTGACAAAATTTTCACCGCAGATAGAACGTAGATCATGGACGACCCCATTAAAATTGGGAGATGATCAGGAACCGGATCCGGATTCTAGATCCGGATTTGCTTTTTTCACAATTTTAAAGATTACGTCAAAACAAAATGACACAAGGGATTATCACTATATTTTAACTGGACAGATATTATGCATCGGAAGAAACCATGAAATTTTGGAGGGGATATGGATCGTGATTCTGGATCAACATTGGACTTTTCACCATCTTCTGTATAGTCAGATATGAGAAAAAAATGGGAGGTGATGTCCGTAGACTTTAGTTACACATTGGCAATATTCATTGGCGGAGCTCTGAAACTTCTGATTGTTGTTGTTTGAAATATTTCTGGTTATAGTAACAACAGTTGTAATAGAAGGGGGGGGGGGGGGGTTGAGGGCTGGTTGGGAGTGGGTGGCTAGGATGTTTGTGTTCACACCCGCGTCAGTCGCGAAGAGTATGGTGTGCAGTGTCAAGTGTAAGATTCATCAGCACTTGCTTTTTCCAAGAAACAATTGTGCCATAACCTTGATTCCAGACCGTTATTTGACAATGCTCCATTAGTATTTTATGCCTTCTCTCCAAGTTATGGATCTGGACAATGACAAAGTGGGGTTTCAGCAAATTGGAATCACAGCTCACACTGCCTGCATTTCAAAGGGATTCCTGAGAGAAGCCTTTGTTTTCTCTGAGATGAGACTTAAACTGGGTTGCGGGCTCGCCTGATTTGGTAACCTGAGATTATCTCAAATTTCTGGTTTGTAACCACCGCCCTCAGTGATATACTTTACATATATATTTATTTATGATAGAACAAGAGAGTATAACTGGCTGTTATTAGTAATGTAACAAAGTGCTTGTTTAAAATAGACAAGTTTTATAAATATGTTAGTATATTGGGTTGTTGATCATTTACCAAAGAGCAGTTAACATTTACCTCTGGTTATGTAAATACTTATATCAAGAGTCTGTATATAGATATTGTATTAACAGGATTACTGTAACTTCGGCTAAAGGAAATAAAGAAGGTTTAAGGACAACGGTATTATCTCTTCAGTATTCCACCAAGTACAATTGGGATATAACAAATGGTAGCAGAGACGTCATCGAATATCGGAACTGGACATCGAGATTAACAAGTGTTTTCTTGTGATTAATAAGTTCCGAAAGTTTTGTGAAAATTTGTTTAAAGTCTAAAATGCCAGAAAACATGGAGTAAAACACCCTTACCAAGGGGGGTGGAGGGGTCAACCATCAGCTATGTTTAGAAGAACCAAGGAACTTGAACTTTTCCCGCCAAAAAGCTCCCCCTAAGATGATATGCGGAGTGTAAGGCTCCTCATGTAGGAAGAAGACAACAAGAGGTATTACTTATATTACCAGTATTACTTCTTCTATTGAAAAGTTGACGCTGGTTGACATAAGTTGACGCTTCAAAGAACATTCTGAGTGAGAAGTTTTACACCCAAGAAAATTTACGAGACCTCTAGTATGCGTGTATTTTTTTCTTATTATTTTCTAAAGATAAATTAAGTTAATATTTTTCAAATTTAAACATTTCGAAAATTTAAGCTGAAGGTTACCCTGAAAATTCCCCTGGTGTTTAAGAAAAATTAAATTAAAATGGATGTTATGTACAGAGAAAGCATGGACTTGAACAAAGAGATTTGTGAACTTGAAAAATTTGGTCATATTCAGAAGACCGATGGTAGTTTTGTCTTTCATCATTGTAAAAATTGTGGAGGACCTTTGCTTGGTCACAAAAACGATGAAAAGGATTGTGGCCCAAATAGGAAATGGACCCAGGATGAAGTAGATAGGATAGAAGATATTTTATCTGCACATGGAATGTTTTCTGTAAATGTGGCACGTATGGACACAAGAAAAAAAAGGTATTAAATGTGATATATGTAAAAAGAATTTCATAAACAGGATGGAAAAGGAACAGCATATCGAAATTTTGCATAAAGATATTTCGACAAGTGTGGTAAAAGAAGGTGCTTATGATTTAACAGCAATCATTGCAATGGGAAAAACTATTGGTGAAGAAATTGCCAAAGGATTGGAAGCTAAAAGATCAACACAGATTACTAAACCGAAACCTCCTCCAATCTGGGTTGGTCAAACTTTTGAAAAGTTTTTTCAAGAAGTAAAAGCGTGGAATACCTCGAACAAGGATGATGATTTTACGAAGTGTACTGATTTAGTAGAGAGCCTGAAGAAAAATACTAATGTTAAAGATTATGTTGTTTCTGTGCTATTGGATAAAACATCTGAAGCTCTAAACAAAAATGTAGCAGCAGTTTTGGAAATTCTCAAGGAAAAGTATGCAAAAACTACAGCTGAGAAGTGTATTGATGTTCTCAAGTCAATCTTGAAATTTTCCGTAAAGGAAGAGGATACTAATGAAACTTACTGGGATAAGTTTGAAGTCTTGATCTGTGATTGTATGAGAGAGGAAGTTACTGTGCATTTATATTACTTGTTAGGTGTTATGATGGTAGAAAAAGCATATAATCGGGGGAATATTAATGCAGAAGAGAAAAGAAGACTGATGGATGCTATGGAGACACATGATGGAACTGATAGGAGACCAAGAGAAGACAATGAAGTTTTTAATCTTCTAAAGATCGAATACAGAAAGTTAAAAATCGAAAATAATAGAAATATTAGAACTAAATTTTCAGGATCATCTGAGAATTTGTCTTCGGTTCACTATGGCAAAAATAGAAGTAGATGGCAAAGAAGGCAAAATTTTAAGCAAAAGCCTGATTTTCATAGATTTCGTAGATCAGATTCTAATCCAGGATTTTGGAGGACTCAGTCTGGAACATATAGGAGAGCTCCCTCGCGGACACCATCAAGACCAGGATCATCTTCGAGGCAGTCGTCCAGTTTTAGACAATACTCCAATGGTAGGCCATTTTCAACTGGAAGATCATCTTCTAATAGTAGGTCTGTGTCAAATGATCGGAAACAGCAGCAAAATTGGACAGAAAGAGTGATTAAGGTCGAAGAAAATGTAGCAAAAATCTTGGAAAAGATTGAAGAAATGTTGAAGAAAGGAAAGAATGTGAATTTTGTAAGTATGGAAGAAGTATCAGAGATCATTGATGTAGATATCAGCGATGTAATGTTTGCTAAAGAAGTTACCGAAGTAGGAGCTCTGATTTTGGATACTGGTTGTCCAAGTAGCTTAGTTGGAAAAAGCTGGCTAGAAAAATATCTGAAGAAGAATGGTATTAAGAAAGAAAATTTGCATAAAAGGAGATGTTTCCAAAAATTCAGATTTGGTCCAAGTAGAATATATGAAAGTAAGGAAATTATAGAAATACCAATAACAATAAAGGAATCTGAAAAATCTGATACTTTCAGAAGGATTTTGCTTGGAGCTTTTGTGCTGGATGCTGAAAATGTGCCATTGTTGTGTGGTAGAAATACTATGAAAAAATGGAAAATGGATCTGAGTATGCATAGAGATAAAGTGACAATCAACGACGACACAACCCGTGAGTTCGAATGTATGTATACTGCAGGAGGTCACATGGTTCTTCAGCTGTATGAGGATAGAGCATTTTGGACTACAGACGCCACTGTATTTTACTTGAAGAAGGAAGTAGATATAGAGAGTTATGAGAAGTTGAAAAAGATTCATGAAGTAACCAACCACAAGAATGAAAATCAACTACTTCATGCATATAGGAATGCAGGAAAACTTAATAAGAAAATGCGAGAAACAATAAAAGAAGTGTGTGAGAACTGCAATATATGTAAAAAAATGCAAGAGATCCCAGGGCACTCCTAAAGTTGCATTACCAATAGTTTCTGATTTTAATCAGATTGTAACCATGGACTTAAAACAATATGAAGAGACTTATGTATTATGGATGATCTGTTCCTTCACCAGATTTATTCAAGGAGCTGTTTTAAAGGATAAAACCGCCGAGTCAGTGGTTGAATCTCTCAACACAGCATGGAACTGGAGGTTTGGGTTCCCTTCTCAAGGATCCTGGGCAGATAACGGACCAGAGTTTAAGAACCACGAAGTTAAAGAGTTTTCTTCAAAACTAGGTTTTGAAGTAAAATTTGGTCCAAATTACTCACCCTGGAGAAATGGAATAAACGAACGTAACCATTATTCTGCAGATATGACAGTGAAGAAAATTCGAGAGGCAGATAAGAAAATTGCTTTAAAGAAAGCTGTAGAGATGGCTGCTTGGACTCATAATACAAACACCAGTATTTTAGGATATAACCCTATGCAATTGGTGACAGGAAAGGCTGTAACAATACCTGGAATTTCTACAGGAAATGTCGCCACTAAGTCAATGTTTGACAGTGAGAATGTGAAGTTAATGATCGAGAGACATCACATGATCACCTAGCAATTCTGGGAAGCTGAATATTCTTCAAAGCTGAAAAGGGCTTCACAACAGCAAAACAATAAATTTAATAACATAATTTACAAAGAGGGGGATATGGTATTTTACCAAGATAAAATGAAAAAAGCCTGGTGTGGTCCAGTAAAGGTTTTCACACACAGAGGAAGAGATGTTTACATCTGGGCGAATGGCGATTTAAAGAAAGTAGCCAGTTGTGAAGTACAACTTTGCTCTCAAAGAAATATTCCTACGGAAATTTCAAGAGAAGTAAGCAACGAAGCAAAAGCAGTGGACTCTACTCCTAAAATGGCAGGAGAAGAGAAAATATCAGTGGATCCTCCAGCCAGTAATCTAAGAATGAAGACAAGATCTCAAGATGATAAAGAAGAGACTGAGAAGGATTTCATTGGAGCATTCTGGTTGACTTCAGAAAAAACAGAGTGTTTTTGTGAGGAAATAACAAGTTACGTAGTGGAATTACCTGTTAAATATCACAAGATGCTAGAAGTGTTAGAAGCAAAGAAGAAAGAATATGAAAATTTGTTACATTTTGACACTTTTGAAGAGGTGGAAGATGTAGAGCAAGAAAAGATAGGCAGCAGATGGGTAATCACGAAAAAGGAGAAGCATGACGGACAAAAAACTGATTACAAAGGGAGAATTGTCGCCAAGGGATTTCATGAAAAAGAAAAACCCCAAGCTGATTCACCAACAGCTATGCGTGAAAGCATGAAAGTCTTCTTGTCCTTGACTGCAAATGAGAATTTTGAGCTTCAGTCTATTGACATCAAAGCAGCATTTTTGCAGTCAAACATACTTAACAGGAATGTATTTGTAGAACCTCCAAAGGATTTGAAAAAAGAAAACATTATTTGGAAACTCAGAAAACCATTATATGGATTGGATGATGCCAGTAGAAAATTTTGGCTGAAAGTTCAGCAGATTTTTAAGGGAGAAGGTCTGAAGACTGTGAGTGGAGATGAGGCATTCTACTATCAGCAGAGTGAAGGGAAATCTGATTGGTATGATACTTACTCATGTAGATGACTTTTCGATAGCTGGTACAAAAGAATTTGTAAAGAAAGTAACAGACTTGTGTAAAGAAAAATTACAGGTTTCAAAGATAGAAAAGAATAAATTTCGGTTCACAGGGATAGATATCAACAAAACAGAAACTGGAATAACAATCTCAATGGATGATTATGCGAGGAGTCTTGAGAAAGTGGAAGATATCAGGAAAGGAAAAGCTGGTGAACCTTTGACTAGTCAGGAACTGAAAGTATTTCGCAAGTATGTAGGAAAGTTTAGCTGGTTAGCAGCCAATACAAGACCTGAACTTTCTATCACAGCATTGCAGATGTCCAAGAAAAATAGTAGTGCTACATTGAAAGATCTTAAAAAGGTAAATTTTGTGATTGATAAGATAAATGAGAGGCCAAATAAAGTAGAATTTACAAGAGTTGACAAAAAAGAATATTTGAAGATATATGGATTTACAGATGCTTCCTTTAATACACATGAGAGAAGCATAAGCGGCAATCTGATTTTACTAGGAAGTAAGAGAAATGGACGTGTGGTCCCTATTTACTGGAAGTCAAAGACTATCCAGAAGGTATGTCATTCTGCAATGGCGGCTGAAACCAGAAGTATGACTAAGATTATTGATAACAGTCAGTTTTTTGCGAGTCAGATTGAACAGTTATTATTTGGTCAGTATGGAAAGAGAATTCCAATCAAATTGTTCACAGATTCAATACCCCTGCTAGAATCTGCTGGGAGTACCAAGCAGGTTGAGGAAAGGCTTCTCAGGAACAGCATACAGGAGATGAAAGACATGTTGACTGAGGGCTGTATTGAGTCTTACAGCTGGCTGGATGGAAAGAAAGACATGATTGCAGATGTTCTAACAAAAGAATGCAAATGGAATGAAGATCTTGAAATGATAATGCAGGAAAATGAATTTAAGTTTGCAAGTAACGAGGATAATTTTGTGAAATACAAAGATGGAGAGATCATGTTAATTAACAAGACTGAAAAGCAGGGAAAGTAGTAGTAACACTTTTACTCCTTAGATCATACCTGCATTAGCTATTCAGAATTGGTTTTGCCCGATGTCTGGTGCATTACAAAATTATGTAATATTGTCATAGCATGTCTTTGTGAAGTATCTTATGTTATGCCTGTTTGAGTACCAGACTTTGCTTTTGAATATTAATATATAATATTCTTTAGTAAGTTTGTATATAGAGGAAAAAGTTTTTTTTTAAGAGCACTATTCAGATTTTGGATAAAATGTAAATACATGAACATACCTATGTTATCTGATACAAAAAAAAAAAAGGCCCCCCGGAAATATGATATACCTTACATATATATTTATTTATAATAGAACAAGAGAATATAACTGGCTGTTATTAGTAATGTAACAAAGTGCTTGTTTAAAATAGACCAGTTTTATAAATATGTTAGTATATTGGGTTGTTGATCATTTACCAAAGAGCAGTTAACATTTACCTCTGGTTATGTAAATACTTATATCAAGAGTCTGTATATAGATATTGTATTAACAGGATTACTGTAACTTCGGCTAAAGGAAATAAAGAAGGTTTAAGGACAACGGTATTATCTCTTCAGTATTCCACCAAGTACAATTGGGATATAACACTCAGGCCCTGGAAGACCTACAGCATGCCATCCGAATCGAAATAGCCAATATACCACTCAACATGCTGGAAATAGTAGACCAAAACTCCTGAAACCGTCTGAATCAGTATATAGAAAATGCACGTGGACATTTAAAAGATATTGTCTTTAAAGCTATAAAAATAACTATTTTTTGTTGTGTGACAGGCATAAAATAACAATAAAGAATTATGTTGCGTGAACAATCTTTTACTTAATTTTCAAACAAGGATGTTAGTGCGCCCCACCCTGTACTTTGAAATTTATTAAACGTTGTCTTATTCCTCTTCCTTTGCTAAAGAGTTTTATAAGTGTTATTCATAACTAGACTATGTTACTGCAATAAAAAATAGTAGGAATATATTTCGGTTTTGACAGCATCAGAAGTAATCTTATAGTCTGTAAATGTCATACATAGTCGTTTGCCTTATTCTGTTTATTTTCCATTAGCTTGCTAATTACAGGGGTATGGTCAGTAGTTGAATACCTACTGTACTTCTGAAGCCTGCCTAATATGATCTTTGTAAATATTTTATATATTATATGTAGTAAACTTAATTGGAAATAATTTTTCGTCTTTTATGTCTCCATTTTTGTGAATTAGTATAATGATCATGAATTGCAAAGCTGTAGGTATTGAACATTCTTGCAGACATTTTATTTAAAATTCACACAGTTTTACTATTATGAAATTTCCTCCATCTATTATTAAATCAATTGTTATCCCATCTTCTCCTACTGCTTTGACTCTTTTCATGCCTTTAAGATTTAAAGTCTGTTCATGAATGACAGAGGCAAGGGACGGTGACATTGTCCTATCAAGCAGAACAATACCCTAGAGACTGACCATATGTAGAAAGGATCAGCGCCCAAGCCCCGTCTCCAACCAAGCTGTGTCCAAGGAGGGCCAGGAACCTTGCACTTTGTAAGATGTTATCTTTCATTCTGAAGTAGTTTCATTCAGTACCTTTCATGTTTTATCTACATCCATTTTCAGAGCAGAGGGTGGAGGTCAACTTTGAGCGTGTCTAGCAGGCATAATGCAACAGATAATGTTCTGCGCTCGTCATTCTGAATTCTCTGAGGTGTGTAGAATTCCACAAATTTTGTTTCAAGTGGTACCAAGAATGTTTGGTTTATCCTATATCTTAGGCATAGTATTTTGTTTCTGGCAGGACTAATGCAGCAGGTATTTTTTTTTCTGGTATGGGCTCTTTTTTTTTTTAATTAGTGGGATGTACACGCTACCCTGAAATACATTGTGTGTTGTACTATCTACGTTTGATCAAGCAGATTTTCTCTGCTCCCTTGGGGAGTCCACAGGACCCTAAAGTAGCAGGTGGTCTCCGGCAGATGTCCAGGTCTTCATAAGCCCAGTTATTTTTTACGTGACCCTGTACTACACAATTGGTACCACGTTCGTATGACCAAACACCAACTAGCTGTTACTCTATAAAGGGGACAGTAAATTGTCATCTCAAACTTTTTTTTATTATTTATCCTTTTCCTTTTATAAAGGTCCTCAATAATTAGACTTTGTTCACTATTATAGAATTTCCCCATCTTTGAAGTTGGTAGAATATTATTTGTCTTATATAAAGTATTTGCCCTTACTATTCTGCTTCCGTCACAGTCCTTCCTATTCGTTTCAATCACCGATGGGGTTTAACCTGGTGTTAATTCTGAGCAGAACACTGTATTTATTGATTCTGATTTAGATATTTTCTTTAACCTATTTTTTTTTCTTCCTCTTTATGCGTTTGTTCTTTCTATTAAACTGGTATTCGTCCAGTTAAGTCTCTCCAAGACACTATTATTACATATTTCTGTGTCCTATCCCATCTGGTACCTCATGGTTTCTCTGATTACTTTAGAATTGTGAAGTCACACAAGTTTAATGACTTATCTATTCTTATAACGCCCTTTATACAAAAAAGAGTTCAAATTACAAATTTTTAGGTCAAGAAAATAGTTTCTCTCAACTTTCATGAAAATAAAAAGATGGAAAATATCCCTTTGCATCTTATTTTGAAAAATCTTCCTTTTGTGTATCACTGCCTTTTGACATTGTGTGCTGAAATTTCATATCCATTATGAAACCGAAGCGTGCAAGTAAAATCTCTCTCAAAGGAATTTCAAAGATATTTTTCCCAGTATGTTTTCGGCCTTTTTTTTTCTTTCTCTTTTTTAAGTCATTGAAGTCCATGTTTTTCCTCCTCCGGAACTTCAAAGGTTCTTCTCAGTAAGGAAGTTATCTTGGCAGTTGGAAAATACGACGAGCACGGCAAAGTGTCCAGCAAAGTCGGTTTACCTTTTATACCTCTTTCCTTAGATATCTTAACGGTTTAAAGGTTACTTTTCATCTTTATACTTCTTCTGAAATTCGTTCATGTGAGGCGGAGGTAAAGCACCGAATATTTCATAATGCCATAGTGACCGAATAGGAACTTATGCATATGATTATGTCGTGGTCGTAGATTTCGCCGGAGCTGTTAGATTAAATGTCATAACCCCCAGACGTATGATCAGCCGGTATGACTCCCCTCTACCCACGCTAAGACCAGTGGGCCAGGCAGGGGGGGAGGGGGGGGGGGGGGCTGGAGTATGAGCTTGAGAGATCAGCAGCAAATCGACCTATGGGTCTATCCCCCCCCCCCCTCCCAATCCATTGCACACCAGGACAGTAAGGTCGTGTTTATCGGTGAAATCTAGCAATCCACTCGGCTTGAACTCGGGACTTTAAGATAATTAGTCCTCAACGATTTCATTGAAGTTAAATTTACTTTACTTTATTTCAGTTTAAGAATTTGCATAAATTTACACCCCATTCATTCCTACCTTCTCAAGATATGGCATCGAAAAGACTATTTTCAATTTTTCATTTTGTTTTACAAATTTGCAGACATCTTTTTCGATTTTAACAACAGAAATATTTCTTTTTGTTCTTACCTGCAAATGAGCTCTAAATAATATCAATACATGTGACATTTTACTTAAATTTCACCGCATTCATTATTATTATTATTATTATTATTATTATTATTATTATTATTATTATTATTATTATTATTATTATTATTATTAGCTAAGCTACAACAATAGTTGGAAAAATAGGATGCTATAAGCCATATGGCTCCTACATGGAAAAACAACCTAGTGAGGAAAGGAAATGAAAAATCTACAAGAAACGGAATGAACAAATAAAAATAAAATATTTTATGAACAGTAGCAACATTGAACTAGATATATCATATATGACCTATATAAAAGACTTATGTCAGCCTGTTCAACATAAAATATTTGCAGCAAGTTTGAGATTTTTTAAGTTCCAACGATTCAACTATCTGATTATGAAGATCATTCCACAACTTGGTCACAACTGGAATAAAACTTCTAGAATACTGTGTAGTTAATTGTATAGCTAGTATTACGAACAGGATGGTACTGTGCAGGAAAATCTGAATGCAAAGGATGGTCAAAATTATACAAAAAAATTATGCAACATGCGTAACGAACTAAATGAACAATGCTGACAGAGATCAATATTTTGATCAAGAATAAGAAATTTAATAGACCTTATGTTCCTGTCCAACAAACTAAGACAAGATTCAGCAGCTTAAGATCAGATAGGAGAACAATATTCGAAGCAAGGTAGAATAAAAGAGTAAAAAAAATTCTTCAGAAACGATTGATCACCGAAAGTCTTAAAAGACTTTCTCAATAAGCCATTTTTTTTTGTGTGTGTGTGTTTGTGCAATTGAAGAAGAGACCGACGTAATGTGTTTCTCAAAAGTAAATTTGTTGTCGAGAATCACACCGAAAATTTTAAAAGAGTCATACAGAGAAGACCATGTCCTCGACCTACATACAATAATATTTAGAGTTTTGTTAGGATTCAACTTCATACGACATAATTTGAACCAGGCACTAATTTTAGCTAGATCTATATCAAGAGATTTAGCAACCCCAAATCTACACTCAGAAGATGGAATTGATGCAAAGAGTGTAGCATAATCTGCAAATGCAACTATCTTGTTTTCTAGGCCAAACTACATGTCATGTGTATGTAGTGTGAAAAATAATGGGCCAAGAACACTACCTTGAGGAACATCAGATATCACATTCCTTACCTCATTGTGGTGCCTATCAACAACAACTCTTTGAGATCTATTACTTGAAATTTCAATAATAATGCTAAGAAATGACCCACCCACTCCCAACTGTTCGAGTTTGAAAACAAGAGCTTCATGATTAACACGGTCAAAGGCAGCACTAAAATCAAGGCCAATCATACAAACTTTCTGACCACAATCAAGGGATAGTTTTACTTAATAACGAATTATACTAGAATACCACTTATTTGTTTAGTACAATTTTTAATTGCTGCCTCATTGTTAAGGAAGACTGATATTGAAAAGGGATCAAGTTATAGGCATAAGGAAATGTTATACTTTTCATATTCGACGTACGCCTATCATTTAAAAATTCAAGCTTCCTAAACAATTGCTTTTGTATATGTCTGTATTATGCCTTATGACTATCAAATAAAACAGTATGAATAACAGTAAGAAACTTAATAAAATATAAATCATAAAGAAAATATCTTGCTTGAGGGTACACCCAGGCACACTATTCTGTCTTATTTCTCTTCATTCTGCTTTGTTAAAGTTTTCATAGTTTATATAAGAAATATTTATTTTAATGTTAACTGTTCCTAACATATGTTATTTATCCTTGTTTCCTTTCCTCACTGGGCTGTTTTCCCTGTTAGAGCCCCTAGGCTTATATAAAGCATCCTGCTTATCCAAGTAGGGTTGAAGCTTAGCAGGTAATAATAATAATAATAATAATAATAATAATAATAATAATAATAATAATAATAAAAATAATAAAGTGTTCAATATTATGAAATGATTTTATAGAAAGAGATCGACTTATTAGTGACAGTCAGTAATCAATTGTTTGTTGTTACCGATTGATTTTGTTTAATCCTACTGGCAATTCTTTGTATAATTTAACGATCATACTGATAATGTTACGTAGCTATAAAAGTGTAAGTAGAAACTGTGTCCAAGACCAATATCTTTTCGTAATTGTGGAATCGGTTTCATTTCTAAATGGAAATACAACCATTAAGAAAAGATAGAAACGATAACATAAGAATGGAATAAAACAGAGCAAGGGTAGGCGATGATTGTTCGTGTCACAATGATATACCTGGAGAACAATATGGCTCCTACTCCTCTCCTCAACCACCCCCTCCCCCAGGCCCCATTTACAAAACCCTCCCACAAAATCCTTCTCACCACCAACTATATTTCCTTTATTCCCTAACCTGCCTCCACCAGATCTCACCCACATCCATTAAGCTCTCACTGTATTGTTCCCGAGAGAATGTTTTCTCTCGGTTAAACAAAACAATGGAGACTAGCCCGGAAGTTTACGATGCCTATGTATGTTGAAAAGGAATCTTTACACGTCTTGATTTTGATTTTTTTTTTGTTTTTTTGAGAAAGCAAAGGAAGATTCGTATGACCAAACACCAACTACCTGCCGCTCTCTAAAGGGGACAGTAAAATGTGATCTCAAACTTCTTTTTTTATCCCTTACCCTTTTTCTTTTATAAGGGTCTCCAATGATTACACTTTGTGGTCTATTATAGAATTTCTCTATCTTTGAAGTTAGCAGAATATTATTTGTCTTATATAAAGGATTTGCCCTTATTATTTTGACTTCCGTCATAGACCTCCCTACTCGTTTCAATCACCGATGGAGTTTGATCTGGTGTCAATTCTGAGCAGAAGACTGTATTTATTGCTTCTGATTTGGGTCTCTTCTTTAACCTGTTATTTTTCTTCCTCTTTAGGTGTTTGTTCTTTCTATGAAACTTGTCTTCGTCCAATTCAATCTCTCCAAGACGCTGTTATTACATATTTCCATTCCCTATCTCGTCCGGTACCTCTTATTTCTCTGATTACTTTGAAATTGTGAAATCACAGAAGTATAATGACTTATCTATTCTTATAACGCCCTTTAAACAAAAAAGCATTCAAATTGCAAATTTTAGATCAAGAAAGTATAGTTTCTCTCGACTTTCACGAAAATAAAAAGATGGAAAATATCTCTTTGCAACTTATTTTAGAAAATCCTCCCTTTGTGTAACTCTGGCTTTTGATATTGTGTGCCGAAATTTCATATCCATTATGAAACCGAAGTATGCAGTGAAATCGTTCTCAAAGGACTTTCATAGATTTTTTTTCCCTGCAGGCTTTCGGCCTCTTTTCTTTTTTTAAGTCATTGAAGTCCATGTTTCTCCTCCTCCGGAATTTCAAAGGTTCTTCTCGCTAGGGAAGTTATCTTGGCAGTTGGAAAATACGACGAGCACGGCAAAGTGTTCAGTAAACTCACTCTACCTTTTCTACCTCTTTCCTTAGATATCACAACGATTTAGATGTTACTTTTCGTCTTTATACTTCTTTTAAAGTTCGTTCATGTAAGGCCAAGGTAAAGCAACGAATATTTCATAATGTTATAGTGACCGAATAGGAACATATGCTTATGATTATGTCGTGGTTGTAGATTTCCCGGAGCTCTTAGATTAAATGTCATAACCCCCAGACGTATGATCAGCCGTTATGACTCCCCTCTACCCACGCTAGGACCAGGGGTAGGGAAGCAGAGGGGGGGGGGGGGGGGGCTTGAGAGATCAACAGCAGATCGACCCATTAGTCTATTCCCCCCCCCCCTTCAAATTCATTGCACACCACGATAGTAATGTCGTGTTTATCGGTGAAATCCAGCAATCCACTCGGCTTGAACTCGGGAACTTAAGATCATTAGTCCTTGACGGTTTCATTGAAGTGAAATTTACTTCACTTTAGCTCAGTTTAAGAATTTGCATAAATTGTTTCCTGCCTTGTCAAGAATTGGCATCGAAAAGATTTTGCAGATTTGTAGACACCTTTTTCGTTTTAGCAACATAAATATTTTTTTTTTGTTCCTACCTGCATATGGGCTCTAAATGATATCGATATAAGTGACGTTTCACTTAAATTTCGTCGCATACTTTATTATTATTATTATTATTATTATTATTATTATTATTTTTGTTAGCTAAGCTACAACCATAGTTGGAAAAACAGGATGCTATAAGCCATATGGCTCCAACATGGAAAAACAACCTAGTGAGGAAAGGAAAGGAAAAATCTACAAGAAAAAAAATGAACAATTAAAATAAAATATTTTATGAACAGTAGCAACATTGAATTAGATATTTCATATATGACCTATTAAAATGATTTCTGTCAGTCTGTTCAACTTAAAATATTTGCTGCAAGTTTGAGGTTTTGAAGTTCCAACGATTCAACTACCTGATTATGAAGATCATTCCACAACTTGGTCACAGCTGGAATAAAACTTCTAGAATACTGTGTAGTTATTTGCTTATCTAGTATTACGAACAGGATGGTACTGTGCAGGAAAATCTGAATGCAAAGGATGGTCAAAATCATACAAAAAAATTATGCAACATGCGTAACGAACTAATTGAACGACGGTGACAGAGATCAATATTTTGATCAGGAATAAGAAATTTAATAGACCTTAAGTTCCTTTCCAACAAATTAAGATGAGATTCAGCAGCTTAAGACCAGATAGGAGAACAATATTTGAAGCAAGGTAGAAGGAAAGAGTTGTTCAGAAACGATTGATCGCCGAAAGTATTAAAAGACTTTCTCAATAAGCCATATTTTTGGTTTGTGCAATTGAAGAAAAAGACCGACGTAATGTGTTTCTCAAAAGTAAATTTGTTGTAAAAAATCACACCTAAATTTTTAAAAGAGTCATACAGAAGAGACACTGTCCTCGACTTAAACTAATATTTTAAGTTTTGTTAGGATTCAACTTCATACCCTATAATTTACACCATGCACTAGTTATAGTTAGATCTGTATCAAGGGATTTAGCAACCCCAAATCTATATTCAAAAGAGGGAATTGATGCAATGAGCGTAGCATTATCTGCAAATGCAACGAACTTGTTTTCTAGGCCAAACTACATGTCACGTGTATATAGTATGAAAAATAATGGGCCATAAACACTACCTTGAGGAACAACAGATATCATATTTCTTACCTCATTATGGTGCCTATCAACAACAACTCTTTGAGATCTATTACTTAAAAATTCAATAATGATGCTGAGAAAAGACCCACCCACATCCATCTCTTTGCAATTGAAAACAAAAGCTTCATGATTAACACGGTCAAAGGAAGGACTAAAATCAAGGCCAATCATACGAGCTTCCTAACCACAATCAAGGGATAGTTTTGCCTAATAATGAATTGTACTAGAATACCACTCATTTGGTTAGTAGAATTTTTAATTGCTGCCTCATTGTTAAGGAAGATTGGTGTTAAAGAAGATCAACGTTATTGTTTTCCGAGACAAAGCACAAGGAATCGAGGTTTAGGCATAAGGAAATATCAGACTTTTCAAGTTTGTTCGACGTAGGCCTATTTTTTTTTTCTTA
>NC_090731.1:72327013-72347013 GCF_036898095.1 Palaemon carinicauda | reverse complement strand
TGTAGAAGAACGTTTGAATTGAAATTTGCTATGAAACTGCCCAGAATAAAATTAAAATACAGGCTCCAAATGCTTTATTCTATTCTCTCAGTCCCTTGGCAGGTCCTCTGCATCTCATATATTTTCCAATAGTGTGTGCTCCCACTATTTGCCTAGGTTTCCCAATGCCTTGATCATTTTTATATTATCTCGAACTTTCCTGCAGGTTTGTTTACTTCTCCTTTCTTTATAGCATTCTCGACTCTCTCATGTTTGCTTTTGGTCCTTCTACTGGAGGGACGTTTCCCAGAACTTCACATTCATTCCCAGTGTTCTAAAGTTGTGGAAAAGACTTTCAATCTCTTCTTGACTTTTTCTTCCTCAATCTATATGTTTCTATTTTTATCTTTAATAATTCCTACCTGCCCTATATCCAGCCTGTCCTTGGTTCTCGCTTTAGATTCTGTAGAATATTTTCCCCTTTTGTTGCTCCCATCATCCCATACCAGCTGCTTTCTTCCTTTGGAATAGCTATCAATATTTGTTTCTTTTTTATGCATATATATTCTTCTCTTGCTTGATAGTTGTTATCTTCTTCCAACACTCTTCTGGCTATACTCTTTTCCTTCATTGTTGTTTGATCATTTAGATTCCGATTCTACAACAATGTTTATTTTTTACGTTGTTGTAGCCAATTGTCTTCCGACACACCTCTACTGCTGCTGGTACCACAATCTCTTTTGTAACATCCCATATCTCTTCAGAGGATTCTGACATTCCATTTACATATCTCTCATCTCTGGACAGTTCCATTTTACCGTTAAAAGTTTAAAAAAAATAAATGATAATTTTTTCTAAAGAAACTTTGAATTAACAGGTGATGTGAAACTTTAAATATTTTTTTTTTTATTTTCCAATTACATTTTACCAAACCGAAAATGACACATTATTGCCATCATAACATAGCGTCAAGTGTTTTTGTTTTTGTGGGCTATGTTACTATTAGAATTTTCTGCTTCCCCTGAAAAGATACACATATATATATATATATTTTTGGGCTCAGGCCATATCGTCCTGATGGAAGTTCCTTTAAGTAGCTTCCTAGGATATATTTGACTACAGTGATATTCCCAGAGAATTTTACTTTAAGGTATCCAGAATTCTAACTCCTGGCACGAATATCTCTAACTTTTCCTTTTAGGGATATCGCATAATATCAGAGGACGTATTCTTGATTCGCCACATAGCTATCTTCACCCCGAATAGTGTTTACGCTTCGAGGGGGAAAGTGGCAAGAAAACAAAAGGGGAGCCGTTATTAAGGCACCACTCCTTACTGTTTTGAGTCTCTAGATGATGTCATCATCGCCACCATCTTTATTCATTATCTCGTACCGCTATTGCTCGGTGATTTTCCTGTGCTCTCTCGCTATTTTGGAGTTGTTTCGATGTTATGATGCTTTCTCCAGCCTCTTCTGCCTCTTGAAAGTTGAGTATTGGTCTTTACATTGTATAAATGTAAGCTCTTGCCTTTTTTATATATGATTCAAGGTTAAATTAACGTAAGCAAGAGTTGTTGCCTAACCGGAGGCGTCATGGGCGCTGTCGTTCGTAGCGTATGAGTCATTTAGTTAGTCAAAATGACCTTCTTGGTATTAATAGCTTTAATAAATTTAGCTATTTAGCCTTCATTCCTAGGAATTCTTAATATTGTGCCGATAGTATTATTTTAGTTTCGGCGAATTAGGTAACCGAACCTTGTTAACGTTAGGCTTCCTAGCCTAGGCATTCAGTTTTTAGTACTTTCATGCAAGATATAATAGACTTTCCTAGTGCTATAATTTTAATGAAGCTTTAGGCAAATTTTATACATGTGACATATATCTATTACATAATATCTTCCTCTTCCAAGATAGTATACGAGAGAGTTTCGGTGATTTAGGTAATCAATTCTCACTGCCACTAGGCTACTAGCCTAGTGGCTTTAGTATACTTTCATACATGTTCCCCGATTGCCCTCGTGTATCAGTTTTATTGATTCAGATGGAGATAGATATCTCCTAGAATTATTATAAGGCGATGCTAGTCTCCTATGGAGATTTAAGGGGCAGTCCCTCCTTCCCTCTGAGTTAGCCTAGGCTATAACCCTTGTCAGTCGTGCCCTGAATAGAATTCTGGCATGACTAGGCTAGGGTTTTCTGTGTTTTCCCTATATTTGCAAAGGCAGTTTTTGGTTTTGGTCAGAGCCTCAGGGTATTTACTCTGGTGTCGGGAGCTTGCTGGCAGGGGGAACAACATTTCTCTGCTGGACTAAGCTGCTGGCATAGGAGGCTTTATATGATATTGCTCCTTCTCCCTGTGGTCTAGTTGAGTAGTCCTGTGTCGGCGGACCCTGGCTGAAGAATAGATATTCTTCTGCCGCCTAGGTGACACCGGTACTGGAACTCTGTTCCTCTCTGGTTTAAGGGTGGTGGCGAGGGTGCTGCCGTTCCCTTTTACTGTATTAGCCTAACCTAGGCTGGAGAATAGAATTCTCCTGCTGCCTAGGATGGCTTCAATACTGGAACAGAGTTTCTTCAGGTGAGGTAGGACCGACAACTGCCAGCTCCTTCTACACCCCATAGGACCTTTACCCCTCCCCACTCTGTCCTTTAGTGATGGCCTATCCGTCATAACTCTTGGCCATCGTCCTACTATTGAGCCGGTTGCCGGCAGGTTGTGGGGGTGGCTTGGGCTTCTGTCTGTAGTGACATAGTCACTCAGTCCTCCCTTACGGACATAGTGCTCTGGGAAAACTGGGTCAGCTGGACTGGCTCCCGGCAGAATATCCTTTTACTATAGTGTTCTTCAGTCCTCTCTTGGACTGCCATTCATAACCTGTGGCCGGCAGTGACCGGCACTAGTTGTGGATTGGTGGAAGCTTGAATGAAACATTCTCCCCTTCCATTTGAACCCGTATTCTGGAAGAAGGCAGTAAGGCAGACCCTTACACTATCCTTCATTCCATACTTTCTCTCTCTCTATTGGCTAGTACCTTTGGGTTCTATTCTGCCGGCGACTCTAGTTAGAAATGCTTTGTCTAGAAGGCCGACAGTTGGCGATCTACCGACAGCCAGCGAACTGCCGACAGCCACCGATCTACCGACAGCCGGCAAGATGCTGACAGCCGGCAAGCTGCCGACAGCCGGAGAGGCTACCGACAGCTGTATACATATCTAAGTCGTCTGCTGGCACATTGTGCCGACAGCCGGTGACCTGCCGGCGGCTGGTGGTCTTTTACCGACCGGCGAACTGCCGGCTGTCTCCAGAGCCGACAATACATCGACTGAACTGTACCCTGGTGGTAGCCTTCCCGACATATGCCGGCTGGAACTGCAGTATATGACTATACAGTACCCAGTATATTTGCAGTATAGATCATACTACAAACAGAAAACTACGGTATATACTATACAGTAACCAAAATTTTCCAACATACTCTGTGTTGTCATGCGCAGCCTATTGTTGAAACCATACTATATATAGAAAGTAAGTTCTTTCGATACACTTATAAGTGATCACTGATAATAATCCTCAATCTTAAATCTTCTGGAAGCTAGTATTAAGTTATACTTACCTATCCTCACAGGGTAGAAATCTTCCGTTTGATTTTTCTAAAATAAAATGTTCCATGGTTTAAATTTTGAGGAAGGTCACAGCAATTGGCTGGGGTGAAAGCACATGTATATGTCTTTCCTATTTAATTTCTAGCTTATCTATTCTAAGCTATATACTAATAAGAATAATATTACTGTAAATATAATATTTGTATACTTTATCCAGTGAGATGACCCACCGTATACTCATTTTACTTTCCTCTCTTTAAAGGAGGACCAACCCAAGTGTGGGAGTATGTTCTGCAATGTACGCAGTAAGAACTTCTGCGGACATGAGATGTGCAGGACGCACTCACACTGTGCTGTCACCAAGGGAGCTCTGAAGTATTGAGACCCCCAGGTATGTAATATCTGTAAAACCTTGGTTACTGAGGCTTTCAATGACCCCCAGTCAGCGGAGTCAAGGGATACAGCAAGGGAGAAGCTGCGTAGATGGGTCCGTGGTTTTCAAAAGATCACCACGGAGCCTTACCTTCCAAACGAGAAGATGTGGGCCTATCTTTTCCCTAGAGCATCTAAAGATGCTGTGATACCACATCCTCACCCAGAGATCCCTTGCATTCAGATATTTGTTGAGTCAGATGTCTCGGACGCGATGAAGGACATCCAACTTGACAACAGGATGTCAGAAGTGTCAGAGGACACTGAAAAGGATCTTCTTGCAGGAGGTCAGGAAGAGGAGTCGACTGTGACTCCTGATACCGAGGAGGAAGAAGTCGAGACAGTGTCGGTTTCGTCAGTTCCTGCCCCAGAACCAGTTCCCTCGACATCATCTGCTCTTCCAGCTGATGACATAGGGAAGACTCTGTCGTCCATTATGACGATGGTGCAGCAGAAGCAAAAGCAGAATGCTGAAAAGGAAGCTGCAATGAGGTTGGAAATACGCCAACTTGCAGCGTCCCATGGGTCTCACAAGACTCAATGAGAAGGAACTTCCTTCATGTTTGGATGTGAACCCGTGGAGACATGCAGAGTACATGCCTATGACAACCGGGAAGATGTGGAATTCTGGCCCAGCTTGGAGTCTTATCCAGACTGCTTCGTCCGTCTGAAGGCGGAGCCAGCTTCAAAGGAGGAGACAGAGCCAGAAGAGGTCATAGTTTTTAACCACTCCAAAGCACAGTATTTGTTGGCTAGCACCTTGAAGGAGAGAGGCTTCACTAACTCAAAGGTGCCAGCTCTGAGCAAAAAGCACCCCTCCTTTGTAGCCTCATCTACCCTTTTTGCTTAAATATATAAGAAAAAGATACGAAGTTATTGACTCTTTTACTTTGTAGCAACACGCATGGAGTTTGGGCTATCCAATGTCAGCAAAATTTGTTTATCTGCGCCATATGCGTCCCGCGATCGTGTTTGAAACCTTGTTTTCTTGTTAGGGGACCGCCAGTGTCCTAGACAAAGGAGCTCGATGATTTTTTTTTCTTTTTTAAAGAAAATGGTAAATAGGATTTTGAAGGACGTCACTTTTTGAATGAGCGTACGGTTGTTTTTCAAACAATATATACTACTTAAAAACCCATACGATCAGTTCCAAAATTATTCTTTTCTTGTTTTTTAGAAGTATTCTAGAGAATAACAGGCCAAAAAAGTTTTCATTTATTTTCACAGTCTCAATACCATTGTGAGGGGGATAGGAAGGGGTGGAGTATTGGTAGGGGCCAATAAGTTTCCCTATCAAATCAACAAGAGCTATGGTCTGGCCTTCCTTATTCCTTACTTGAGTGGAGAGGGGCTCCGGCACTGATCACTTGTATACAAGGTTGATCTCAAAGTCATTTTCCTGTACCCTGTCTCTGCCACCTATGAGTGACCTTCAAATTCTTGTGTTGGTGTTTCTTAGTTTGCTGTGAACAGTTGCGGTCTCCTATACAGTGTACTGTAGACGTCACACGGAAAAACCACACTGTACTAGTGTTTGGGTTTTAATGGTTTTGTGGAAACGGGAAGAAGTACTCTTGTATATAGCATAAAATAGATGGCCGTTTTGGAACTTTCATTGAACCACAATGATCGTCTTGTGTTAGGCATTTTGAAACCCCATTTTTGAAATTGAAGGTATTTGAGGTTAGAGTTTGAAAGCATAATAAAAGTATATCAAAAATACAACCTAAAATCACATTATTTCATCAACAGTGGGGCAGTAGACAGAAAGAAATGATAAGAACAATAACAGCATTACATCCCCCCAAAGACACCAGCCACACGGTTAGATACTACCTCTAGAGAGATTAGGGTCTTTTGACTGGCCAGACAGTACTACATTGCATCATTCTCTCTTGTTACTATTAATTTTCCCTTTACTTACACAAACACACCAAATAGTCTAGCCTATTCTCTTCACATTCTCGTTCAGTGGCCAATTTCCTTTTGGTAAGGGTAAAAGAGACTCTTTAGCTATGGTAAGCAGCTCTTCCAGGAGATGGACACTCCAAAATCAAACCATTTATCTCTTCTAATCTTGGGTAGTGCCATAGACTCTGTACCATGGCCTTTACTCTCTTGGGTTATAGTTCTCTTATTTGAAGGTACATTCGGGTACACTATTCTATTAGCCGGGCAGATATGTGAAAAAAAAAATATGCCCTTGGTGATACAAGCATGAAATTTGTCCCACTGCTAGGGCAGTATCTTACAAAGATTCTTGGATATAGGGATATTCCAGATACTTTCCAGAGCCAAATGGCAGCCATTTTACAAAATGGCTGATTTTGTGTTGTATGCGAGTTAGGATACATATAAATAAAACCATATTTACTTATTGAAGAAGCATACTAGCGGTTTTATTTTATTAAATATTCATTATGGCAAATAGGAGACAGCAAATAAAGGTGAAAAAATGGGAAGAAACATTTTAATTGGTTATTTTTTGTTAATATACATGTAATTAGCATTTGTGATCTCTCTTGTCCCAATACATGGTTCTACTCTCTCGCACACTCCCTACTACAGTGACATAGAGCTGTGCACTGGAGTGCAGCCTTGGCACACTTGTACTGTCCTCTGCATTCATTTTTGCAGCCACAGCTTAGTAGTTGCCGACATGCCTCAGGTGCCTCTGGGAGGGTTGTCCAGTATATGTCCCAGCCATTATCGGTGTGAACCCACCCCCAGTCACTAGGCGATGGGAGCTCTGGTGTGGATACCATCATCTGGCTCCAACAGTAGCTGGCTTAGTAAGCAACTCTCTTAATGTGCCTTTTCAGGGCTTCTCGTTTTGGTGGGAGAGCATATATTGATCTGCCAGTCAGGGTGAACAGGTGCTTGCAATACTCATTGACATGTTCCTGACTACTGTTGCGATCATAAAGCAAAACAACAAAACTCTTCAGTACATCCATGTGGTCATCTATGGCCGAAGAAGTTAGTGAGGCTGCCAAGGCTCAAAATGTTGCGGTGATATCAGGGACCTCATCACAGGCTTTCCAAGTTTCCCATGCTTTTTTCTCCCCCCTGCCTCCGCAGCTTGAAAAGGTGTCATATCCAGTGAGGGCATGGAAGAATGGCAATCCTCGACACTTGCTAGTTCCCAGTGCCACAGCCATCTCGTGAGCAGCCAAGAATCTGAAGTTCTTTCCTGTGCCAAAGGTAACCCAGAGCTCATCAATGTCCAGACGTCCATCTTCTATCACTGCAAGAACCACAACATCAGTGTGTACTATGCAGATTTACACTTTGCTGTATCCCTGCCTCACAGCGTCTTCAACATGAAGTAACATTCTTGTATCAGCTTCCTAGTGGTTACAAGGGGCAAGGTCAGTAACATCTCGGGCCTGTGTACAAACCACATGTTTGTAGTGGGTGCTGATGACTTTTTTGTCTTTGTCTGTTGTTGCTATCCTTGTGGCTAGTAAGTCAAACAACTCGATCTTGTTCTCATCTGTGCGAAAAAAAAGTTTGCCAGTTTCCAGGGATGGAACTAGATGGCTCGACTCTTCTTCTGATGCATTTGCCTTGATTCTTCCTAGTGCCCACCTTCAAACTTTGTGTGAGGTATTCATCCCAGACAATATCCACCCTGCTGGTATGCTGCAGCTGAGATGTGATGTATGGCAAGAAAGCAAGAATACTTGTGATACATAGTCATTGAAGGTCTTTAATGGGCCCAGTGGCAGCATATTGAAGATCACTGCACCATCAAGTATGATGACTTCAACTGCTGGACTAGCAGCAGCAGCAGCGGTAGCAGCATTCTCCTCTGGATGGACCACATCTTCTAAGCAGCCAACCAGATACGATTTTGCTCCTTGTCTCATCTTGCCCATGTGTGACAGTGCAGGGGGACATGCATGGTTATCTTGTGTGAAGAACTCATCGAGATATCCATCTCATATTTGGGACGCAACCTAGAGAACAGGGAGCAATCGTTCTTCAAAGATGAAGCCTGTAGCTGTGTTCTTGACTTATCTCTGACTGGAGGTCGGCCTAAAAGAGGGAGGTTGTTTCTCTTGATTGGGTCAGCAATTGGCTTTATCTGGTTGACAAGTCTCTCATGGACATAGGACTCCTGCTGTTCTTGTCCCAGCTTCTTGATCTCACATACTGTGTTGATAACTGCTGGGTCTGCCAGGTCTTTGCTGTCTAGCACCAGGATATCCTTGCTGTCATCATAAAATGGGTTGCCCATCTCCCCTTATGACATAAGTGAGTGAACGCACATCTCTAGAAAAGGCTACCTGTGTGTGCTTGGTCTGCTCGTGGTGTTTGTGATCAGCCTTCTTGGTCTCTGATGTGACCTGGAACTCAGTGATCACTCTGGCCATCTCTGAACCAGACACTATCCAGCGCCATAATGCAGTGTGATTCTCTGTCAGGCCTACAGCTCCTCCATCACCCTTAACTAATGTGTTATTCTGCGTTGTAGTTTCAACATTTCTATTATGCAATTATAAAAAAATAAGTCAGTGAGTACATCAATATTGATTTCGCCATTGTATGCATTTAGTCGTGACATTCCTGGCTACTGGCATGTAATTATTAATGGAGATATTCATGGGGTATACGTTCCTTTCACCAACTCTGATTTTTTTTTATCCATTTATATTTCCAGGAACAATATTCAGGTGTCATTCAAAATTTAAGATGCATTGTTATGTTTCAAAGCTCTTATTCCAGCCATGCAATATTGCATATTTTTAGTTAATTATGAAATAAATAATATAGAGTAGCATGTGCATAATAGTTGATAATAATCATATACTCAATACATTGTTTTTTGCACCAAGAACATATGACTTTGCTATCCTTGTAGGCAGGGTTTAGTTATTCGTGGCAGCCATTTAGTAAAATGGCCACCATTTTGACCCTAGGGGTAATCTGGAATGTCCCTATATTCAAAATATCTCCTAAGTGTATGCTATAACTGTGTACTAAATTTCATGCCTGTATCATCAAAGGCACAAAACTACTAGAATATTTCACAGATCTGCTGGACTATATCTTTTTTCTCTTTTCCTTGTTTGGATAAAGTTTTTATAGTTTATATGGAAGATATCTATTTTAATGTTGTTACTCTTCTTGAAATATTTTATTCTTCCTTGTTTCTTTTCCTCACTGGGCTATTTTCCCTGTTCTAGCTCCTGGGCTTATAGCAATCTGCTTTTCCAACTAGCGTTGTACCTTAGCAAGTAATAATAATAATAATAATAATAATAATAATAATAATAATAATAAAAATAATAATAATAAATAAATAAATAATAATTATCCTTGAATCAACGGCAACTATCTCATTAAAATATTATGAGATTCAGTCATATAGTTTTTGAGTTATGCGAATCACAAACAAAGAAAAATACAAATAAATAAATGAATACTGTCCCATCAAAATATAGCCTTCATTTGAAGGTAACAACAACAAATGCAGTAGTTTCTATTTTACTACACATATCCACACACACACACACACACACACACACACACATATATATATATATATATATATATATATATATATATATATATATATATATATATATATATATATATATATATATATATATATATATGTATATATATATATATGTATATATGGATAAATATCAACACAACATCGTGTTCAAATAAAAATAAATTTCTACCTCATACTTGGGATCGAACGCTAGCCCCTTCTAATGAAAGGCCAGGTCGAAACCAACCATGCCACGAGAGCCCATAAAAGGAAATCCGAACCTGACGCTAATCTAGCTGTCCGAGGATTTACCTGGCGAGACATCAGTCTCTTACCAGCGAGTTTTACCCGATTTCCCCGGGCCACCACGTGACACAATTGGTAGTAATTCATTCAAATTACCCCTAATGAGTCAATATGGATAAATATCAACACAACATCGTGTTCAAATGTATATATATATATATATATATATATATATATATATATATATATATATATATATATATATATATATATATATATATATATATATATATATATATATATATACTATCTTATACTTATCACATTATTCATGGTAAACACACAAATACACACACATACGCATACATACTCACCCATAAATATGTCTGTAGGTATATATGTATTATAATGATGTTAAGCATATAATTAAAAGTCACAAATTAGATTATCTTAATGTCCAACTCGGTGTCCCTTAAGAGCAAAAGAAATAGGAATGCTGTTTTTATTATCATAACATTAATTTTATAATAATAAGCTGGCCATTAGCTAAAGAATTAAACACTAAAACATATTTACAAGTGAACAAAATATTATACTTGGAAGTTAAATTATATGAATAAAACATAATTGAATAGTTTTTAATTCCATAGGGAACTCTCGAAAGGCAGGAAAAAATGGTCGAAATGACCTCGTTCGCTCTTTTCTCTGTGTGTGGGAGTAGAGAAGGCTTTTTGTGGCCTAAATATCTTTTGTTAATTTTCTTCCTCCTGCAACTCATCTTCCAAGGAGAAGAAAAAACCACAACTTACAACCTTATGCACAGATAATTACATCTGGTGATGACTGTTGTTTCTCTTCAAGTTTAGATAACGAAAAATTTATTTTTTTCTTCGATCGAGGACGGTGGCCGCGTTCTTTTCGTTAAAGCTGTAGTGTTTGGTGTTTATGGAATCACTTGTCTATTGGCCCGTTAAAATTAATGATAAATAGTTACACAAATTTGAACATAAGCGCATATGCACATGCACATGCCCCTCCTCTCACCAGGGTATGATTACTCGCTCTCTCCCCTACACGAGGTACTGTGAGGAGAGCTAAGTGTAGTCGGATATATATATATATATATATATATATATATATATATATATATATATATATATATATATATATATATATATATATATATATATATACATATACATATATATATTTATATATATATATATATATATATATATATATATATATATATATATATATATATATATATATATATATCATCGTCATCATCATCATCATCGTCACCTCCTCCTACGCCTATTGACGAAAAGGGCCTTGGTTTGGTTTCGCCAGTCGTCTATACTTCAAGCTTTTAAATTAACACTTCTCAATTTATCATTCAGTATATATATATATATATATATATATATATATATATATATATATATATATATATATATAAATGCAGTATATATATACAGTATATATATATATATATATATATATATATATATATATATATATATATATATATATATATATATATATATATATATATATATATATATATATATATAGCGAGGCACTTGCTCCTTATTTTATAGAAGAGATCTCCTGAGGAAACTCAATGTATTAATGCTGTTGTAATGATTTCCTTTATTCCAGAAATATATTTATATTGCTGTTCAAGTATAGCAGTATTCACCAAACTGCTTCAGTTTAGTTTTCGAAATTACTAATATATTATCAAGTTAAGAATCAAATTCTTGGAAACACGTTGCAAGTTTCCCGAGCTGGTTCAGTGGCAACAGTCCAGTGAAGTAACTGATGCAGATGGTTACAGCATCAGTTTGATGATATTATACTTGTAAAAAGAAAAAAAAGAAAGAATTAAGGCTCCATTATTCCAGTTCAACATAACAGTAGCTATTTAAACCCTTATTGCGGTGGCTTATTTGAATCGTCCCTGTCTGGCGTTGTGCTGGATGGGAGATCATGTCCCGCTCACGCTGGATGGTTTCTAGTAGTATGGGAAACCTCACTCTGGGCTAAGGAGGTGGGGTTACTACCTGCTGAGTCATCGGCAGCCATTGCCTGGCCCTCTCTGGTCCTAGTTTGGGCGGAGACCGGCTTGGATATATGATCATTCTCTATGGCATTGTCCTGCTATGGTAATGGCAATGCCCCTGCCATTCATGATCGGCCTTTAAATGAAACTCCACTTATAGTCTAGATCTTATCCCAACAAATATGAATTCATCGTACCTTTTTTGACGTGAAAACGATATTCTTTCTTATGAAAACGTGATTAATTAATATTTAGAATCGATCACCTTTTGGAAAAGATTACCATCGTAGTTTATATGCGAATATTATAATTTGATTTTCAAGTGGATAAACCTCTATTGTTTTCCTTAAAACATGATTTTGTTTTTCAAATCGCCACTACTAGAGCGTTTGGAAGCAATTTACAGGAAATTCAGATATTTTTTAATTTCAAACCGCAACTCATATAGTGAAGGAACTCTCTCGTGACGGGATAATCCTGTCCTCTTTCTAGCTACATCATCCTTAGGTTGGATTCGTGGTTTCCTTTGTTTACTACAACCTCACACTATTTATTTCGTAGCCAAAAGACAATTAATTATTCTTTTGACAATGCTCTGGTCATTTAGCATATGCCCTTTAACAAGCCGTATATTTTTCATTAATAAATTAATTACAATTTCAAGTTTTTTTCCATCAATCATTTAATCTCGGCCGTAATATACTTGGAATACTATAGTTACTCTACCCATACTCAGTTGCACTCAGTCAAAGGGATTGTCTAACATTATATATCCTGCACCGAACAATCGCAGTATAGGGCGAATTAACCAACGAAAACACACACATTTAAAGGTTTAAAGGTCGCTCATGAATGACAGAGGCAAGGGACGTTGATAATGCCCTGGCTAGCAGGACAACGTCCTAGCAACTGACCATATACACATTTGATTAGCACCCCAGCCCCCTCCACACCCAAGGTAGGACTAGGGAGGGTCTGACAATGGCTGCTGATGACCCAACAAGTAGACCTATAGGCTCCCCAAAACCCCTATCGCTAGCTCACAAGGATGGTAAGGTTGCAGACACTACAAGAAACTATCGAGCTTGGGCGGGACTCGAGTCCAAATCTGGCGATTGCCAAGCAGGTAGGTTTCCAATAGGCCACCACAATCCGCTAAAGCAGTCTATAAGGTGATGAAGTTTTCTATGGTGTATGGGCTGTTCAAAAACAGCCTAGGCTTTTTAAAGTAATCATACCTGATTTATTTAGTTCTTCACTATTCTTTTTCTTCATCAAATTATTTTCGTCAAACTACACAGGTGGTTCCTAGCTTTTTACTACCACGCCAATTTTAATGGTTGGTCGATTTGCACACGCCTCTCTTGCATATTCAGTCAAATAGATAATATTTCTACGCATAATTTATTGAAAAAGGAAATATATGGTTGATTTTAGTCACTTTATTAAGTATAAATTCTTTTCAAACAATATAGGTACAAAACATATCTTTAGGTTATTTCTTAATACTAGGCCATGCTTTTGGATAAATGGAATACAAAGTTGTGACCGTCTTGTATCAACCAAATATTTATATTGTTATATGTCTACCTTTTTCTCGGAATAACTCGCTCCCTGGAAATTACTCACAGTCCCTAAGGGGGAGGGTGCAATCCTCATGTTGTGAATCACTAATCTACACTGATTAGTTTATATTAGTAGTGCCCTTAGTTATTCCCAATTTAGTTTATTAATCCCATCTAGTTTGTTAAACATTCTCTATTCCTTTCCTCCCTAGTCTATCAAAGATATAAAATTTTCTAATATTTTTCATCTATATTCTCTTTTAACTGCCATATTTTCGTCCCGGCCATCATAATTATATCTTTCATGGTCGGCACGTACTCCATGGAAACACTAGTTAATTACTGTAGCTTCAATTTATCAAATCTATTTTTCACTCAACCTTTCCAGTTTATACCAAATTTAGAGAAATGAAAGTTACAGTATATCTTTTTTTCAATATATAAACAGTATAGTGCTTTATTATTATTAGATGGAAATGACATTTTATCATAGCATGAGTAAATCCAAGAAAAATACATCTTTTTAACCGGGTTAAAGTCATTGAAGACCCTGTCGCTCCTCCTTGTTAAGATTTCACTAGTTACGAGAAACTTGGAATTTCCAGTTTGTATTTTTACCTTTGGTATGGAATTCCAGCTATAGATACATATTTCTCTTTCATATTCAGCCACTTTAGATGTCAACTCTATGTGTGATATGTGGAGAGAGAGAGAGAGAGAGAGAGAGAGAGAGAGAGAGAGAGAGAGAGAGAGAGAGAGAGTAGTATAAACAATGCTAAGAAGAGGGCAATCATGTGCTGTTTCTTTTTCCTGTTAATGCTTTTTATGGTTCCCTTATGGTACATATAAATCTTCCACTCGTAACTTGAACAGCTTTTCATCATCTGCTGCACATTTCTCACTTGTACCCACAATTCTTTGTCAGATCGGGAGAGACCAATTCATATTCTCTGTGAGCATCATGGTACAAATAAGATCTTCTGAAGTGAAAAATAACTCTGCCACTCTGAGAATTGAAGAGAATATCCCTTCTGAACTTAGTAACATGGAAATATCCTCTTATCCGGTCTAGTTCACTGGTGAGAGGAGCCGAAATTGCATTTACTTTTAAATAATTTTATACACCAATTCATACAACTAATGAGAGTAGCAACTACAGACTTTAATAAACAGATGTCTGCATTGTTGGATAACCTCCACTTTTAGAATATTGCATAGTAAGAACTTTAACTCTTATTAAGTACATTTATTATTCCATTTCTGATGTGTCTCACGCTGTAACATGGCTGTATATTACCTTCCTTTCCGACAGTATTAAAAAGAAAGCATTTTCTTTCCTTTGTCGCAATTTAGCTCCTGTTTGTTTAAAAAATTTTAAGTACAGTTTCTTTTCCTCCTTAGAATAAGGAATATTTATCTTTCTGTTGATTATGATCAGTGTTTCTCTCATCTATCGACCTTTTCTCTGGGAAGCAATTCATGTTCTCTTTTCGATAAGACTGTTTTTCTTTCCTTTTCATCTGATTTAAGAAAAGGGTCGCCAGTCATGAACAGTTTGGTCACTGGCACTTTTCCTCTGTGATTCTAAAAAGGTAATTCGAAGACAGAACAGACGGCAGGTTCAGTTTGAATGCCATCGCTGAGTTACTTGTAACTGGTTGTAATTTTGATTTTAGTTTAAGTCTCTCTTTAATTTTCTTTACATACTTTTCCAGGCTTCACTTACTCTGTGATTCACATTCTAACTCAACCTTCCACAATTTGTTGTTTTCGTGCGTAATATGAGTCATCCCCTTCCTTCCTTGTCCATCCATACCAGCACTCATTGTTATATCTGCTATTTTTTTTTCATTTCGATTTATGAACTTAATCTCTATCACATTTACTTTGAACAATTCTTCGCTCTAGGGGTTAACTACTGCAATGTAATTGTTCAGTGATTACTTTCCTCTTGGTAACCGTAAAAGAGACTCTCAAGCTGTGGTAAGCGGCTCTTATAGGAGAGGGACACTCCAAAATCGTTGTTCTCTTGTCTTGGGTAGTGCTATAGTCTCTGTACCATAGTCTTCCACTGTCTTGGGGTAGAGATCTTTTGCTTGAGGGTACAATCGGGATCACTATTTTATCTTTTTTCTTTTCTTCTTGTTATTCTAAGGTTTTTTATAGTTTATAAATAATAATTTATTTTAATATTGTTATTATTCTTAAACTTCTCTTTTCGTATAGTTCTCTTGCTTACTGAGCTATCTACTCTATTGGAGCTCTTGGGCTTATAGCACCCTGCTTTTTCATCTAGAATTGTAGCTTAGAAAGTCATAATAATAATAATAATAATAATAATAATAATAATAATAATAATAATAATAATAATAATAATAATAATAACCACAACCAATTGTAAAAACATTTTTTTTATGTCCCAATTTAAGATTTTGTCAGATCTCTCAACTATCCGTAATCGGTATTACATCCTTTGAGAACATTAGCCTATCCCTAATAGGTCTTAACATACATCAACCAGTCACTATTCTGATTACAAAATATAATCTTTTTATCATATTCATCATAAATGAAATAAAAACTTCGTTCCACATATTAATGTTATATATCTTATTATGGGAAAAAAAAGTTATAAAATGAAGCATTTTTTCTTTAATTTATGAATCAAATAAAAACATATTCAAAATTAATATTATATAGTATATTTTGAAATAAATTAAAAGTTTTAAAACAAGGTTTTCTCGATTAAAGCATGTATGAAATAAAAACTCTTCTTAACAAATAAACGTTTTAGGAAAAACATTTTTTTTTCAAATCAAGAATCAAATAACAAATTGTTACATATTTCATTTTGAAAAAATGAAGGGTCTAAGCTCCGCTGGAAATGGAAACAGCAAAAGCTGTTGTAGAATGAGGTCACTGATGATTAGCAATCGACCCATTCATCAAGCAAGGATCAGGAAGAATCCCTTTGACCTACATAGCTCCTTATTATTATTATTATTATTATTATTATTATTATTATTATTATTATTATTATCATTATTAGCAAGCTACAACCCTAGTTGTAGAAGCAAGATGCTATTATCCCAAGGGCTCCAAGAGGGGAAAAAAAAAACAGTGAGGAAAGGATATAAGGGAATAAGTAAACGAAATAAGAAGTAATGATCAATTAAAAAGAAAAAAATATTTTAAAGACAATAACAACATTAAAACAGATATTCAAAATATAAACTATCAAAAGACTTATGACAGCTTGTTCAACATAAAATCATTTGCTGCAAGTTTGAACATTGGAAGTTCCTTAGCGACATCGTGATCTATTTCTTCAAAATTTCCTGTTAGGTTTTTGTACCTGTGCAACCTCTCTCCTTTTGTTTCCGTATATTAAAAGAATATGTCATTTATCCTAAAGCATGATATACAGTCTAGGTACTAGACCAGTTAAAATGGTGACTAAATATTTACATAGATATGGATACGCACGCACACGTACCCAACTCTCATCAGGGTAGGATCACTCTCCCAGCTCCCTGAGGCATGGGGAGAGCTCAGCGCTACCGGATATATATATATATATATATATATATATATATATATATATATATATATATATATATATATACATATATATGTATATATATATATATATATATATATATATATATATATACATACATACATATATATATGTATATATATATATATATATATATATATATATATATATTATATATATATATATATATATGTTTATATGCGTATATATATGTATATATATATATATATATATATATATATATATGTGTGTGTGTGTGTGTGTGTTTATATGCATATATATATATATATATATATATATATATATGTGTGTGTGTGTGTGTGTGTGTGTTTATATGCATATATATATATATATATATATATATATATATATATATATATATATATAAATATATATATATATATATATATATATATATATACATATATATATATATATATATATCTATATATATATATATATATATATGCATATAAACACACACACACACACACACACATATATTTAGCAAAAGGTAAGGAGGTGTATGTTGCGTTTATGGATCTGGAGAAAGCATATGATAGAGTTGATAGGGAAGCAATGTGGGATGTGATGAGGTTATATGGAGTTGGTGGAAGGTTGTTGCAAGCAGTGAATTATACAAAGGTAGTGAAGCATGTGTTAGAATAGGAAATGAAGTGAGTGATTGGTTTCCGGTGAGAGTGGGGCTGAGACAGGGATGTGTGATGTCGCCGTGGTTGTTTAACTTGTATGTTGATGGAGTGGTGAGAGAGGTGAATGCTCGAGTGCTTGGACGAGGATTAAAACTGGTAGGCGAGAATGACCATGAATGGGAGGTAAATCAGTTGTTGTTTGCGGATGATACTGTACTGGTAGCAGACACAGAAGAGAAGCTTGACCGACTAGTGACAGAATTTGGAAGGGTGTGTGAGAGAAGGAAGTTGAGAGTTAATGTGGGTAAGAGTAAGGTTATGAGATGTACGAGAAGGGAAGGTGGTGCAAGGTTGAATGTCATGTTGAATGGAGAGTTACTTGAGGAGGTGCATCAGTTTAAGTACTTGGGGTCTATTGTTGCAGCAAATGGTGGAGTGGAAGCAGATGTACGTCAGAGAGTGAATGAAGGTTGCAAAGTGTTGGGGGCAGTTAAGGGAGTAGTAAAAAATAGAGGGTTGGGCATGAATGTAAAGAGAGTTCTATATGAGAAAGTGATTGTACCAACTGTGATGTATGGATCGGAGTCGTGGGGAATGAAAGTGATGGAGAGACAGAAATTGAATGTGTTTGAGATGAAGTGTCTGAGGAGTATGGCTGGTGTATCTCGAGTAGATAGGGTTAGGAACGAAGTGGTGAGGGAGAGAACGGGTGTAAGAAATGAGTTAGCGGCTAGAGTGGATATGAATGTGTTGAGGTGGTTTGGCCATGTTGAGAGAATGGAAAATGGTTGTCTGCTAAAGAAGGTGATGAATGCAAGAGTTGATGGGAGAAGTACAAGAGGAAGGCCAATGTTTGGGTGGATGGATGGTGTGAAGAAAGCTCTGGGTGATAGGAGGATAGATGTGAGAGAGGCAAGAGAGCGTGCTAGAAATAGGAATGAATGGCGAGCGATTGTGACGCAGTTCCAGTAGGCCCTGCTGCTTCCTCCGGGGCCTTAGATGACCGCGGAGGTAGCAGCAGTAGGGGAGTCAGCATTATGAAGCTTCGTCTGTGGTGGAAATGTGGGAGGTTGGGCTGTGGCACCCTAGCAGTACCAGCTGAACTCGGTTGGGTCCCTGATTAGGCTGAAGGAACATAGAGAGTAGAGGTCCCCTTTTTGTTTTGTTTCATTGTTGGTGTCGGCTACCCCCCAAAATTGGGGGAAGTGCCTTGGTATATAGATAGATATATATATATATATATATATATATATATATATATACATATATATATATATATATATATATATATATATATATATATATATATATTATATATATATATATACATATATATATATATATATATATATATATATATATATATATATATATATATATATACATATAATCTTACAAAGATGGTCTAGCGTAGAGTAAATAATTTAATTATGTATGTCATTTTTGTATATAAGAGGATTAGTTAGCTCTTAAGGTGAGATCCTCTCATGTAGGTATAAGTTTTATATGTAAATTACGTAAGACTCTCGTCGTTTATTTCATTTTATTCTTCATTCAAGTCAGAGTATGTAAATTTACGTTATTTTTACGAATTAACCCTTTTATTTCATGTATTTTGTTACAAAGTTTTACATAATTGTTTAGGAGTGTTACATAACCGTACGAGGTATGAACGAGCGCTTATGTAGTTTTTTTTTTATGTTTTCAGCCTAAACTAACTAGTTTAGCTTTTCGATCTCGTGAAATTAGAGCTCTGTTGATGGACCTTGATGCTTATGGAGGTTTAGACGCAAATGGTATTTTTTCTTTGTTTTTTATAAAGATTACAGATTTCTTAGCTCCAAAGGTATTTGTTATTTTGCTGAAGTTAGCAAGGAGAGGAGCTTTTAGCACTTGTTGGAGAAATGGTAATGTTACTCCTCCATCTAAACGTGTTTGTGGTAGGTCAAGTCCAACTGATTACCGCCCAATTTCAATAACTCCCTTATTATCTAAATTTTTTTGAACGTCTTTTGGTAAAATGCCTTAATAGCTTTTCTTAAAGAAATTATCTATTCCCTAGTTGGCAACTTAGTTTTTGTAAAAGCCTTGGAACATGTGATGCCCTTCTCACAATCTCCAATGCTGTACAGAAATCCCTTGACTGTGGTCAGAAAGTTCGTATGATTGGCCTTGATTTTAGTGCTGCCTTTGACCGTGTTAATCATGAGGCCCTTGTTTTCAAACTCAAACAGTTGGGAGTAGGTAGGTCGTTTTTTAGCATTATTATGGATTTTTTGGGTAATAGATAAATAAAGGTTGTTGTTGATGGGGACCATAGTGAGTATAAGAATGTGATATCTGGTGTTCCACAGGGTAGTGTTCTTGGCCTATTATTTTTCATACTAT
>NC_090731.1:72289513-72322013 GCF_036898095.1 Palaemon carinicauda | reverse complement strand
ATTGTTTGATATTCATTACTGGCTCTGATCTCGGCTTCACAAAAGAAATATGTTTGCGGAAGAAATCTTAGTTAACCCAAGGAAATGTAGTGAAAATCTAGTGTTTGAAAAGATAGTTTCATAGTTTGCATTTTGGGTACTGAATGATCCCTGTTAATATGAGTTCATCCTTCGTTAATGACATCTAATCGTAAGCAAACTTAAACGAACAAAGTTCGGTAAGAGTAAGTGAACGAATGCAAATAACTTTTTATCTATTCTAAATTGAGGAATTCAGTGAGAGGATCATTTAACCGAATTAGATATGTCAGGCCTGTTATGTGATCAACTAATTATAATGATTAGACCTATAAGGAAACGATTAAACTTTGACATGAAACATCTACAATATCATTAGAACTGACGCCTCAGAAGAATGAATCCATTTACAATCCATTTACAATACAAATACAAACATTACCGAATATACAGAAGAATTTAATTTTTTTTTCAAGTATGTCGTCCTTCGTTTTGATAATATCAATAAAAGAAATTATAAGAAACCTTTCTTATTTTTACCTTAGATTATGGGACACATACACTAATTCAAGACACTTCTGATTAACCAGACACGGAAAAATAAGTCACAGTTACACACACGCTTTTAGTTCGAAGTGACTGCACGCACACACCTACACACACATACACACACGCATATATATATATATATATATATATATATATATATATATATATATATATATATATATATATATATATATATATATATATATATATTTGGGCTCAAGCCATGTCGTCCTGATGGAAGTTCCTTAAAGGCAGCTTCCTAGGGTATATTACAACTACGGCGATATTCCCAGAGAATTTACCTTCAGGTACCCAGAATTCTAACTCCTGGAGCGAGTATCCCTAAAAAAGACCTTAGGGATATCGTAAATATCAGTGGACGTATTCTTGACACGCCTCATAGCAATCTATACCCCGAATAGAGTTAACACTTCGTAGGGGTCAAATGGCAAGAAAACGAAAACGATAAGAAAGGGGGGAGCCGTTCGTAAGGCATCTCTCCTCCCCGTTTCGAAAGCGTGCCCTGCGCCGCTCACGGCGCCATCTGTATTCCTTTTTGCGTAGCTCTACGACTCGGTGTTTTGTTCCCAGTTTTCTACCAATTCTTGGAATTTCTCTTGTTATAATGCTTTCTCCAACTTTTTCTGCCTCGGATAAGTTGAGTATTATTTCTTTTATGTATAAATGTAGGCTCTTGGTTAAAATTAAAGTAATTAAAAGAGTTATCTTTGATACAAGAGCTGTTGCCTGCTGGAGGCATCATGGATGCTGTCGCTCGCTAGAATAGGATTTATTTATTAGCAAGAGCGACGTTCCCAGCCCGTTTGCACTTAAATATTAGCTACTTAGCTTATTTAGGAATTCTGTTATGATGCGTTAGTAGTGTGCCTGGCGAAGTTTTGTCTAGGCTGCCAACACTAGTCTTCGTAGGCTAGCGGTTGGCCTATGTACTTCCTGCATGATAATTAGTCTTCCAAGTGTGATTTTATTGTTTTAAGCGTTAGGCAACGTTATACATATAAGCCCTTTTCGAGTACCTTCCAAGATAGTATTGGTGGGAGTTTCGGTGAATTAGGTAATCGATTCTCTTAGTGCCTAGGCTAGGTTGTCTTAGGTCATTATAATATTATCTGTGTCCCCGTTTGCTCCCTTCTCTTCGGGGAAGGGGCAAACCCTTTCCCTCTGTTTAAGCCCTAGGCTTAACTCTAGTGGTTTGTTTGAATTAATTTTCAAATATATCTATGCTGGAGTAGTACTGTACCTTCCCGTTCCATCTGAATTGGTTCAGAGGGGGACAGTACAACAGTGTTTAGTCTGAGTCCGGGTTCGTCTGGCATGGGGCAGAGTCTCCCTTGCTGATTGACTCGGGCATAAAGGGTTTATCCCCCTTGGTCCACCTTGTTGGGTTCCAGTAGTGATCCCTTCACTCGGTGACCCATCAGACTGTCCTCTTGCCGTTCCGGTCTCGGGATATGTTCCCTTTTCTGGAATAGCAATTCCTTCCTTGCCGTGGTTTTAGGGAGGCAGCCAGTAGTGCCGGCCTCCCCATCGGGTCTTTCTCTGGCTGAGATGAACTGTCTTAGTTGGGAATGACCCTTAGCCAAGGCAAGGTTGGATAGGACCCTCTGTCCTTCCCTTCTATTTTCCGTTTCTTTGTGTCAGTCGTCCGCATCCGTACCTAGCCTAGGTTAGGATGAGGAACTGACGTGGTCTCCTGTCGGCCGGCAGAGTGTGCCGACCGGCATAGACCATTCCTTCGAGTGCTGCCCGGTCCTTTCTTGGTCCCTCCATCGCTGCCGTCTGTAGATTCAGTAAGCAGCGGTTAGGAAGCTTGACTTAGTGTCTCCCCTTCCTTTCGGCACTCTTTCGGGTGCCGGGCACAGAGGCTCATAGCCTCTTAACCCGGCACTCATTCTGTTGTCTTCGTATGTGTTGTCCTTGCCGTCTGCCGGCCTACAGGCCGGCCGTCGGTGGGGAGGGGTGTTCTCCAGTTCTCTTGCTGTCGGTCGGCGATGGTTATATACCTTTGCCGGCCGGTCTCTTGCTCATCTGCCGGCCACTACAAGTGGGGCCGGCAGCCGAGCGCTGCCTGGTGTGGAGGCCAGCCGGCAGGGTTTGCTTACTGCTACCTGCCGGCCTGCGACACTGCCCAGTTAGCCGGCCACTAAGAATGATGGCCGGCAACGCAGTGCAAACCGGGTGGCTGCGGACCAGCAACCACTGCCGGCCGGTTCAGGCATGGGATCTGGAGTTCTCCCCAATAGGGGTGATCTGATGTTGTGTACTTGAGATCTACCTTTCGAAAAACGGGGGGGGGGGGGTGCTGACCGGCAATAGCCGGCCGGCACACCACCCTCAGGTACTGTATCAGTCCTCTCTTGGTGGTGTATTCAACCAAGGGAGTTCATGATGTAGTAGGTTACAACACTGTCTTTTCTATCTTACTTGTGTTACTTGTGCAATCACTTGGTGTCGCCTTACAAGGATAAAAGATAATTCTTTTCATCCCTGGCCGGAATGGTAAAATTTTACCTTAGGTGTGAGCTACACCTAATTTCCTTTAGAAATACGCTCTCTGGTTATTCTAGTAAAGACTAACTATGTGACTTTGGCTGGTGGGCTTCCACAGGTGTTTGTGTGGGTTTCACAAGTAGGTGTCTTTCCCTTATTCTTGGTGAATACTCATTTGTTACATGTGAATTGAAATTCACTTGATATTCATGGAAATTTTTCTTCTTTTACAGGAGGAGCATCCGAAGTGTGATAGTGTCTTCTGCAATGTCCGCAGTAAGAACTTTTGCGGACATGTCTCGTGTAGGAGGCACGCGGCTTGCGCAGCCTCCAATGATGACCATCGTTACTGGGATCCGCAGGTATGTACTGTATGTACTAACCTGCTATCAGAGGCTTTTGAATCCCCTAGGTCGGCGGAGTCAAGAGATGCAGCGAGGGAGAGGCTTCGCTTATGGGTAAGGGGTTTTCAGAAAAACACCACTGGACCTTATCTTCCTAACGAGAAGATGAGGGCATACCTTTTTCCCAAGGCTTCCCCTGATGCTGTTGTTCCCCAGCCTCGGCCGGAGATCCCTCTCATCCAGATTCCAGTGGAGGAGGATGTCGCTGATGCCATGCAGGACATCCAGTTGGACGACAAGATGTCTGACTTGTCCGATCGTGCGAAGCAGGATCTCCTCGCAGAGGGCGAGGAGGAGGATCGAGATCCTATTGCCGTGGAGGAAGAGGTTCCCGTATCGTCAGACGTGCCGGTTCAGGTCCCTGAACCTATCCCCTCTACCTCGTCCGCTCTTCCAGCAGAGCTAGGACAGGCTCTCTCTTCCATCGTTGGTATGATCCAACAGATGCAGAGGGAGAATAATCAGAAGGCCGCTACTTTGGAGCTCCAGATGCAGAAGATCACAGCATCACGTGGACCTCCAAAGAAGCTCAACGTGAAGGACCTTCCTCTGTGCTCGGATGCCAACCCGTGGAGATATGCCGAGCACATGCCGATGACGATTGGGAAGATCGTCATGTCGGAGAAACTGGGCTCAGTTCCCCTTGAGGAGGTGGAATTCTGGCCCAGTAGAGGGGCCTACCCGGACTGTTATGTCCGTTTGAAGAAGGAGCCGGCCTCGAAGGAGGAGATGGAACCAAAGGAGGTGATTATCCTGGATCACTCCAAGGCTCAATCCACTTTAACAGCTGCATTGAAGGAGAGGGGGTTCTCAAACTCTAAAGTTGCCGCTTTGAGTAAGAAGCACCCCTCCTTTGTATCCTCCCCGGCTAGGTCCTTCCCCTTTATGCAAAAGGGGTTCGCGGCCGTCATGAAGGCGGTTGAAGCTGGCAAGCCGTGTCCGTCTCTGGAGGAATGTAAACCCCTGTCGTTGGCATTGCCGCTGGACAATAAGGACTGGAAGGAGGTGCACCTCACTTTCTCGGTTGGGAAGTTGGACGCCGACATTGCAGGTCAGCAGTTCGGCGAAAACCTTCCCAAGTTGTCGGAATTCCTTCTACGGAGGGAATTGGACACAAAGGAGCGCCTGGCAGCCTCGATGTCTCTCCAGACCAACATGGAGACGATGGCTAGCGACCCCAAGATGCCAGAGATGTTCATGGTAATGGCCAAGATCCATCTGGCCACAGTAACTAAGGACCTCTATTGCTTTGTCAAAGCAAGGAGGGCCTGTAGGGAGTTTGTGTTCGCCTCGGCCACAGTGAGGCATGAACCCAAGAGGCTAATTTCATCCAGCATCTGGGGTAAAGATCTCTTTCCCAAGGACGTGGTCAAAGAGGTCGTGGACAAGGCAGCCACTGAGAACCGCAATCTTCTCCTGAAGTGGGGCCTGTCCCTTAAGAGGAAGTCTTCTCCGGATGAGGGCCCTCAGCCGAAAGGAAAGGCGAAGAAATCAAGGTTTTCCTCCCGTCCAGCCAAGTCTTTCAAACCACAAAGACAACAGCAGCAGCAGCCAGCTTTGCCTCCGGTACCACAACTGGTAGCCCAGACCCCGACCACCTTCCAATGGGTACCCCAAGCCATGTCATCAGCTTCCCCGGCATTCAATCCCGTGTTCGAGGGACAGTCAACCACGTTTCGTGCAAGACCCAGAGGGGCAGCTAGAGGTTCGGCGAGACGCCCCTCTAGGGGACGAGGATTCAGAGGTGGTCGCGGCCAGGGAGGCAAGACTGCAGGGCAGTCAAAGTGAAGTGTCGCCGGTAGGTGGGAGACTTCAGTATTTCCGGGATCGTTGGACCTTCGATCCCTGGGCCCACAGCCTTCTCAAAAATGGACTGGGTTGGAGTTGGTACAGTACTCCGCCCCAGTGCCCTCAATTTTTCCAACACTCCACCCCCGTTTTGGAGGAGTACATCCAAGATCTGTTGGAGAAAAAGGTGATCAGGAGGGTAAAGTCCATCAAGTTTCAAGGGAGGCTGTTTTGTGTTCCCAAGAAAGACTCGGGGAAACTCAGAGTCATTCTGGACTTGTCACCACTCAACAAGTTCATAGTGAACCACAAGTTCAAGATGTTAACGTTACAACACATAAGGGCCTTACTGCCCAAGAGGGCATATACCGTCTCCATCGATTTGTCAGACGCATATTGGCATGTTCCAATAAGTCGCCGTCTCTCCCCCTACCTAGGATTCAAGCTACAACAAAAACTCTATGCTTTCAGGGCGATGCCCTTCGGGCTAAACATAGCCCCAAGGATCTTTACGAAGCTTGCGAGCGCAGCACTCAAACAGTTACGCCTAAAAGGGTTCCAAGTAGTAGCCTACCTGGACGATTGGTTGGTGTGGGCAGCATCCAGAGCAGAATGCTTGCAAGCTTCCCTACAAGTGATTCAGTTCCTGGAATATCTAGGCATCATGATCAACAGAAAGAAGTCTCGTCTTTCTCCAGCTCAGAGGTACCAGTGGTTGGGAATTCACTGGGATCTAGTGTCACACCGTCTTTCCATCCCGATGTCAAAGAGGAAGGAAATAGCGGGGTCTGTCAGGAGACTTCTAGGTTCCGAGAGGATATCAAGACGCGAACAAGAGAGGGTTTTGGGCTCTCTTCAGTTTGCATCAGTAACAGACCCAGTGCTAAGAGCACAGCTAAAAGATGCGGCGGGAGTATGGAGAACCTTTGCATCGAAAGAGCGAAGGGACTTGAAGAGACCGGTCCCACTTCGACTACGTTCTCTTCTCAGACCGTGGTCTCAAGCCAGTCGTCTAAAGAGGTCTCTACCTCTTCAGCCACCCCCCCGTCAGTGACAATCCACACAGACGCCTTAAAGGTAGGGTGGGGGGGTTACTCCCATCGGAAAAAAGTGCAAGGGACCTGGTCCAAGCTATTTGGGACCTTTCACATAAACTTTCTAGAAGCTATGGCAGTGCTTCTCACCCTGAAGAAAGTATCCCCACGTCACTCGATCCATGTAAGGTTGGTACTGGACAGCGAGGTGGTAGTGAAATGTCTGAATCGGCAGGGATTGAGATCCCCACCTCTCAACCAGGTAATGTTAGCCATATTCCGACTGGCGGAGAAGAAGAAGTGGCACCTGTCAGCAGTTCACCTTCAAGGAGTCCGGAATGTGACTGCGGACGCTCTATCCAGGGTTACACCGATAGAGTCAGAATGGTCCCTAGACGCAGGATCATTCTCCTTCATCTTGAGACAAGTCCCAGAACTGCAGATAGACCTCTTCGCGACGAAGGACAACAAGAAGCTGCCGAAATATGTGTCCCCATACGTGGACCCCTTGGCAGAAGCAGTAGATGCGATGTCCCTCGATTGGAACAGATGGTCCAGGATATACCTGTTTCCCCCTCACAATCTGATGTTGAGGGTCCTCAACAAACTGAGATCCTTCAAGGGAGTAGCAGCAATAGTGGCCCACAAGTGGCCGAACAGTGTATGGTTCCCTCTAGCTCTGGAACTACGACTGAAGTTTCTACCACTCCCGGACCCAGTTCTGTCCCAGCAAGTCCAGAAGTCGACTGTCTACGCTTCATTACAGAAAACCCGAACCCTGCAGCTCATGATTTTCTCTCCCTAGCGGTGAAGAAACGGTTCGGAATCTCGAAAGAGAGCATCGACTTCCTGGAAGAATACAAGTGTAAGTCTACTAGGAGGCAGTACGAATCTGCATGGAAGAAATGGGTAGCCTTTGTAAAAGATAAGAACCCGCAAGAGATCTCTACGGAGTTCTGCCTATCCTTCTTCATTCACCTCCACGGACAGGGGCTGGCGGCTAACACAATTTCTACATGTAAGTCAGCTCTAACAAGACCCATTCTATATGCCTTCCAGGTAGACCTCGCTAACGAGATGTTTAATAAGATCCCGAAGGCCTGTGCTAGGCTTAGACCATCAGCTCCTCCAAAGCCTATTTCGTGGTCGTTAGACAAAGTCCTTCATTTTGCCTCATTACTGGATAATGAGGGATGTGCATTGAAGGACCTGACTCAAAAAGTGATCTTCCTTTTTGCCCTTGCTTCTGGGGCCAGAGTTAGTGAGATTGTGGCCCTCTCGAGAGAGGAGGGCCGAGTTCAGTTCCTGGATGGGGGAGAACTGAACCTGTTTCCGGACCCTACGTTTCTCGCTAAGAACGAGTTGCCCACCAACAGGTGGGGTCCCTGGAGAATCTGCCCTCTGAAAGAAGATGCATCTCTATGTCCCGTAGAATGCCTAAAGGTCTATCTTCGTAGAACTTCAGACTTCCATGGGGGCCAACTATTCAGAGGAGAAACATCGGGCTCGAATTTATCTTTAAATCAGCTTAGGGCGAAAATTACATATTTTATTCGCAGAGCGGATCCTGACAGTTCACCCGCAGGTCATGATCCGAGGAAAGTTGCTTCATCCTTAAACTTCTTTAACTTTATGGATTTTGAACACCTTCGTTCATACACTGGCTGGAAGTCTTCCAGGGTATTCTTTCGCCACTATGCTAAGCAAGTGGAGCAGCTAAAGAGGTCTGTGGTAGCAGTTGGTTGCGTCGTTAACCCTGCTGTTTAACTCTGCGAGGAACAGCGGAATCATTTGGGACTTTGATTCTTGGGTGAGTGGTTAGTTATATGCGTTGATATAACTGGTAGTGAAGGCTCTGAGAGCCCACAGTGACTGTTCCAACGTTATGGTGATGGTAGCACAAGTACAGACAGGTGTGCCAAGCGTTTGCTAACGCTATTGTCAGCAAAGTAGTAACATGGACGTTAACTTTGATACCGGGGTATGTGCAAGTGACATATTTGTTTTCTTTCAGATAACCATTCATCCATGCACTACGGTACTTGTGTAAATTGTTGGTCATCCACCTAGCATATGTACATATTTATGGTGACCATGTCTATTTATTGTTACTCAATAAACTTGTTCTCGGGAACCTTGCGTCTCCTTCACCTATATTGATTTCATATTATTTTTTGAGCATTTAGCCTATGTATATTAATCGGGGATATCTATAATAGCCTATTCCTTAATGCAAAGCCTTGTTGCACTGGCTTATACTTTCCTTAGCATAAAGGACTCCACCCCTTTCTGAGGACGGTGGTGGCAGCAAGTTTAATCCTACGCAGATATAACATTTTTGTCTAATTTTACTTCGACCAGGGTGCTGGTCGGGACTTTTCCTTTGGATACTGTAGTCCCGTAAGACTACGCTTTACTTCATATAGAGTGAGACCACTCTATTGTACTGGCTGGCGAATGATTCATACATAGGTATATGTACTCTTCGTTCGTTTTCTAGAGTCTAGTAGGACTCCTCCCTGTAGGGGGCAGGAAGCGCTTTCATGGCTTATGATTAGTGAAAAGATGTATAACGGTAACATCTTAGGTCTGTCAGTCGAGTTGACTAAGAAACATTCTTGAGGAGTACGGCACGTATTGAGAATCCACAGATACAGTAATGCTCTGGTATACTTCCATCAGGACGACATGGCTTGAGCCCAAAAAACGGATTTTGAGCGAAGCGAAAAATCTATTTTTGGGTAAGATAGCCATGTCGTCCTGATGGACCCGCCCTGTTCCTTTTCAAAAAAAAAAAAAAAAAAAGAGTGAAAAGGATTGTAGGACCCCTCCCTACATACAGTATCTGTAGCACCTCGTGTATAGCTACAAGGAATACAGATGGCGCCGTGAGCGGCGCAGGGCACGCTTTCGAAACGGGGAGGAGAGATGCCTTACGAACGGCTCCCCCCTTTCTTATCGTTTTCGTTTTCTTGCCATTTGACCCCTACGAAGTGTTAACTCTATTCGGGGTATAGATTGCTATGAGGCGTGTCAAGAACACGTCCACTGATATTTACGATATCCCTAAGGTCTTTTTTAGGGATACTCGCTCCAGGAGTTAGAATTCTGGGTACCTGAAGGTAAATTCTCTGGGAATATCGCCGTAGTTGTAATATACCCTAGGAAGCTGCCTTTAAGGAACTTCCATCAGGACGACATGGCTATCTTACCCAAAAATAGATTTTTCGCTTTGCTCAAAATCCGTTATATATATATATATATATATATATATATATATATATATATATATATATATATATATATATATATATATATATATATATATATATATATATATATATATATATATATATATATATATATATATATATATATATATATATATATATATATATATATATATATATATATATATCTATATATATATATATATATATATATATATATATATATATATATATATATATATATATATATATATATATATGTATTTGGGCTCAAGCCATGTCGTCCTGATGGAAGTTCCTATAGGGTAGCTTCCTAGGGTATATTACAACTACGGCGATATTCCCAGAGAATTTACCTTAAGGTACCTGAATTCTAATTCCTGGAGCGAATATCCCTCATGAAAGGGATATCGCGACATATCAGAGGACGTATTCTTGACACGCCACATGGCAATCTGCACCCCAAACAGAGATTACGTATCGAGGGGTCAATTGGCAAGAAACGAAATCGGGAAAGAAAAAGGGGGAGCCGCTCCCAAGGCTCCATATTCTCCAGTTTCGTAAGTGTGCCTGGCGCCAATCCTGGCGCCATCTGTATTCCTTTTTGCGTAGCTTAACAACTCAGTGTTTTTTCCTGTGTTTCTCGCAAATCTTGGATTTATTCAGCTTTTCATGGCTTCTCCAACTTCGTTGGCGTCTGATAAGTTGAGTACCATGTCTTTTATGTATAAATGTAGGCTCTTGGTAAATTTTTAAGTGATTAATTGGATTAATCTTTTTTACAAGAGCCGTAGCCTACCAGAGGCGTCATGGACGCTGTCGCTCGCTAGGTATGAGTTTTAGTTAGCCAGAGCGACATTCCCGGTTGTTTTGCTTTAATAAATTTTAGCTATTTAGCGTTACATAGGATTTCCTTTCGTGCTTTAGTATTATTTTGGCGAAGTATTCGCCAATTCTGGCCTACGCTAGGCCATGTAGCCTAGTCGTTTGGTCCTAGTACTTCATGCATGATTTTGGTTTTTCCGAGTGTATTAACCCTGGATAGGTACGATGGGTCGTTCGCGACCCCGAGCGTAAAAAAAAAACAGGTTTTTCTCACGTGACTCACCCCCGTGACTGAATTTGTGGGTGATCGACCTGCAGGAGGTGTCTCCCCTACACGCTCTAGTAGTGTCCAGATGTGCATTGCTGTAGCTGTACTCCTTCCCCGATTTCTGAGACGCATCGGGGTCGAGCGAGACCGAGTTTACCCTTCTAAGGTAGTTTGCATAATTATCAAAGTTATTACGTATCATGAAATTGTCGTAGAATGGTGCAACTTGTATAGGTTATCAGTTGTGGAAAGTCTTGGTGGATTGTTTGGCTACCATGTGCATGATTTTTTTTTTAGTTAAAATGTCGTTCATCACCACGAGGACCATTTTACCGCGAGTGCCCCTTTTTCATTTTTTTTCATTTTTTTGCCAAGTCATTTTTCCGTAAGATATTGCCAAATAGTGTCGTAAAACTTTTGCTTGTTTAGTGTTGGAAAGTGTGTCTAGATGATCTGGCTACCCATGCGTGACTTTGTTTTTGTCAGATACGACGTAGTTATTGGTATATTGGGTATTTAACTGCGGTTACCAATTTCTGTTTTTTTCAATATTTGTAAAAATTACTACGTAGTAAGGATTTGCCGTATATTATTCATTTTTTTTTATGTTTATGTGTTAGAAAGTGTGCCTTGATGGTTGGGCTAACACGTGCATGTCTTTTTTTTTATCTGAGATGCCGTATATTAGAATGTCGGGCATTTTACCGCGAGTACCCCTTTTTCATTTTTTTTCATTTTTTTGCCAAGTCATTTTTTCCGTAAGATATTGCGAAATAGTGTCGTAAAACTTTTGCTCTTTTAGTGTTGGAAAGTGTGTCTAGATGATCTGGCTACCCATGCGTGATTTTGTTTTTGTCAGATACGACGTAGTTATTGGTATATTGGGTATTTAACTGCGGTTGCCAATTTCTGTTTTTTTTTCAATATTTGTAAAAATTTACTACGTAGTAAGGAATTGCCGTATATTATTGATTTTTTTTTCATGTTTATGTGTTAGAAAGTGTGCCTTGATGGTTGGGCTAACACGTGCATGTCTTTTTTTTTTATCTGAGATGCCGTTTATTAGAATGTTGGGCATTTTTCCGCGAGTGCCCCTTTTTATTTGTTTTGCATTTTTTTGCTTAGTCATGTTACCGTAAGGAATTGGCAAGTAGTGTCGCAAAACTTATATTTCTATAGTGTTGGAAAGTGTTTCTAGATGATCTGGCTACCCATGCCTATTTTTTTTTTAGCCAGATATGGCGTATATATAAGTATGTGTTCGATTTTCCTGTGATTGCCATTTTTTCGTTTTTTCCCATTTCTTTCAAAATTACTACGTACTAAGGAACTATCACAGAGTAATGATTCATTTATATGTTTATTTGTCGGAAAATGTGCCTTGATGGTTTGCCTAGCACGTGGCTGAATTTTTTTTTTCTGAAATGCCGTATATTAGAATGTTAGCCATTTTTCCGCGAGTGCCCCTTTTTATTTGTTTTGCATTTTTTCGCTTAGTCATGTTACCGTAAGGAATTGGCAAGTAGTGTCGCAAAACTTATATTTTTATAGTGTTGGAAAGTGTTTCTAGATGATCTGGCTACCCATGCCTATCTTTTTTTTTAGCCAGATATGGCGTATATATAGGTATGTGTTCGATTTTCCGGTGAGTGCCATTTTTTCGTTTTTTCCCAATTCTTTCAAAATTACTACGTACTAAGGAACTATCACAGAGTAATGATTCCTCTAGATGTTTATTTGTCGGAAAATTTTGTTTACTTTTTTTTTTGATTGAATATCATCAAATTTTTTTAGGTAAAATATTATATTGTTTTACATTTTTGTTTTCGATTTTATTTCCCTTCAAAAAAATTTTTTAGGGTCAGAATTTTAATTTTATAGTCGTAAAATAATCGACAATTATCCAGCAACCCACCATACAATTTTTATGCATATCCAATAATAATTAGATTAGTAAATAACACCTTGAAATTGACATACCCTTCCTACATTTCAAGTGGCAGATTAGGGAGTCTGAGTCAGTGTGGTTGGCGGCCATTTTGTGGACATATCCGAAGCGTAAGCTGCCCTATCTATATATATTCTTGTTCCCTATAGAATTTGTGATATTTTGGTATATTTTTACCTGCATAAATATCATATTATATATTAAATATATGTATTTTTTTACGAAATTTCTAAGTACTCAAAAAATTACCTTTAGATATGGCCCCTGATATAAATGTAATTTACAAAATAATGAAGATTTTTTTACATATTTCTATTTTAGGATAACATATGTTTATTCCCTAAAAAAATTAGCCACTTCCTATTTCATTTGGGTACCCAAAAAAATTCATGAAATTTGGACAAATTTTTTTGGCCAAAAAAAGTTACCCTTTTTTTCTCATTTCAGATCTTCACCTCCATGGGTCTGACTTCATCCAAAATACATCAAGATGTGTCCTAAACATTCAAGAATCAATTCCTAAAAGGATTTGTGTATATATGTATAAACTTTTTTTTATGAATTTTTATGTCAGGTCTTTTTTTTTCTACTTAATTTTTTAAAATATTTATAATAAATAGTTTTTCTGCAGATGAGTAGTATTTATCTTTACAGTTGTTTTAAGCATTCATTGAAGTTTTTTTGGCAAAAGAAAAAAGGAGGTTACTGCAAAAACTGATTTTTCAAGAATTTTTTTTGGCGTCGGGGTCGTTCGCGTCCGAGTATACCCTTAAAGGGGTGTCCGAGGAGCGTACCTATCCAGGGTTAAATTTTTATTGAAGCTTTAGGCTGTTTTTTGTACATTTAAGATTATGTTGAATATTTCCAAGATAGTATACGAGTGAGTTTCGGTGATTTAGGTAATCAATCCTCTTGGTGCCTAGGCTAAGTTGCTTATGGAGCCTTAGTATACTTTCTCATACTCCTCGGTTGCTTTCTTTTCTTCGGAGAAGGTATGCAATCTCTTTCCCTCTGTTCAAGCCTTGGGCTTATCCCTAAGTGGTTTATCTGAATTAACTTTCGATAAAACTATACTGGGGTGTTACTGTACCTTCCTGTTCCAGTAAGTCTGGTTTCAGAGAGGGACAGAACAACAGAGTTTTTAGTCTGAGTCTGTGTTTGTCTGGCTTGGGGTAGAGTCTCCCTTGCTGGCCTGACACAGACATAGGAGGCTTAGCCTCCTTAGGTCACTACCGAAGGTTTCTGTACGAGATGATTCCTTCTTTTGTGATCTACCAGACTAGTCCTTGTTGCTGTTCTCGGGGGAGGATAAGATTCTTTCCCTGGGAGTAGCAACACCTTCCTTGCTTTGGTTCTCTGGGAGCTGGCAAGTATTGCTGGCCTCCCTCCTTGGATCTCCCTTAGGCTAAGATAAGTTTTCTTGGCTGCGGGTGATTCTTCACTAAAGCAAGGTTGGCAGGACCCTCTTTTGTCACTTCCCCCTCTATCTCCGTAATGGCCTAGCCATTACAGTACTGTACGTCATTCTACATCTGGACCTAGGATAGGTTAGGATGTGGAATTGACTCAGTCCCTTGCCGGCCGGCAAGGGTCTTCTGCTTTGAGTGCTGCCCGGACCTCCCTTGGTCCCTCATCCATGCTCACCTGTAGAACCAGACGGCATTGGTCAGGAAGCCTGAATTAGATTCTCCCCTTCCTTATATGCACTCTTTCGGATTGCCGGGCTTGGAGGTAGTGTACGCTCTTATCCCGGCATCCATTCTGTTTTCTTCTAGTGCTGTACCCGACCCGGCTGCCGGCCTATGAGGCCGGCAGCCGGGCAGTCGTAGTCCTCTGGTTCTTTTGCTGCTGGATGGCATCGGTTGTGTACCTTTGCCGGCCGGCTAATGTCAGCCCTTGTCTGCCGGTCGCCAAGAGTGTGGCTGGCAGCCGGGTATTACCTTGTGTAGTTGCCGGCCGGCAGTCATTGCGGGCCGACATTGGCTGTTGCCGGCACATGCATTTGAACCAGCGTTCTGCCGCCTTATAGCTGTTAAGTAGTATACTTTAAAGCTAGTTATGGTGTGTGCCGGCCGGCAAGTGCTGGCCGGCACATAACCTTCTATACTGTACCAGTACTCTTCAGTATAACATATACTGTAAGAAGAAAACTATAGTATAAGTTTTGGTACAGCACTGTGTGTTCTAACACTTTTGTGTTGTCTTGCACAGCCCTTTGCTGTTGCCTTACAGATAAGAAAGTGAGTTCTTTCTTGTCTATTATCCAGGATTTTAAAATCATTGCTAAGGTGTGAGCTTCACCTGTTTCCTCTGGAAACTTTGCATTGGTTATTCTAGAAGAGATTAACCATTCGATATTATTATCTGGAAGGCTGCAACAATTGGTTGTGAAGGAGACACAAGTGTGTGTCTTTCCTTTCTGAATTGTTATGCTCTACTATGCATATCCAGTGATACATAGTTCACTTAATACTCATGGAAATTTCTTCTCTTTACAGGAGGACCCTCCGAAGTGTGGAAGTGTTTTCTGCAACGTCCGCAGTAAGAACCTCTGCGGACATGAGTTTTGTAGGAGGCACGCAGCATGCGCTTTCTCCAAGGGTGATCTCCAGTATTGGGACCCTCAGGTATGTACCGTGTGCACTAACCTGATTACTGAGGCCTTTGATTCAACTAGGACGGCGGAATCAAGGGATATAGCAAGGGAGAAGCTTCGTACCTGGGTAAGGGGCTTCCAGAAGAACACCTCTGAACCTTATCTTCCAAGTGTGAAGATGAGGGCGTATCTTTTCCCTAGGGCATCAGCTGATGCAGTGATTCCCCAGCCTCAAGAGGAGATCCCCCAAGTTCAGATCCAGGTGGATGCTGAAGTCGGGGTCGCTATGCAAGACATCCAGTTGGATGACAGGATGTCTGACGTGGACAAGCGTCTGGAGGAAGACCTCCTGGCAGAAGCCCAGGATGAAGTTCAAGCCCCAGACGTTGTAGAGGAAGAGGTCGACGAGGTGTCGGCTACTCCGGTTCAGATCCCGGAGCCTATTCCCTCAACATCGGCCGGTCTCCCAGTAGAGCTGGGACAGGCCCTCTCCTCCATTGTTGGAATGATCCAACAAATGCAGAAGGAGAATCAGGAGAAGGCGGCTGCAATGGAACTGCGGATGCGGAGCCTTGCTGCATCACATGGGCCCCAGAAAAGGCTCAATGTGAAAGACCTTCCCTTGTGCTCAGATGCTAACCCATGGAGGTATGCTGAGCACATGCCGATGACGACTGGAAAGATCGTCATCTCGGATAAGTTGGGTTCAGTTCCCCTAGAGGAGGTGGAATTCTGGCCCAGCAAGGCGTCATATCCGGACTGTTATGTCCGGCTGAGAAAGGAACCAGCTTCAAAGGAGGAGACAGAGCCGAAGGAGGTCATAGTGATGGACCATGCTAAGGCTCAAGCTTTGCTTTCATCCTCGATGAAAGTGAGGGGCTTCTCGAACTCAAAGGTAGCTGCATTGGGTAAGAAGCTCCCTTCCTTTGTGTCCTCTCCTGCTAGAGCCTTCCCCTTTTTACAGAAATGGTTTGCGGCTGTACTAAAAGCAGTCGAGGCCGGCAAGCCTTGCCCCTCCCTGGAGGAGTGTAAACCCTTGTCGCTGGCCCTGCCTATGGACCACAAAAACTGGAAGGACGTCCATCTTACGTTCTCAGTTGGGAAGTTGGAGGCTGATATTGCCGGACGTCAGTTCGGCGAGGACCTCCCTAAGCTGTCTGACTTTCTTTTGCGGAGAGAGTTCGAGACAAAAGAAAGACTGGCTGCCTCAATGTCTCTGCAGACTACTCTTGAGACGATGGCAAGTGACCCCAAGGTCCATGAAATGTTCATGGTAGTGGCCAAGACTCATCTGGCCACAGTGACGAAGGATCTTTATGGCTTCGTCAAGGCGAGGAGAGCTTGTAGGGAGGTCAAGTTCACCTCGGCTACGGTGAGGCACGAGCCAAGGAAACTAATCTCCTCCAACATTTGGGGCAAAGACCTTTTCCCTACCGAATTGGTCAAAGAAGTTGTTGATAAAGCCGCCTTGGAGAAGAGAAACCTTCTCCAGAAGTGGGGCCTGGCTATCAAAAGAAAGTCTTCCCCGGATGAGGGTCCTCAACCAAAGAGGAAGACTATGAGGACTAGGCTACCGTCTCGGCCAGCCAAGCCTCTTAGACAGCAACAGCAACTGCAAATGCCATTGCCTTCAGTGCCCCAGATGGTGGCACAAACCCTGACCACATTTCAGTGGGTACCCCAGGCTGTGTCGACACAGTCCACAGCATTCACCCCATCGTTCGAAGGGCAGTCTACTTCCTTTCGAGCAAAGCCTAGAGGAGCAGCCAGAGGGTCGTCTAGGCTCCCCTCAAGGGGAAGGGGATTCAGGGGTGGTCGCGGTCAGGGAGGCAAGACCTCAGGATGGCAGTCCAAGTTAGATGATGCCGGTAGGAGGGAGACTTCAGAATGTTCGGGATCGGTGGACCTTCGATCCCTGGGCCCACAGCCCACTCAAGAAGGGACTGGGCTGGAGCTGGTACAGCACTCCACCCCCGTGCCCTCAGTTTTTCCAACACTCCACCCCCGTTCTGGAGGAGTACGTTCAAGAACTGTTGGAGAAAAAAGTGATCCGAAGGGTGAAGTCCATCAAATTCCAAGGGAGGCTGTTTTGTGTTCCCAAGAAAGACTCGGAAAAGCTCAGAGTCATTCTGGACCTGTCGCCACTCAACAAGTTCATAGTGAATTGCAAATTCAAGATGCTAACACTGCAACACATAAGGACCTTACTGCCCAAGAGGGCATATTCCGTCACTATAGACTTGTCAGACGCCTATTGGCACGTTCCAATCAACCGTCGACTCTCCCCCTACCTAGGGTTCAGGCTACAACGAAGACTATACGCCTTCAGAGCCATGCCATTCGGGCTAAATATAGCCCCAAGGATTTTCACGAAGCTTGCGAGCGTAGCTCTCAAATAATTACGCCTAAAGGGAATTCAGATAGTAGCCTACCTGAACGACTGGCTGATGTGGGCAGCATCCGAGACAGAATGCTTGCAAGCTTCCAGTCAAGTGATCCAGTTCCTAGAGTACCTAGGCTTCAAGATCAACAGAAAAAAGTCTTGACTTTCTCCATCTCAAAAGTTCCAGTGGCTGGGAATCCACTGGGACCTAATGTCACACCGTTTCTCCATCCCGGCGAAGAAAAGGAAGGGGATAGCGGGTTCTGTCAAGAGACTTCTAGATTCCGAAAGGATATCAAGACGCGAACAGGAGAGGGTACTGGGCTCTCTCCAGTTTGCTTCGGTGACAGACCCAGTGCTAAGAGCACAGCTAAAGGATGCAACCGGAGTTTGGAGAAGTTATGCATCAAACGGGCGAAGAGATCTGAGAAGACCAGTTCCGCTTCGGCTACGTACTCTTCTCAGGCCTTGGTCCCAAGCCAGACATCTAAAGAAGTCGGTTCTTCTTCAGCCACCTCCCCCGTCGGTGACGATTCACTCAGACGCCTCGAAGGAGGGATGGGGATGTCACTCTCATCGGAAAAAAGTCCAGGGGACTTGGTCCAAGATATTCAAGACCCTTCACATAAACTTTCTAGAAGCTATGGCAGTGCTCCTTACCTTAAAGAAAGTCTCCCCGCGTCACTCGATCCTCATAAGGTTGGTGATGGACAGCGAGGTAGTTGTGAGATGCTTGAATCGACAAGGATCGAGGTTACCACCTCTCAACCAGGTGATGTTGGCCATCTTCCGATTGGCGGAAAAGAAGAAGTGGTACCTGTCGGCAGTTCACCTTCAAGGAGTCCGCAATGTGACAGCGGACGCTCTATCCAGGTTCACACCGATAGAGTCGGAATGGTCCTTAGACGCAGGATCATTCTCCTTCATTCTGAATCAAGTCCCAGAACGGCAGATAGACCTCTTTGCGACGAAAGACAACAAGAAGTTGCCCCTGTATGTGTCCCCGTACTAGGACCCCTTAGCGGAAGCAGTGGACGCGATGTCCCTCGACTGGAACAGATGGTCCAGGATTTATCTGTTCCCTCCTCACAACCTTCTTTTGAGGGTCCTCAACAAACTGAGATCCTTCAAGGGGGTAGCGGCAATAGTGACCCACAAGTGGCCGAACAGCGTGTGGTTCCCCCTGGCATTGGAACTATGGCTGAAGTTTGTACCGCTACCAGATCCAGTTCTGACCCAGCGAGTCCAGAAGTCGACTGTCTGTGCTTCATTACAGAAAACCCGGACCCTGCAGCTCATGATTTTCTCTCCCTAGCGGTGAGAAAGCGTTTCGAAATTTCGAAAGCCAGCATAGACTTCCTAGAGGAATATAAGTGCAAATCTACTAGAAGGCAATATGAGTCATCGTGGAGAAAATGGGTGGCCTTCGTCAAGGCGAAGAATCCGCAGGAGATCTCGACAGACTTCTGCTTATCTTTATTCATCCACCTCCATGGTCAAGGGTTGGCAGCTAACACGATTTCAGCGTGTAAGTCTGCTTTGACAAGACCCATTCTATATGCCTTCCAGGTCGACCTAGGTAACGAGATCTTTAATAAAGTTCCGAAAGCCTGCGCTAGGCTCAGACCTTCAGCACCTCCAAAGGCCATTTCATGGTCTTTAGACAAAGTTCTTCATTTCGCTTCTCTGTTGACAAATGAGGAGTGTGCGTTAAAGGATTTGACACAAAAAGTTATTTTCCTATTTGTACTCGCGTCCGGGGCCAGGGTTAGTGAGATTGTAGCCCTCTCGAGAGAGGCAGGTCGTGTTCAGTTCCTGGATGGGGGGGAACTGAACCTGTTTCCGGATCCTACGTTTCTCACCAACAGGTGGGGTCCCTGGAGAATCTGCCCTCTGAAAGAAGATGCATCTCTATGTTCATAGAACTTCAGACTTCAAGGGTGGTCAACTATTCAGGGGAGAAACATCAGGCTCAAATTCATCTCTGAATCAACTCAGAGCGAAAATCACATATTTTATTCGCAGAGCGGATCCTGACAGTACACCCGCAGGTCACGATCCGAGGAAAGTTGCCTCATCCTTAAATTTCTTTAATTGTATGGATTTTGAACATCTCCGTTCATACACTGGCTGGAAATCTTCCAGAGTGTTCTTTTGCCACTATGCGAAGCAAGTAGAGGAACTAAAGAGATCTGTGGTAGCAGTGGGTCGCGTCGTTAACCCTACTGTTTAACTCTGCGAGGAATAGTGGTTTTAATTGGGACGATTAATTCCAGGGTGAGTGTGTAGTTACATACTGTACTACAAACTAAGTGAGGGCACTGAGTTGCCCACATAGACTGTTCCATTTCCAAAGGTGAACCTAGCATAAGTGCAGACATGTGTGCCGAGCGTTTCTAACGCTAATGTGATTGATTTGTAATACAGACTTTTATGACTTTGATACCTCGGTATCTTAAAAGTGGCATTTATTGTTTTTTCTTTCAGATAAACAAGTTCTGTTTACTATCATATATATATATATATATATATATATATATCATATATATATATATATATATATATATATATATATATATATAATTGTTGTTAACCTGTCTATTTATTGTCTGTCAATAAACTTGTTCTTGAGAACCTTGCGTCTCCTTCACCTGTGTCAATTTATTGGTATAATTGAGCATTCATTCTATGTACCTTATCTGGGATAATTCTAATAGAATTGTTCCTTTATGCAAGCTATGTTGCATTGGTTTATGCTTTCCCTTAACGGGAGGACTCCGTCCCATAAGGGGACGGTGGCGGTTTTACAAGTTTCCTCCGATGCGGATATAAACCTTTGTCCAATACAAGTATTGTGCGGAGAACTGGTCGATATTTCATATTGACGCAGTGGTTCTTTACAAACTATGCTTTACTTAATAAAGGGTGAGACCACTATATTAGCTTGCCTGGTATTCATACATAGGTATATGTACTCTTCGAGACTTTTCCAGAGTCTAGTAGGACTCTTCCCTGTAGGGGCAGGAAGCTCTAACATGGTTTATAGTTAGTTGAAAAGATGTATAACGGTAACATCTTAGGTGTCTAGGTCTAGTCGACCGGGGAAAAATAACCTCCGGGGAGTACGGCACGTTCTGAAAATCCACAGATACAGTAATGCTCTGGTATACTTCCATCAGGACGACATGGCTTGAGCCCAAAAAACGGATTTTGAGCGAAGCGAAAAATCTATTTTTGGGTGAGATGGCCATGTCGTCCTGATGGACCCGCCCTTCCCTTTCTATGAAAGGGCTGTAGGACCCCTCCCTACATACAGTATCTGTAGCACCTCGTGTACGCTACAAGGAATACAGATGGCGCCAGGATTGGCGCCAGGCACGCTTATGAAACTAGAGAATAGGGAGCCTTGGGAGCGGTTCCCCCTTTTTCTTTCCCGATTTCGTTTCTTGCCAATTGACACCTTGATACGTAATCTCTGTTTGGGGTGCAGATTGCCATGTGGCGTGTCAAGAATACGTCCTCTGATATGTCGCGATATCCCTTTCATGAGGGATATTCGCTCCAGGAGTTAGAATTCTGGTACCTTAAGGTAAATTCTCTGGGAATATCGCTGTAGTTGTAATATACCCTAGGAAGCTACCCTATAGGAACTTCCATCAGGACGACATGGCCATCTCACCCAAAAATTGATTTTTCGCTTCGCTCAAAATCCGTTATATATATATATATATATATATATATATATATTGACAGATACCCAGCATTGCCCGGGAGTGGTATTAAAAAACAATGTCGGTATATGCTACAGATCTCTGTGATATATTAATCTGAAAGGCATTTTATCTTCTTAACTCTTAGATACCCCTATTGCCAAGTATTTCATTCGTGGAAACTCTATAACTGTAAATATGAAGCATTTTTCTATGTTTAGGTGGAGAGGATATTTATAACAAAGTCAGCCAAACATTGTCTCCACTGCAACAAAATCCAGTAGGGTAATTCATCAATTTCAGAGCATCCCTTTGATTACCTTTTCGTGACATAAAGCCAATTTGTACTATCTCCTCTGTTTCTTACCATGTTTTAGCCCCTAGGTGAATGTACCAGGATGCCATTGTTCTGCTTTAAACGGATGTACTCTATCATACGGTGATTATTCTCCGCTCATTCATATGTTTGTTGGTTTCACCGAGCATGAATTTTTTGTCGGTAAGCCTAAAGTCTAGTTATTTTTTTTATTTTTTTATTTTTTTGTTCACGATTCCTGATATCTTAGTGTTGCAATTCTTTGTTGATTATCTTCAAGGCAAGAATCTTTTAGGTCATTCTGTTTTCATCAATGTTCCTTCTATCTAAATATTTTAGAGGGTTAGTGTCCTCTTTCCACCCCCCCCCCCCCCATTGTTCTCTTAAGGAGCACTAATAGTTTTCAGACCACTTCCATTGTCTTACTCGGAAATTTTTGCATTATGATACACCATCAGTTTTTACATAGAATCATATATATATTTGAGGTTTAAAGTGGGTGTGGCTCTGCACAAAATAGCACTTAGAGAATCAGAGCCAATTCCATTAACTTCCTCAGAAAATTTTATTTTAAAATACACTTTTAAATTTTATGTGAAATTTGAAGTTTTAAGAGTTGGGGGGTGGGGTCTGCTTCCATAGCTCTATTAGGGGGCACTTAGAGATTCAGGATCACTTGCATTATCATCTTCAGAAAATTTCATATAATACACTATTAGTTGTTATGTAGATTCTCTAATATCTCGTTTTATAGGGAACACATACACACAAACACTCACAAACACAGATATATTACCTTATTTATACATATATAGAATATAATTATCATCATTATTATTATCATTATTATTATTATTGTTATTATTATTATTATTATTATTATTATTATTATTATTATTATTATTATTATTATTATTATTATTATCATTTATGAAAAGTTTAAAAAGTCTAGGCAACTAGCCTTCCCGATCTCATGGAATACAGTTTAAGGGGCTCTGTAATTATGGGGCCCGTTACCTCCAATATGGATCTTGATTAAAATAGAAATAGCGGCCGTTAGAAATTACATAAGAATCGATCATTGAATATTTTGTAAGTTTCTTGGACTTTTTTTTTACAGGGAAGACACGCACACACACACACACACACACATATATATATATATATAATTTTTATATTTATATATATAAATGTATATATATATTTATATATATATATACATATATATATATATATATATGTATATATATATATTAGATATATATATATATATATATATAGATATATAGATATAGATATATATATATATATATATAGATATATATATATATATATATAGATATAGATATATATATAGATATATATATATATATATATATATATAATTATTATTTTTTAAAACAGATTAGATTGGAATTTGTTGTAGATTTTTGTTTGGCTTGTTGTCCGTTGCAATACATAATAGTTTGGAATTGTTTTAAACGTATGCTTTTGTTAGTTTGTTATTCTTAATTGATACTGTAATACATATCATTTTATTGCACAATGCTTCTTTATTTATTCATTTGATTATCTCACTTCGATCGCCCTATTTACTTCACTTATAAGAACAAAACATTGCATTGACAATATCAGGGAGATTGCTTTCAAATAATTGCTAAACTATATGTTCTCTTCTGCTCAAGAAATGTAAATATCTTAGGACATTCCACCCGTTCCTCTCCAAACAATCAATTCTGTTTTTGTCTTACAAAATGGAAAAAAAATAGGAAAGAAAGAATGTAAGCAAAAATGGGAGAGATATAATTTCCAGTGGGATCCTATGAAACGAAATAGGAAAAATTAAAAGAAAAGGAAGAGCTTGGCCGTCTCATCAGGTAAGAAATTTGAGACTCCCCTGACAAATCCGTTGTCTTCCCTATCCACTGTGAGGATGATTACAGTATACGTAGCCATGAGGCAAGACGAAGGTCATGCCTCGAACAGTATTTGCACATAGAGAAGTTCGATGTAGGAAAGGTGACGATAACCGAACATACATCAAGAAGGTATAGTATGAACATATGAAAAACCATTGAGCTATTTTTAATTCGGAGATTATAAGTAATATCAGTTAATGCAGGTATCAACTGGATGCAAATAAATGTTATACAGCTAAAAGAAAAAAAAAAAGCCAGGGACAATACATCAGTTTATTCGTCGTGAGAGTCATACACCCTCAGTCTATGTGGAAGTCTTTAAAGATGGAGTTACAAGTCAGTCTTTGCCCATTCTCAGCTGGGTAGACTGGCGGACGTTAGGGCGGGAGCGAACCACGACTTACCAAAAGAGATATAGATCTTCTGATTATTATACTTACCCTTCCTTGCATGACTGAATTATCCATTTTTGTTGTACTAAAGTCTCTAATAATGACGAGATTCTTGAAAGTTTCATTAGATTTCTCTTGTTCTTCATAACCTTGAATCCAAAGCTTTAAAAGAAACGGCTCTTAAGCTGGTGATATATATATATATATATATATATGCAGAAGAACCACAGGGAAAATGAAAATACAGAATATACACTTGAGTCCTGACTATTTTCGTGATACTTCCTCAGAGGACTCTGAGGAAGTATCACGAAACTAGTCAGTACTCAAGTGTATATTCTGTATTTTCATTTTCCCTGTGGTTCTTCTGCATCTGAGCATCACGTTTTCCTGTGATTTTTTACGCATATATATATATATATATATATATAATATATATTTTTAAATTTAGTTTCACTGATGTTTGATTGAGTTCTCTGCGCTATGGGATTTCTATGAATCTCAGTATAAACCAAACGTTGAAGGATCTATTTTTCCCCCACTTCATATGTTTCTGCTTTTTATCCATTATTTTCTCTTGTTCGTGCTGATTTACTCTTAACTTTCACTCCTTTCTTCCTCTTCATCAAATACATTATGCAGCTTACGCTTAATTTGATGAGTCATTCATTCATTGTCCTTTTCTCTTGTTTCTAAGTGCGACCAATTACCTTCAAGACACAGTTCCACCCATTTTTCTGTCTCCTTTCCTATTCTCTTATTAATAGCTTATTCAAATCAACATTTGAGGTTTCAATATACTGAGCTAAACTCTTCTTGATATCCCACTTGTCAAACCTGACTCAAGCATAGAAATTATCCTCTTTTCTCTAGCTTTGATATTTTACTCGGCAAATATTAATAAATAATCGCCTTAGGTATAAAATCTCCAATACTTGCTTCGACATTTTACAAGAGAAAATGTTTAATTATTACTGAAGAATAAATTATAGTTGATGGAACGTGAGTGGTGCAAAAATGCATGCTGTAGGAATTATACGTTCCTCCTTGTTAACTGAGAGAGAGAGAGAGAGAGAGAGAGAGAGAGAGAGAGAGGGAGAGCTTCTGAAATAGAATATCACCGCATCATGTGCTTGTTAAAATATATTTTGATTCTATATTTTAGAACTTATATGATTTCTATTGCTTCAGAGACGAAGGTTTTATCTATCTGGATGTGAAACATGGATGATCCAAATTCAAATGCTCTATATTCTCCTCAATTTATAAATGACCCATATTTTGACTATTGTCAAAACTCCATTTTTTTTTTCATGTATATATATATATATATATATATAAATATATACACACACACACACACATATATATATATATATATATACACACAACCACACACATATATATATATATATACAAACATATATATATATATATACACATATATACATATATATATATATATATATACAAACCACACACACACACACACACATATATATATATATATACATACAGCATATATAAACACACACACACACACACACACATATATATATATATATAAACACACACATATATATATATATATATATTTATATATATATATATATATATGTATATATATATATATATATTTGTATATATATGTAAGTCTATATATATATATATATACATATATATATATATATATATAAATATATATATAATATATATATATAATATCTATATATCTATATCTATCTGTGTATCTATCTATCTATCTATATATATATATATATATATATAGCAGAAAGGCGAAAGAAAGTAGATACTTCAGCATTTGGACAGTTTATTGCCTAAGCTTTCGGGAACAACATTTCCCATCATCGGAGCTAAAAAGGAATGTAAAACACAGATCAATAGACATTACGTTAGTCAATGAAATTCTGTTAAAAAAGGGCAAGAATTATAACAAATACCCTCGAAATACTTAAAAAATGAAATGGATGAAATATGATAAAAAATAATGAATTAAACCATATAAATCAAATTAAAAATTAAAACATTAAAACATTAAATGAATGATATAGGAAAAGAGCAATATCAAAATCAGAACAAATACACAGAAAATTTTATAGAAGAATTCACAAAACATCATAGATATGGGAATCAAAACAATAATACACAGAAATAACCTGGAATAAAAGAAAAAAAAAACATACAAAATAAAATGAACTCTGGATAAGAAAGAAACACACACCTAGTATGGAGAAAAATCCAAGACTGTGACATGGAAGGACGGGGAGGTTAGACGATAGAGCGTGTAAGTAATGGTTTGAAGATTAGGTGGGAAAGTCGTTAGGCAATATGTAAAGGAACAGAGGTTGTTGAGTGATTGAGAGTAGGGGATAGCTGTTTAATGGAAAGTGATTCTAGGGTAGGTAGAGAATAGCTATTGGGTGATTGGGCTAATATTTTGAAATTAGATTAGTTAATTAATTGCTTGCATTCTTGAGCGTGATTACGTATGGAAGAAAATTCTTTTTTATTTAAAATACAACCTGTACGGTGACTGACTCCTCTATGAGAGTCAATGCGGATCCTCAAGAGGCGGTTGGAACAACCAATATAAGTTCCCAAATTACATTTAGGACAATTGTATAAATAAACAATTGAGGGCCGCATCAAATCTGGTAGAGTGTCTTTGAATGTGAACATGCTGCCTATGGATAGTGGATTTTTTAATAAAAACTTAAAATTAACATATGGATACAAATTAGAAAGAGCTTTCTCAAGTTTACATTTAACATTTCTATAGTTATATGTAAATGGTAGAGACACATACATTTGCTTCTTTGGTACGTTTAGTACGGTGGCTTTCGGAATAAAAAAAGTTATCTAAAAACTGTTTTGTAAATTTATCGAAACACGTCATATGGATAACAGTTCCTTATAGAATATGATTTTAAAAATTTAATTTCCATCGTGGAATCTACCCCAATTTGAAAAAAGATTGAAAGCTCTATAAATTAATGTTTTACATGAGTTTACTTTAAATGAAGTCGGACAGTGACTAAAAAAGTTTAACCCAAGTCCTGTAAAAGTTTGTTTTCTATAAAAAGCCAGTACTAAATGCAGGATCCGCATTGACTCTCATAGATAAATCTGTCACCGTACAGGTTGTATTTAAATAAAAAGATTTTCTCTTCCATACGTAATCACGTTCAAGAATGCAAGCAATTAATTAACTATTCTAATTTCAAAATACTAGCCCAATCACCCAATAGCTATTCTCTACCTACCCTAGAATCACTTTTCATTAAACAGCTATCCCCTACTCTCAATCACTCAACAACCTCTGTTACTTTACATATTGCCTAACGACTTTCCCTCTTGAACTTCAAACCATTATTTTACACGCCTTCTAACGTCTAAACCTCCCCCGTCCTTCCATGTCTCAGTCTTGGATTTTTTTCCATACTAGATGTGTTTCTTTCTTATCCAGAGTTCATTTTATTTTGTCTGTTTTTTTTTTTTATTCCAGGTTATTTCTGTGTATTATTGTTTTGATTCCCATATCTATGATGTTTTGTGAATTCTTCTATAAAAACTTTCTGTGTATTTGTTCTGATTTTGATATTGCTCTTTTCCTATATCATTCATTTAATGTTTTTATGTTTTAATTTTTAATTTGATTTATATGGTTTAATTTATTATTTTTTAATATAATTCATCCACTTCATTTTCTAAGTATTTCGATGTATTTGTTATAATTCTTGCCCTTTTTTTAACAAAATTTCATTGACTAACGTAATGTCTATTGATCTGTGTTTTACATTCCTTTTTTAGCTCCGATGATGGGAAATGTTGTTCCCGAAAGCTTAGGCAATAAACTGTCCCAAATGCTGAAGTATCTGCTTTCTTTCGCCTTTCTGCTAAACCACAAGCTTTCTAGAAGCGAAAATGCCATTAATGATATATATATATATATATATATATATATAATTTTCATTGAAGGCGATAGCCTTAAGTGCCATCAATATGTTTCCTGCAGGAATCTTCATATTTCTTTATGTTTTTTAGCCGTAATCTTTTGGTTTAATGAACGATGATTATTTATTTTATTCATACTTTTTTCATTACAGCACTGTTTCGACAAAACCTTGTCTTTATCAAGTGATTTCTGGTTTCCATGAGTTCACAATTCCTTTTATACATCAGCTTTTTCATATATTACGATTAATTTTGTTGAGATTAATCTAAAGAAACCAGAAATCACTTGATAAAGACATAAAAACAGCAAATGCAGCAGTTTCTAGGCCACTGCTGGATAAAGGCCCCCAGACATATCAATTCATTGGCTGGGTGTTGGGCCAGTTTTTCATGACCACGCTGGCTAGTGAGGATTGGTGATGGGTGGCCCGTTCTAGTAGAGCTTTTCTGATTATTATTATTATTATTATTAATATCCAAGCTACAACCCTAGTTGGAAAAGCAAGATGCTATAAGCCCAGGGGCTCCAACAGGGAAAAATAGCCCAGTGAGGAAAGGAAATAAGGAAATAAATAAATGAAGAGAACAAATTAACAATAAATCATTCTAAAATAAGAAACAACGTCTAAACAGACATGTCATATAATAAATTATCAACATCAAAAACAAATATGTCATAAATAAACTATAAAAAGACTATGTCCGCCTGGTCAACAAAAAAAGCATTTGCTCCAACTTTGAACTTTTGAAGTTCTACTGATTCAACCACCCGATTAGGAAGATCATTCCACAACTTGGTCACAGCTGGAATAAAACTTCTAGAGTACTGCGTAGTATTGAGCCTCGTGATGGAGGAAGGCCTGGCTATTAGAATTAACTGCCTGCCTAGTATTACGAACAGGATAGAATTGTCCAGGGAGATCTGAATGTAAAGGATGGTCAGAGTTGTGAAAAAATCTTATGCAACATGCATAATGAACTAATTGAACGACGGTTGCCAGAGATTAATATCTAGATCAGGAATAAGAAATTTAATAGACCGTAAGTTTCTGTCCAACAAATTAAGATGAGAATCAGCAGCTGAAGACCAGACAGGAGAACAATACTCAAAACAAGTAGAAATGAAAGAATTAAAACACTTCTTCAGAATAGATTGATCACCGAAAATCTTGAAAGACTTTCTCAATAAGCCTATTTTTTGTGAAATTGAAGAAGACACAGACCTTATATGTTCTCAAAAGTAAATTTACTGTCGAGAATCACACCTAAAAATTTTGAAAGAGTCATACATATTTAAAGAAACATTATCAATACTGAGATCCGGATGTTGAGGAACCACACGTCCTTGACCTACTTACAATCATACTTTGAGTTTTTGTTAGGATTCAACTTCATACCCCATAATTTTGCACCATGCACTAATTCTAGCTAAATCTCTATTAAGGGATTCACCAACCCTAGATCTACATTCAGGGGATGGAATTGATGCAAAGAGAGTAGCATCATCTGCATATGCAACAAGCTTGTTTCATGGTGAATCGCAAATCCTTTCACCACATTAAAGTATCCCTAATCAGAAGGGGATATATATATAATATATATATATATAATAAATAAATAATATTATATATATATGTATATATATATATATATATATATATAATCAGCATCTTCTCCTACACCCATTGACCCAAAAGGCCTCGATTAGATTTAGCCAGTCGTATCTATCTTTAGCTTTTAAATCAATACTTCTCCATTCATCATCTCCTACTTGACGTTTCATAGTCCTCGGCCAAGTAGGCCTGAGTCTTCCAACTCTTCTAGTTGCCTTGTGGAGTCCAATTGGAATTCTGGTGAATTAATCTCTCTTGGGGAGTGTGAAGAGCATGACCAAATCATTTCCATCTACCCCTCACCATGACCTCATCCACATATGGCACTCATGTAATATCTCTTATAGTTTCATTTCTAATCCTGTCCAGCCATTCAACTCCCAACAAATATTCTTTTGAGGGCTTTGTTCCCAAACTACAAAGCTGTTGGATATTGTTTCCTTATCACACACCACGACTCATAGTCCTTACAGTAACACCGATCTCACTAAACTGTTTATAGCCTGATTTTTATGTGTTATTCCAGGCGATTTAATTTCTATATTCTACTTAAGCTAGCCATTGTCTGATATACTTTTTTTCAATCTTTCATTAAACTCAAATTCTAATGATCCTTTTTTTAGATATCATAGTTCCTAAATATTTAAATGATTCTACCTCATTAATTCTTTCTCTTTCCAATGATACTTCATCTTCCATTGCATACTCCGTTCATATCATCTCTATCTTTCTTTTATTTATCTTAACCCCAAACCTCATGTGATATTTTATGCTTTCTATTGAGCAGATTTTGTAAATCCTGTGGTGTTCTGATAATAATGACAGTGTCATCAGCATACTCCAAGTCAGCTAATTTCCTGTTACCAATCCAGTCCAATCCTTCTCCACTATCCCCAAACTGTTCTATGCATCACAAAATCTATGACGAGGATAAACAACATAGGTGACAAACGCAATTCCCTGTGGGTGCTCCATTGTTCAATGGGAAATTCATTTGATAGGACTTCCACCAACATTAACTTTGCACTTGCTATGCTCATGAACAGACTTAATCAAATTTACATTTTTAAAAGGAACTCCATACTAATGTAGGACTCTCCACAAAATTGACCGGCGCCTACTATCAAAGGATTTTTTAATTTTTTTCAAATGCCAATGAAAGTGGATTTCTATATTCATCGCATTGCTGTAAACACATGTCCTGAAATTATAACTTTGTCAATACAACACTTCTACCTTTTTGTAAATCCTGCTGATTCATCTTTCAGCTTTTCATCATTCTTTCTCTCTAGTCTGTTTAGAATGAGCATAATATGTCTTCATGGCAACTGACGTAAGTGTGATGCCTCTATAATGATTACAATCAGTCATATTTCCTTTTTTGGCATTTTCACCAATACTCCTATCTCCTATTCATCAGGTTTTGCCTCTTCACGCCATATTCTAAAAAATAATTATGTAAGATATTCTAGGAGTCGCTTTATTTTCGGCCAGTATCATCTCAGCAGTTATTCCATCGTATCCAGGGGCTTTCCATCTCTCTAGTTTTTTAAACACCTTCGACTTCAAACACACTGAATTCATTCATGGGCACATCAAGGTCTTCCCCAGCTTCAGGTATGGCAGTCGAATTATTCCCTTGATATCTCCTATTCATGACCTCATTGAAGTGTTCCATCCAACATTGCTTTCCTTTTCTGTTGTTATACCAGGTCCATCTCTCTTTTTGATGGGTATATGCTTCTTCTTTTGCCCCAGTATAGATTCCATTAACATAGAATTATTATTACACCATAAACCACCCCCTGAATTCGTAGCTTTGTCAGCTTCATTATGCTTTCCTCTCTAGTCATTCCTGACTTTTCTTTTGACTTCACTATCAATACTGGAATACTTAGCATGCTCTGTCTTGTAATTTTCATTACTTCCGCAAAAACTTTCAACAATAAATTTCTTTCTTTATCTCTTTTTTACAGTATCCCAAGTATCATTTGATATCTATGGCTTTCTCCTTGTAACTGCGTGTCCCAAAAACTTTCCTACCAACTGACTAATATATGTTCTTATTATAAGACCATTCTTCATTAAATGTCTGCGCTTCGTCTCTTAAAGTCTCTAAGACTGCTTATCAGTTCCTACATTCAATTAAAAATATTTCTCTGTGCTCATCTTCTAGAAGCTTAGTTTTATCAAAGCTAGGTATTCTATCTACATTTCTGATGGTGCTTTTAGTTTTAATTTCAGTGTGGTGATGAGGAGCTGGTGATCACTACCAATATCTGCACCTCTATAACTTCTTACGTTTTTCAGAGTCCCCCTTCTCTCTTTATTAATGGCTATCTGATTTCTTTGCTTTTTATAATTGCCACATGGTGAAGACAATGTATATTTGTGGATGTCCTTGTGTTAGAAAAGAGTACCTCCAATAACAAGATTGTTTGTTGAACAAAAACTCAAAATCTACCCCATTTGCGTTAAATTTTGCAGTTTCACCAAGACCATCAACACCCATCACATTCTCTATACCTTGATTATTCCTTCCAACTTTAGCATTGAAGTCCCTAACTACAATTTTGATATCTCTCTCTGGGATCTCAACTATTACACTCAGCAGTTCTTCATAATCTTTCCTTTTTTCCAGGGGAATCATTTGTTGGTGCATTGCAAACAATAATACCTATAATGCACAGCTTTCATTTAAACTTTGCAAGTAACAATATACTATTTACAGCTCTTCATTCCGTTAATGCCTTCTTTGCTCTCGGTATCGTCATCATCATTACTACCGATTCTCTTCCATCTACCTCTGTTCTTCCTGAGTATATACATATATTGCCTTGGTCTAAGATTTCTTTACCAATACCCTTACACTGTGTTTCAGATAGGCCCAGGATATCCAAACTATATTTTGTGAATTCATCTTCCACTTGCTGTAACTTCCCAATCTGATTTATGGTTCTAACATTCCAATTACTATTTTTTTTATATTTCTTTTGTATTTATAAAACGGAGAGTCTTAGC